>NC_050182.1:26032155-26364655 GCF_008315115.2 Sander lucioperca | reverse complement strand
AGAGTCATTATATAGTATGTTGAAAAAAGTAATAGTATAGCATGTCGAAAAAAGTCATAGCATAGTATGTTGAAAAAAGTAGTAAAAAAGTCATAGCATAGCGTTTTGTATATAGTATGTTGAAAAAAGTAGAAAAAAGTAAAAAAAAGTCCCAGTATGGTATGTTGAAATAAGTGAAAGTATAGCATGTCGAAAAAAGTGATAAAAAAGTCATAGTATATGTCGAAAAAAAGTGATAAAAAGTCATAGCATAGTGTGTCGAAAAAGACATAGTATAGTATGTCGAAAAAGTAATAATAAAGTCATAGTATATATAATATGTCGAAAAAAGTGATAAAAAAAGTCATAGTATAGCATGTCAAAAAAAGTGATAAAAAAAGTCATAGTATAGCATGTCAAAAAAAGTGATAAAAAAGTCATAGTATGGCATGTCGAAAACAGTGATAAAATGTCATTGTAGAGAATGTCGAAAAAAGTCATAGTATGTAAAAAAAAAAGCATGTCGAAAAAAGTAAAAAAAGTCATAGTATAGTATGTCGAAAAAAGTAATAGTATAGCATGTTGAAAAGAGTGATAAAAAAGTCATAGTATAGCATGTTGAAAAGAGTGATAAAAAAAGTCATAGTATAGCATGTTGAAAAGAGTGATAAAAATGTCATAGTATAGCATCTCAAAAACAGTGATAAAAAAGTCATAGTATGGCATGTCAAAAAAAGTCATAGTATGGCATGTCGAAAACAGTGATAAAAAAGTCATAGTATAGTATGTCGAAAAAATTGATAAAATGTCATTGTAGAGAATGTCGAAAAAAGTCATAGTAAAGCATGTCAAAAAAATCATAGTATACCATGTCGAAAAAAGTCATAAAAAAGTGATAGTAGAGAATGTCGAAAAAGTCATAGTATAGCATGTCAAAAAAATCATAGTATACCATGTCGAAAAAGTCATAGTATAGCATGTCGAAAAAAGTGATAAAAAAGTCACAGTATAGTATGTCGAAAAAAGTGATGAAAAGTCATAGTAGAGAATGTTGAAAAAGTCATGGTATAGTATGTTGAAAAAAATGATAAAAAAGTCATAGTATAGAACGTCGAAAAAAAGTGATAAAAAGTCATAGTATATGTCGAAAAAAGTCATAGTATATAGCATGTCGAAAAAAATGATAAAAAAGTCATAATATAGAATGTCGAAAATGTCATAGAATAGCATGTAGAAAAAAGTGATAAAAAACATAGTATAATATGTCGAAAAAGTCATAGTATAGTATGTTGAAAAAAGTGATGAAAAGTCATAGTAGAGAATGTTGAAAAAAGTTATGAAAAAGTCATAGTATATTGTGTCGAAAAAAGTGATAAAAAAGACATAGTATATTGTGTCGAAAAAAGTGATAAAAAAGACATAGTATATTGTGTCGAAAAAAGTGATAAAAAAGACATACTATAGTATGTCGAAAAAAGGCACAGTATACCTTGTCAAAAAAGTAATAAAAAAGTCATAGTTTGGTATGTCAAAAACGTGATAAAAAAAGTCAGAGTATACCATGTTAAAAAAGTCATAGTATAGTACGTCAAACAATTTATAAAAAAGTCATAGTATAGCATCTCGAAAAAAGTAATAAAAAAGTCATAGTATAGTTTGTCGAAAAAGTCATAGTATAGTATGTCAAAAAAAGTGATGAAAAGTCATAGTAGAGAATGTTGAAAAAAGTTATGAAAAAAGTCATAGTATACCTTGTCAAAAAAGTAATAAAAAAGTCAAGTTTGGTATGTCAAAAAAAGTGTTAAAAAAAGTCAGAATATACCATGTCAAAAAAGTGATAAAAAAGTCATAGTATAGTATATCGAAAAAGTCATAGAATAGCATGTAGAAAATGTGATAAAAACGTCATAGTTTAGCATGTCGAAAAAAGTGATAAAAAAAATCATAGTATAGTAAGTCGAAAAAAGTGATAACATTTTCTTATAAAAAAGTCATAGTATAGCATCTCGACAAGTGATAAAAAAGTCATGGTAGAGTATGTCGAAAAAGTCAAAGAATAGCATTTCGAGGGTGCCTGGATAGGTCAGTTGGTAGAGCGGGCGCCCATATATAGAGGTTTACTCCTCGAGGCAGCGGTCCCAGGTTCGACTCCGACCTGCGGTCCTTTGCTGCATGTCATACCCATAGCCAGTTAAAGAAATGGACCAACAGATCCGGAGACCAGTGAAGGATATTAGAAGCAGAAGAAGAATTTTCCGGTGAGGGCTGAGCGTTACTGCGCAGCCTCCAATTGAGCTTGAAGACGTAGATGTGACGTGAGCAACCTGTCTGCAAGTTGTAAGTCTTCTGGTAGCTGTGCCAAGAGAAATCTCAATTATTCTGAATCTTGCAGAGACGGAGAGCGTAGGTATATGTAAGGAGATAACATAGGCACAGGCTAATTATTGCTAACTAAAATGCTAGTTAACATTAGTAATTAAACTTAAACAGCTAATGTAAGTTCAAACTGCCTGCGAGCTTCTCCTGTACTATACGGTAATTCCTCTACTATGCGACAGTAAGTCGTGTGGTTATGACACAATCGTTAGCCTATCAAAAAATGCCATTAAAAAAGTCATAGTATAGTATGTCGAAAAAAGTGATGAAATGTCATTGTAGAGAATGTCGAAAAAAATCATAGTATAGCATGTCGAAAAAAGTCATAAAAAAGTGATAGTAGAGAATGTTGAAAAAGTCATAGTATAGTATGTCAAAAAAAGTCATAGCATTGTTTGTCGACCTCTCCTGGAACCATCACCTTATCGTGGTGGAGAGGTTTGTGTGTCCCTATGAACCTGAGGGCTGTGTTGTCTGGAGCTTTGTGCTCCTGGTAGGGTCTCCCAAGGCAAAGTGGTCTCAGGGGAGGGGCCAGACAAAGAATGGTTCAAAAACCCTATGAAAAAACGAGGTAGAGATGGAGTGACCCTGCCCGGAGGAAGCCCGGGGCCCCCGTCTGGAGCCAGGCCCAGATGGAGGGCCCGTCAGCGAGCGCCTGGTGGCCGGGTTTGCCACGGAGCCCGGCCGGGCACAGCCCGAAAAAGCTACGTGGCACCTCTCTCTCCAACCCATGGGCCCACCACCTGTGGGAGGAACCGCTGGGGTCGGGTGCGCTGCCACATGGGTGGCAGTGAAGGTCAGGGGCCTCGACGGACCAGACCCGGGCAGCAGACGCTGGCTCTGGGGACTTGGAACGTCACCTCTCTGTGGGGGAAGGAGCCGGAACTTGTGCGGGAGGTGGAGCGCTACCAGTTGGATCTGGTGGGGCTTACCTCTACGCACAGTCTCGGTTCTGGAACCATACTCCTGGATAGGGGTTGGACTCTTTTCTTCTCCGGAGTTGCCCAGGGTGTGAGGCGCCGGGCGGATGTGGGGATACTCACAAGCCCCCGGCTGAGCGCCGCTACGTTGGAGTTTACCCCGGTGGACGAGAGGGTCGCCTCCCTACGCCTGCGGGTTGTGGGGGGGAAAACTCTGACTGTTGTTTGTGCGTATGCACCAAACAAGAGCTCGGAGTATTCGGCCTTCTTGGAGACCTTGAATGGAGTCCTGTATGGGGCTCCAGTGGGGGACTCCATAGTTCTGCTGGGGGACTTCAACGCGCACGTGGGAAATGATGGAGACACATGGAGAGGCGTGATTGGGAGGAACGGCCTCCCTGATCTAAACCAGAGTGGTTGTTTGTTGTTGGACTTCTGTGCTAGTCATGGATTGTCTATAACGAACACCATGTTCGAACATAGGGATGCTCATAAGTGTACTTGGTACCAGAGCACCCTAGGCCAAAGGTCAATGATCGATTTTATAATCGTTTCATCTGATCTGAGGCCGTATGTTTTGGACACTCGGGTGAAGAGAGGGGCAGAACTGTCAACTGATCACCATCTGGTGGTGAGTTGGGTCAGAGGGTGTGGGAAGACTCTGGACAGACCTGGTAAGCCCAAACGGGTAGTGCGGGTAAATTGGGAACGTCTGGAGGAGGCCCCTGTCCGACAGACTTTCAACTCACACCTCCGGCGGAGCTTTTCGTGCATCCCTGTGGAGGCTGGGGGCATTGAACCTGAGTGGACAATGTTCAAAGTTTCCATTGCTGAAGCTGCAGCGGGGAGCTGTGGTCTTAGGGTCTTAGGTGCCTCAAGGGGCGGTAACCCACGAACACCGTGGTGGACACCGGTGGTCAGGGAAGCCGTCAGACTGAAGAAGGAGTCTTTCCGGGATATGTTATCCCAGAGGACTCCGGAGGCAGTTGCAAGGTACCGAAGGGCCCGAAGGGCTGCAGCCTCTGCCGTGAAAGAGGCAAAGCAGCGGGTGTGGGAGAGGTTCGGAGAAGACATGGAGAAGGACTTTCGGTCGGCACCAAGGTGCTTCTGGAAAACCGTTCGCCACCTCAGGAGGGGGAAGCGGGGAACCATCCAAGCTGTGTACAGTAAGGATGGGACGCTCTTGACCTCAACTGAGGAGGTAATAGGGCGGTGGAAGGAGCACTTTGAGGAACTCCTAAATCCGACTAATACGCCCTCTATGGTAGAGGCAGAGCTGGAGGATGATGGGGGATTGTCGTCAATTTCCCTGGTGGAAGTTGCTGAGGTAGTTAAACAACTCCACAGTGGCAAAGCCGCAGGGATTGATGAGATCCGTCCAGAAATGCTTAAAGCTCTGGGTGTGGAGGGGTTGTCTTGGTTGACACGCCTCTTCAACATTGCGTGGAAGTCGGGGACGGTGCCTAAGGAGTGGCAGACCGGGGTGGTGGTTCCCCTTTTCAAAAAGGGGGACCAGAGGGTGTGTGCCAATTACAGGGGTATCACACTTCTCAGCCTCCCCGGTAAAGTCTACTCCAAGGTGCTGGAAAGGAGGGTTCGGTCGATAGTCGAACCTCAGGTTGAAGAGGAACAATGCGGATTCCGTCCTGGTCGTGGAACAACGGACCAGATCTTTACTCTCGCAAGGATCCTGGAGGGAGCCTGGGAGTATGCCCAACCGGTCTACATGTGCTTTGTGGATCTGGAGAAGGCGTATGACCGGGTCCCCCGGGAGATACTGTGGGAGGTGCTGCGGGAGTATGGGATGAGGGGGTCCCTTCTCAGGGCCATCCAATCTCTGTACGACCAAAGCGAGAGCTGTGTCCGGGTTCTCGGCAGTAAGTCGGACTCGTTTCAGGTGAGAGTTGGCCTCCGCCAGGGCTGCGCTTTGTCACCAATCCTGTTTGTAGTATTTATGGACAGGATATCGAGGCGTAGTCGGGGTGGAGAGGGGTTGCAGTTTGGTGAGCTGGGGATCTCATCGCTGCTTTTTGCGGATGATGTGGTCCTGATGGCATCGTCGGCCTGTGACCTTCAGCACTCACTGGATCGGTTCGCAGCCGAGTGTGAAGCGGCTGGGATGAGGATCAGCACCTCTAAATCTGAGGCCATGGTTCTCAGCAGGAAACCGATGGAGTGCCTTCTCCAGGTAGGGAATGAGTCTTTACCCCAAGTGAAGGAGTTCAAGTACCTTGGGATATTGTTCGCGAGTGAGGGGACAATGGAGCGGGAGATTGGTCGGAGAATCGGCGCAGCGGGTGCGGTATTACACTCAATCTATCGCACCGTTGTGACGAAAAGAGAGCTGAGCCAGAAGGCAAAGCTCTCAATCTACCGGTCAGTTTTCGTTCCTACCCTCACCTATGGTCATGAAGGCTGGGTCATGACCGAAAGAACGAGATCCAGGGTACAAGCGGCCGAAATGGGTTTCCTCAGGAGGGTGGCTGGCGTCTCCCTTAGAGATAGGGTGAGAAGCTCAGTCATCCGTGAGGAGCTCGGAGTAGAGCCGCTGCTCCTTCGCGTCGAAAGGAGCCAGTTGAGGTGGTTCGGGCATCTGGTAAGGATGCCCCCTGGGCGCCTCCCTAGGGAGGTGTTCCAGGCATGTCCAGCTGGGAGGAGGCCTCGGGGAAGACCCAGGACTAGGTGGAGGGATTATATCTCCAACCTGGCCTGGGAACGCCTCGGGATCCCCCAGTCAGAGCTGGTTAATGTGGCTCGGGAAAGGGAAGTTTGGGGTCCCCTGCTGGAGCTGCTACCCCCGCGACCCGTTACCGGATAAGCGGAAGAAGATGGATGGATGGATGGATTGTTTGTCGAAACAAACGTGGCCAGCCACTTAAAAAGTCATAGTATAGTATATGCATTTGAGATTAAAGCAACACTATGTAACTTTTCCCTCTTCGGTCCCCCTACAGGTTGTCTCATTGGAACTACAGCTCACGCGGCTCGCTGCTTCGGTCCCCCTACAGGGTGTCATTGGAACTACAGCCGTGCAAGCTGTAGTTCCATTGAGACAACCTGTAGGGGGACCAAAGTGGGAAAAGTTACATAATGTTGCTTTAACTGAAAGAGCCCTGGTAAACTTCCCATTGAAGTAGCAAGAAAAAGCCTAAATAATTCGTGGTATCAATATATTGACCTCACTGTGACATGCAACATATTGATATATAATTTGTGTGGATAGAGTTAAAAAATGTAGGCATATCAGCAATTTGAAAAACTGGTACTTAAATGATCACATTGGCTGAAAGTATAAAACGAAAGTATATCTACGTTTTGACGTAAAAATTGTGTATAAGAAGTAAGAATTGTGGCCGTAAGAGCAAGTTAAAGAGAAAGTTTTAAGACGTTCTCGCTCTTTTGCACTGTAACTGTGACATCACCCACACTGAGCAGACCTTAAAACACAGAAAAAAGCCTAAAGAAGCACTAAATGTAAACAGTGATAACACAAAAACTGTAAAAGATATAAAAAAGCTGAATATTTTCTAATAGCTGAAGGTTTTTGTGAATAGTGTAAAGTTTGAATGACATCTGTAGATAAAAGTATGGGGGAGGAGTAGCATTTAGAAGTGGAAGAATCCTGAAGACAATTTAAAGATTGCTCCATTGTTACTGGATTTGCCTCCCAGCTGAAAGAACAAGGTTAAAGAAATGTACTCACAGCTAAGTTGTGTGGTGGTATGAACGGGATGCAGGACTCGCTGAGAAATGAGAAGACAGACGGGTCTAAAGAAGCCAACTCTGTTGCATCCAATCCAGCTGAGGGAGAAAAAACAGCTCATTAGTATTTTGTAGGAAGCTACTGAGCACAGAACACAACTAAAATTAAAGCTGCAAGCAGCGTTGGACGGGCCCTTGCACCTCTGCGCACGTCGGGGTTACTGGCGGACGCCGCTTCATGCGGTTGTGCACTTGCGCAACCCTCGGACTCAGCGCGCATGGTGGAGTGTGCGTCGATGGAAATGGTGTATTGCAAATGTTGTACCAAGTAAAGGGGGCGGGGCAAACCGATGGAAACAGAAACTCTCTGCTGAGTTCAATGATACCTCAAACAAGGGTATATATCAAATGGTCCAAAAGGTAAGAAAGGGAGCGTGGCTTAAGTAGAGGGTTATGGCTAAAGTATATATATACTATAGGGGGCTCTCTGCTGAGTTCAATGATACCTCACACAGGAGTCTATGAGAAACGGTTAATTAGTTGTGAAACAGGGCGTGGCTAAAGCAAAGGTGGCGAGGCAAACTGTCACCAATGAAAAAGGAACTCTCTGCTGAGTTCAATGATACATCACAGAAGAGTCTACGAGAAATGGGTCATAAGTTATATAAGGGGCCGTGGCTTAAGCATAGGGGGCGGGCCAAACCACCACCAATGAAAAAGGATCTCTCTGCTGAATTCAATGGTACCACACACAAGACTTTACTTTAAAGGGGTGATAGAATGCAAAACCGAGTTTACCTTGTCATAGTTGAATTACGACAGTTCGGTGGGTAAAATAGGCATACATAGTACCTCAAAGTCCCACTGACATCCCTTTCCTCTGCAAATCTCACAATTTGAAACTGCTGCTGAAAACGGGCAAATCTCAACAAAGCTCATAGTTGACGTCAACTCTGTGGCTCTACCTTATTTGGCTCTCTACCTTTTTCACGCCCCAAAATTTACATACCCCACTGACCTGAGATCAGCTAGTCTTCCAAATCTAGGTTGCGCAGATCTCAGAAATTTTATACATTGTTTGTCTGCTATTTCATTACTAAATTCACTAATGAGACTTTTTTATGCGAGAAATCAACTATGTAGAGCTCAAATATGGGCAGTTTTATGAAAATTGATGGCTAATTGAAAATTTTGTATGACTTTGGTTGAGTCGGACTTGAGAAGCTCCACAATCTGCCGTGACAGCCGGTGGCTGCCTGCTGGGTTTGCTGCCTTCCCGGTCAGCCTCTCCACCTTCACAGACCCACTGAGCTGGAGCTCTGTCAGGATCTCACACACAAGCTTAGCTACAAGCTGCGCTGTGTAGCCTACTTTAGAAAGAAGAAAGTTTGGAAGTTTATCAAGGATATTGAAAATGAACCACGGTCATAAATGCAGTGTTCCAGGCTGTACAATGGAATACTGGCCCAGAGAAGTGTTTAGAACGAGTAGATATCGGACAATGGAGCGGGACTTACTTACTGGATCTAAAGCAGCGGCGCAGAGGACGTGCCTGCAGGGCTTCACTCTCCGCTAAATGTCCCTGCGCTGACTAGCTACAGGGTGAGTTGTGATTCCTTGGTGGAGTTTATTTTATGTCCCAAGAGTAACGTTACAACAAAACTATTTGTAATAAAAGTGTCAAAACTTTGCATTGGTGTGGTTGTGTGTGCGCGCGACAGACTGGAGGATGAAACTGTAACAAAACTGTGTGTCTGGTGCTTTGTACAGTAACATTAGTTGGTGAGTTTATATGTTGGAGCAGAAATTAACTTTGAAGCCAGATGGGGATATTTTCTCTCGGCTGTTTTAGCCGCGCTGCAGCCGCTGCTCGTGCCCGGGCATGTCTGGGCATGTCTGTACTTTTGGAAGTCGGTAACGTTAATAGACAGTGTCTGTGTGTGTGTGTGTGTGTGTGTGTGTGTGTGCTGTGCGCCGGGCAGCGGTGTGTCTGTTTGTGTGCAACCAATCAGCGCGCAGCTCATCTAAATATTCATGAGCATACCTTATTATATGAGAAAACCTCTCGTTCATTCTAAAGCCAATTCACAGTGTTGCTTTAGGGAGCATAGAACAGCACCCGGGCCATTTTCAGCCCAACCAATGTTACATACCCTATTAGGAGACCTTAAGGAACAGTGTGAAATACCCTATATAATCATTCTATCACTCCTTTAAACAGTTAAAAAGTTATGGAAGAAGGCGTGGCCTAAGCACTGGGGCGTAGCTAGAGTATAGTGGGTGGCTCAATATTACATGTAGACAACACATCCTAAGTTTCATGTAAATCGGATGATGTTTGTCGTATGAGGCTGTTTTTCTGATGCCAGCAGGGGGCACTATAATTACGAGTCAATATTGACCTGTAGATGTCCTCAGGCTTGGACCCTTGTCAATCATGACAAATTTCGGCCAGATTGGACAATGTATACTGGAGTTACAACAACTTCCTTGTTCAGCGATAAATGCTCAAAATGGCCGCCACACCCACACCGTCTGTCAAAAAGTCTTGATTTTAATACCTTTTCATTGTTATGGTCTTGAAATGGCACTGAACAATTTTGAAGTTGATCGAATGAAATATCTAGGAGGAGTTCGTTAAATTATAGTGCCTTGACTTTTAGGCCTACTTCCTGCAAGTGGCGCTTTGACAATGAGTCAATATTGGCCTGTTGATGTCTTCTGGGTTGGACTCTTATGAATCACGAAAACTTGACTATGTGAAACGTACAGCAGGGGCTCAATTGTTTACGTTTCGTAGTGGGTGCTTCCGAGCCATTTGTGCACACCTATCTACGAAACCCTTAAAATATAAAATGTTGCACCAGGCCTGATGCATGTGCAAAGTTTTGTGAGTTTTTGAGTATGGGCAGGTCCCAAAAAAGGCGATTAATTGCGCAAAATAATAATTCAGTTTCAATAGGGCCTCTGCTGTAGTCGGCGCTCAGGCTCTAACCAGTTTCTGCACCAGCCAACACATCACAGTAGTTTTGAGGAATACTACAATGGGGTTTGATTTCCTGCAGTGAACAAAGAGTAGAGGTGATTATCTAACCAACAATGTTGCCCAGCTCAGACACTTGTGCTTCATTCCAGTTGTTGGGATTTCCAAATGCCGACACAGCAAGACTTTTCAACTGTTGTGTAACATTGAAGGAGCAATGAACACCACCCACTGAGCCCACAGCGTCCCTGTGACACAAACAAACACACACATTAAAAAAAATGGTCAAAGTATTTGATTCTGCTCTAGAGAATGCATACTCTGTGACAAAAAGCTTAAAAGAAATGCCACTATTCATTGTGAAATCAGATTTGCTACAAAACTATTGAAGCATCCAGAGATATTTGTTAGTAGAATTAGATATTAAAAATAGTGGGAAAAGGCATCACAGCTCTTGCATGATAGCTGAGGTTAAGTAAACACGTTTAGTTGCATGAGACAGTTCGTATAGTTGTTTTTTTCCCCTCTCTTGACCGATCTAAAATTTGTGAGTTCTGTGTGGTGCACACACTTGAAGGCGGCCATGTTGAGCTGCTTGATCTCGCTGGAGTTTAGGCCACAGATGAACTGGTTCAGTGCTACTATGTCTTCTGCTTCCAGGTGCTGCACTGTCAGGTTGTTATATTTAGCAACACCCTTCCACACCGCCTTCATCTATTGAGATGGGTAATCTTGATTAGTAAACATCATAATAATCGGCATATACAGTAAGTCATGAGCATATAAAGCTGCTTTTATGCTTCACCTGTGACTCATCCCAGCCACAGTGGGCAATTTCCTCCAGAGCATCCAGCGAGAAGGGGAGCTTCTCCAGTTCTGCGTTGGAGAAGCCCTGAGCTAAACATCCCATCTGCATCACCACACTCTCATTCATCTGTGACACTGCGCCAAATATCTGCACAATCACACAGAAATACTCAAATGAACCAGACTCAGAAAATGATTGTGGTGAACATTAAATGTTGGATTTGTATGTTCATATCATATTACTGTATAGATTAATACTTGCAATTACAGCTTAAAAAGGTTCCTTATTCCCATTTTGAATGAGTTTGTATATTAATATCTTTTAGTCATCACTGTTTTTTTACTTTTGCCACGATTAGTAGGAGGTTGACAGGGTCAAAAAAGGGGGAGGGTTTTTTTGTTGAAGGGAGGGCAGTCTGAAATGTTTGGTAGAGCTTTGGTAGAGGAGTTTCTCTAACACCAGATTTATAATTTCAGTCATCCTTCGAGCTACACAGAGTTGGGTCATGTGCCTGGTTTACATTGTTCAGCAAGTAGCTCTTGGTTCAAAAATAGACTGAATGTTCGAGACACACTTTTCAATGTTTGCCAAAAGTTCTGGTGTGAGAATTATTGTTCTATCTACACATTAGGTTTTAAGTTGTACATCATTTTAAATTATTTTTACCCTTTAGTTTTTATGATTAAACAAGTTGTACAAATTCAACATTATTTTGAGATATTAGGGGGGAGGGGTTGGGAGAGTTTTTTTTCAAGGGGAGGGTCCATTGAAAGTTTTTAATAAATAACTTTGTTAAAAAGTGAAGGTTCAGCCGCACTTCACAACAGTCCCTTATTGCAGTCACCTCACTGTCAACCCCACAATGAAACCCAAAGAATAAAAAAGAACAGAAATGTTAGAACGAGATAAAATTGTACCAGAGGAGTCCTCTGCTTCCTAAATGATCAGAACCAGGATCAGGGCTTCCACTATACCTTAGTTGCTTTTTTTAGTATGGCCAGTTGATCTGCATTATAGCCAGAGACGGCGCCAAGTGTTTCTAAAGTAGCAAGGAAGGTTTCGGCTGACATCTGATCCAGCTGTGCGGCTGTCCAGTAGACGTTGTCCATTCCCAATTCTTCAATCACCTCCACAGTGAGTGCTTTACCATCATTACTGTTGGCTGAGAGAGAGGTGAGAAATAGAAAAGTACAGTAGAATTTTTATTTTTTTATTAATATCACTAACCAAGAGAAAACCGACAGCACACAGGATGCATCTTCCTCACCTGCTCTCTTTTTACGCGCTGCATTTGATGTGGTGGTGGTGATGAGGCCGAAGACTTTCTTTCTCAGGGCGTCGGAGGTCTGTTTCAGGCTCAACTTCAGGAAATAGAGAACATCCTTCATCCAAGGCTGACAGAGGCAGAGAGATGGAAAATAAACAAAAAGGTATAATGAGAAATACATACACTAATCATGGAAACCAGAAAAGCACAGTGCTGAACTACTCGATTTTGAGTGATTTATTGATGAAAATGTCCTTATTGCACCTTATTGGGCAGAACAGATGTGGCATTGTCATCCAAAAGGAGGAGAGGACCCAGTGCTTCCATAGTCTCAGCTGACCAATTAGATGGATCCCTGCAGAAGATTAAAAAGAAGCGTCAGACTCTCTTGCTTTCTCTGCCGTAACTTCAGCATTCACAGGGAGCCTGTCCTACCCAAAAGTCTGCGTGACCAGCTGAATTATATCTGCCCTGTGGCGTTGAGGAATGTGCTGGCAGGAAGCCATGGCCTGGAGGCTGGAGTTGAAGACATCAGGGGCCATGAAGAGCAGTTGGGATGGCTGAAGCTCACACAAAAGCGGTCCAAGCCTGGACACATCCTCATTGGTCAGCTCAGATACGTTTTTCCCCTGCAAATGCACAGAAAATATCTAAGGATGTTGTTGCACACACAGACTCACAACGTGATAATAATAGGTTTGGAGCAGTAGGTATGGGCAGGTGACAATTTAAAGGAAAAACCTGAATAAAAATGTAGAGAAACATAATGAATGATGTGTCCATACAAGGCTCACTGAATGGTTTGATAAGTATATTATATGGCCTATAACACATTTCCAACCAATGTGTTAGACATCGGCCACCAAATTAATTAATATCTTTTGGTAGAGTTCCAAAGACTTCGACCATCGATGCTAAGGAGCATTTCTGCTGCTCTAACAGCTCCTGGTGGTTGAACACCTTACTGAGACTGAGAGTTTATGTTGGCTTTTCCTTTACTTTGTCAACCGTATGTGTCCTTATGTGTACATTGGCCAGGCAAAGCAGAGCTCTCTGGGTAAGTGCATTGCGAGACGGGGAACGTTGAGGTAATGAGCTCAGGTTGGCCTCGTTCATCTTGTCGAGGAAGACAGGACACACAGAGTCGGGCAAATCCTTCACCTTCAAAGGCCTGGGACAGTGTAAATAAGATAGATAGTTGGAGAGCCGTTACATTTTATAAAAGATTTTTTTTTTTTTTAAATAAAGTGATATAGAGAAAAGACTTTGTTTACGGCAGGTGAGGAAGTAAGTATGTGGGAATGTTTTTCATCTCCGCCTCAGTGATGGTTTTGAAGTAGTCGGTTCTCTTTTTCTCCAAAGTCGCAAAAAGCTTTCGGGCAACACACCCTGCCTGAAAGCACATGTTTGTTATTAACACGTGTGTTATATACATGTGTGTGTGTGTACATACTGTATGTGCGAGTAAACACATACCTGCACTTTGGAGAGCCACTGTGGAGTCTCTGAGATGGCCTGAATCATGGCTTGCGTGTCATTGTCTGCTACTTTGTCGATCATCTTACAGGTTACTCCCTGAAGGACTGAACCCAGCCTCCTGTCTCGGCCAATAATGTTTTGAATGTAAGCATGTAAAACAATGACAGACATGTACACACAGTAACAAGATCTATCTATCTACAGTGCTCAGCATAAATGAGTACACCCATGCTAAATTTGAATAAAAAGAGGAATAAAAAAATCATCTTTTGGAAATTGATCTTAATGCCTTAATTAAAAAGATGAGGAAAAATCCAACCTTTAAGGACACCAATTTTCTTTGTGAATGAATAATGTATCGTGAATAAATAAATGTTCTTCCTTAAAATACAGTGGGCAGCTATTAGTATTTTAAGGAAGAACATGTATTTATTTATGATACATTATTCATTCACAATGAAAATTGGTGTCCTTAAAGGTTGGATTTTTCCTCATTTTTTTTAATTAAGGCATTAAGTTCAATTTCCAAAAGATGATTTTTTATTCCTCTTTTTAGTCAAATTTAGCATGGGTTTACTCATTTATGCTGAGCACTGTATCTATCTATCTATCTATCTATCTATCTATCTATCTATCTATCTATCTATCTATCTATCTATCTATCTATCTATGTCTGTCTGTCTGTCTGTCTGTCTGTCTGTCTGTCTATCTATCTATCTATCTATGTCTGTCTGTCTGTCTGTCTGTCTGTCTGTCTGTCTATCTATCTATCTATCTATGTCTGTCTGTCTGTCTGTCTGTCTGTCTGTCTATCTATCTATCTATAATAAGCCTGTATTAGACATACATTTGGTAAAGCTTACTTTGTTTTGTTCCTTTTTGGTTTTTGTGGAGACTCAGAAGTGATGATTTAAATCAATTTTCTCAACATGAAGACACAGTTTTCTGCCAATGTTAGAACATTTATTTAAGTTTTTACTGTTAATCTTTTAACATATAATAATTTCATATATGATATTTTGATATTTGGTAACCAATATTTAATGTTAAAGAGACACACTAAAGATTTGAAACCAAGTTTTTACACCAATTTGAATTAACACCTCTGCTAGTCCCAATAGAAACCATTTGAGCCCTATCAGATGTTTTTTTGCAAGGCTTTTGTATTGATTTGTATTAAATAGGGTTAGTGTTATTTTGTTCACTGCTGTATAACTTACCATTGAAGCATATTTTGATTGTGCATCTTTTTTGCCAGGAAAGCTGCCTAAGGAAAAAAAAACACAGTCGGAAACATTGCACCAATTTTTGTGTTGTGGGAGTTAGGAGGTATTCAGGGACATTACCTGTGCCCGATTCCACATTTTATCCACCACTTGGTTCAAAGAGGTGATGTTTGCTTTGTCCAACTTGTTTAGAGGAAGGCTACGAAGCAAAGGGCCTGACATTTTCTGCACCAGCTCTGAGGGAACCACGTCTCGGAGTAGCTACAGGGAAACCTTTGATTATTTCTAAAATTATGTTCACAGTGTTTATAAATGGTATATAAAACAAACAATCCTTTATTTGATATTGATATCTTAATCAATAAAGTTAGCTTCTCTCTCCTTACTCACCCCCTGCAGCATGGCCATCAGCTGCCCCTTCCTCATCCGCTTAGAGATGTTCTTCAGGCCCTCTGTATCATTCAGGATCTCCTTGACATGCTTGAGCACACAGCTTGGCAAATCTTCTGCAACTGATTGAAGGGCTATCAGGTCCTTACCGGACACTGTTTTACACTAAGGGAAAGCAGAATGAGATAAGTATGGAGCAAGTGAGAGCATGTGAGAGATAAGCTCCCAGCAGCCATATAGGCTCACCTCTTTGCCCAGCAGTTTCTGGACCAGGGTGCGCCGCTGGCCTCGTTTCCATGGGACGGTGTTGTTTTGGACAAATTCCTTGAGAACTTTGTCAGGGATCTCGGACAGTTGTTTGGAAGACAGCAAGTTAACGCTGCTACCGAGCCCGAGTAATGCTTCAGCGCTGCTGGCATTTGACATCACAGACTTGACAAGAGCCTTCTTCAGCTTGAGTCAGGAGAGGAAAAAAAGACCAACGGATTACTGAGAATCATGAAAATTCGTTACTTCTGTCCTGGCTGAGGGGGACATGGGTGAAAGTTTGGGTAAGAAAAATACCTGTGTGATTTTGGGATTGCTGCCATCATCGCAGTTGTTAAGCTCAGAGAGGAGTTTCCGGCTGAAGTCAGGAGTCAAGTCTAGAGCAGCGGAATAATGACAGGCCAGTATGCCGAGCCTGACGAGGTTCAAAGACAAAAATGTAGTGATAATTCCAACCTGTAAATTTAATAAGCTCTCTACAGTATAATGTCAAGTTCCATCATTTGTATACAGAATTATTATTATAATGAGTGTATTTTTCTCTCTCTTATAATGAGTGAGTGTCTGTAATAATACTCTCTCCCTTATATATTACTGAGATGTTTTCTCCTTATAAAACCCCAAAGCTACCCCAAAGATCACACATTCAGGGTAAACAGTGTTTTTTATGTTTTCAGTTTTTATTTTATCATTGTTTTTTACTGTAAAGCAATTTGAAACTATGTTTTGAAAGGTGCTGTATAAATAAAGTTAGTATTATTATGCACTAATAATGTACACATTCATGCACTAATACACACTTGTCCACATTCTCAGCAAACGTCTTTCCACCAAAGCACCCTTGAAATTTTTGGAAAAACTTCTCGCCCAGGCTGGGTTTCATGTCAGTGGTCATACTCGTGGCAGATTTGAACTTGGCTGAGCGGAAGTATGCACACAGCTAGAAGAGAAAGTGAAGGAAACAAACCAATAGAGCTACAAATTAAAATCTTGTAATTTGCCATTCCCAGTTTCATTGCTCTTCATCCTTCTTTGCAAACCCTCTTACCTGTTCTTTGGGAGAAGAATCAACATCGTTTGGTGCTAAACGGGTGACGTAAGGTCCCATCATGTTCAACGCATCCAAGTTCAGCCATTCCAGTTTTCCAGGTTTGCAGCACTGCATTGGCACTACATAGTAAATGAGGCTGTTACAAGTCACATTCATGCTTAACAGAAAAGTGACGTCAGGAAAAAGGCAGGAAACAAGACTTCACAACGACCCATGAAGGATTTATGGGTAAGATGTGGGTGTTTGCTGTACCAATAATTGTCGCCAGCGCTGGAGACTTTCACCTGCCTGTTACACTTGACATGGTCTTTGATTTGCATGATTTCCTGGATTTAAGTCCCATCTAAACAAACACATTTGCAAACATACAAAGTGCGTGCCACAAACACGCATAGCCGATGCATCATTTCTCCAACACAAACAATCCACCACTGTGCTTTCTTTGTTCTCATCACACCTTTTTCTCTGGCCTGTTTTATTTAATGATGCGATTTTCCACTGGCTGTGTATTACTGGCATGTAAAAGGCTTGTTTACCTCCCGCTCTTCCTCTCTGTCTCTGTTATTTTTATCTGGTTTACTTTATTTCAGCTGCTTCAATCACCTTTTTTCTGCTTATCTCCCTCTTTTTAACTGCAGCCTCTTCATCTCTCGAGTGCTAGTGTTTCCCCTTTGTGTTGTCACTTCAACTTTAGAAGGGGTTTAGAAGGTCTTCCCTTCTATCTTTACCACTTTGCACTCCCTATCTTTTCTAGCTTCTGGGCCCTCTTTCTTTCATCTTTCTGTTTAACATACGAATATTAATGTATCTGTTTTTGTCATGAATAGTTATACTGTAGTATGTTTGACTAGATTTTATTGTAGAAAGTGTTTTTTTGACATGATGGGCTTAACTTATTTCTTACTTGATTTGGAGTTACATGGTGGGATCATTGTACAGTTGAAGTAATTCTGGGTGATCTGCTCTTTTCCCCATTTTACCACTTCAGTCCTTTGGTCTATAGACATGTCACCATACACCTCCCTCAGCATCTCCATCCTGGAAATGACCACCAATTTTACAATTTTAAGAAAAGCTGCTGAGAGACAGTGGACCAAGTAATTGAATAAAAGCACACTCACATCTTTTTCAGGTGTTCGCGCATTCCTACATTGGTAGGAAGGTTCATTTCTCTTAAAGGCATACCCTGCAGCGCAGGTTTGGCAGCCCACAGCAGTGTGTCATAGTCGTCTAAGGTCATGTTGTTTCCACTCTGTGAGGTCAAAGTTGCCCAGGACAGAGGGGCCACAAATGCTTGCATGTAACATGCAGATGCCACCTGAGGGAATGAGAGAGATGGCAGGAATCATGAGACTGCCAGAGATCTGCATTGGTTTATGATCATGCTTTCTTTTCTTAAGATCTTGGCATTAGTGGGGAGTACTGACAGAGGAGTTCCTCATCAGCTTGATCATGGTTGGAAGATTGCTGAAATTCCACATATCGTTTGTCTAAAAAAGATATAGAGGGAAAAGTGACAACTAATGCATGCTGGCTAACACAGGTACAGCTAAGACAACTGATGAAAAAAATTACCCATCAGTCATTAACATAAATATTTAAATGCTGCAAATAATCAACAGCCAACAATTATTTACATTATTTTTATGTGAAGAAATCTAATGTGGTTTAAATGATTGAGTGTGTGTGTGTGTGTGTGTGTTCACACCATTTTATCGACTTGTGGGTTTTTGTTGGCTCCATCAGGAAAGACTGACTGCATGACATTGACAAATGTAGATATGAGGGTGTCGGATTGCTTAGAGTTTCTGTATGACATAGGCAAGTCACTGAAAGAGAAACGAGAGATTTTGGTGAGTAGAAATAGTTTTCAAAATTAGATATTGATTCATTTCATCCTTTATTCATCCGGTAAAATTCCATTTTCGCATTTTTCAGCAACACTTACAATACAATACATATCTTTATAAAAAAAGGCAGCTAAACATTTGAACAAGCTTACTTTTTTTTGCCTCTTTAAGAAAATTAACCAAACACACAACAGACACACACTTACAGAATTACCTGTTATTGAAGATAGTTTTCAGCTGCATCAACATAGGCGCCGGGTATCCTGTAACATAGCAACCCTCCATATTTACATGTTGAACAGGTCAAACACATCAGTACTGGTCTTTGCCATGTATTAGTTGTCACTCATGTTACATAGGGCACTCATGATGCGCGCAATCATACTCTCACATTCATACACTAAGTACTATGATTAGGCAAACACAGTCTTTTCTTCTCTCTCACACAAATTCATTTGATAAAAAAGTGCATTGAGAGTTCCCTCACCCTTCATTAGGCACTTCCTTATCTGATGGAAAAAGACAGACAAAACATCATCAGATGTTTAAGGTAAGATATTTAACTGTTTAAAAACGGGTTGGAAAATTACTAAAACTGCTAACAATGTAAAACATGCTAAGAGGCCCAAAGGTGACAGTCATGGTGTAGAATAGACTGATGGAAACAGCTACTGACATGGAGCTGTGATGTTCTGTAAAAGCGTAAGACACAGTGGGTATTCATGGAGATGAAACAAGATGAAGGTACCGATGTGCAAGTAGGTCATAGTACACAATTATTTTACTCTCTGTGACAGAATGGAATTCACCTTTTTTTGTTAAACTTGATTATTTTACAAATAAAAAGATGTTATAAATTTAGATAGTTAATACTTTGTCAATGGTTAATAATTGTTTTGTAAACCATCTATAGACATTATTGGGATGCTATTATAAAGTTGCAAGTAATGCTTATAATGATTAAAAAGTGGTTTATAAAGGATAAAGTAACTAAATTAATTTTGGCCCAATAACATTTTTTTGGTGATCTATAAAAGAGATGATTATTTGTAAAACTTGATTCCCATGAATGCTTGCATCTACATACCCATCATCACTGTCCTGCACAAATTAGAATGACTTCAGGAATGGAAAAACACAATGTGATGATCAAATATTATTATTGCAAAAGACAGCTATCTTTGCCTGAGAAAACTGACAAAGAAAATTAGGTACATACCAGATTTTGGGCCATGTCTGTGAAGTCACATTTATTTGCAGGCAACTCTTTTGGTGGGGTGGCTGAACAGGTAGTAATGAATAATTATGAAAAGACACACATTTATGAACTCATTAACAACATGCATGCATTTGGCCAGTTACAAGAGGAGATGATACATGTAATGATGTTGTAGCTTACCCAAAACTTCACAGGTCATGATGAGTAGAAAGAAAAATGGTCTTCCTTTTGTGGCCATGATAAAAAAAAAGACCTGCCTGCCTGTTGAAGATGAGGACATCTTTCAAAGTGGGCATTAGTATCAACACATATTACAAGTGATTTACATACTTTGCATTTGGTTTCTTTCCATAACAGAAAAAAAAATTATCACGTTTTATTAGTTCTCTGGTTGTTATGGAACCTAAATCTATGCGAGCCACCTCCAGTTTTCTAACATACTTCCTCCTCTGAGGATTCGTGATCTAGTTACCACCTTTGTTTCTCATCCTATGGGAGGCTCCACTGACTTTGGGCAATAACATGCTGTGAAAAACATGTTCAGAACGTACATTATGTACTTCTGCTTTCCCCTTTTTCCTCCATCATTTTTGCACAAACACAAACTTTGTTCCATCTAAAGCATTTGCATGTTCGTAGTTTGCCTTCATTTAATTTGTTTGCTTCCCATTGATTTGACTTCTCATTTAAATATGCTCAATGATGACCACAAACGGTGGAGTAAAAATAAGAAAAATTATAATAATGATTACCTCTTAAATTACACATGGTCCCAAGACCTTATACAGACTCTTGTAAAGTCAGAAAAGAATGTCTAATTATTTACTTGCTGGTTATATAATCACAGATATTCATCATTCATCATAAAATAATCATTGAAACAAAAAGACATGTATTATCAGTATTCATTTCAGCAATGGTACTGCTTCAACATAATTACATACCTGACACTATCAACACATCACAAAGACTGAACAAGAAAATAAAGGACTTGAGAACTTGATTTGTGTAATAATTAGTTATTACTTACAGAATCTGCGTCTGCTCCCTGGTAGATTCTAGAAACAACGCAATTTAAAAAGCAGGATATCGACAAAGTGAAGATGTGCGTGTTGTTCCTCTGCCTCTCTCTCACGTCTGATGTGAGTTGGCTGGGTGGTTACCTGTCCTCAGTTAAAGCAGGTGCATGGTACTGATGCTATACAGTGTGTGTGTGTGTGTGTGTGTGTGAGAGAGAGCGAGAGAGAGAGAGAGAGAGAGAGAGAGAGAGAGAGAGAGAGAGAGAGAGAGACAGGGGTTATGAAATATTTTTATGTCAACCAGGAATGAACAAACCATTGTTAGACAAAGGTGAGATAATCCTATAAAAGTTGTTGAAGGATTCTTATCGAGTGAAGAAACTAAAGTTTTCATTCTAATTTTTTCAGAAAACCAAACAAATCTGACACAATGATACACAAAGCTGAGAGACAAGCTGACAGTAGATCATAAAGGAATGAGTCTTGGTTGGACGAGAAGTTGTACATTTATTTTTGAGGTTATGTAACAGGATGTGATAATTATTTATTAGACCATACATCATGTCAATTCACAGAAATGGCTGTTACGCCAAATAAAATGACCTAGCCAAAAACAAACAAAGGAAGATAACTACATGGCAAAAGCTCCATTAACAGTAGCTTTTGAGAATTTAGCGGTGATACAGAACACACTTCAATGTTAAGGCCACTGCAGGTGCAGGTGTGATGTCAGCTAGATGCTAAATCCAGTTCAATGGGAAAACCCCACATTAATCTCAGACATTCAAAGTCAGTAAATTTTCCTCATACAATTTTTACTTGTTTTTACAGTCTATAGTTTTTCTTTCCCACACAAATGTGAATCCAATTTTTCAATGGCACAAAAATAAATATGTATATAAAATAAGGAACAGGACATAAAACATCAGAAAAAGAATTTGAAGGAAGACAGACAGAAAAGAGAAAAACTCTACTACTGACTATAGTATGTCCACTCAACAACTGGGACCACAATGCAGACCACGACTAATGGTTCTGGTGGAAAAGGTAGTTGCAAGCAGTTAACATAAACTATAGCTTTCAGTATATCTCTTCACAATTATATTGGTGATGTGACAACATGATGTGACAAATAGCACGCAGTGTACTGTGTGTGTAATACACACAGGACATTCTCTTCTCATTAACCTTTAATCACACTCATGAGGAACAGCCGTTACCATCTTACCTATTAGCTAACTTCCTGTGCGTGTATGATAGGAAATCTGACACTACAAACAATTGAACAATTACTGGACTAACGCAAATGTATATGTGTCTTTGTTGTTACTAAAATAGAGTCCATACATGAAAGACACAAAGGAGAAGCACCGTGACTGGGTGTGTTTCACTTCATGTTTCCTTCCATTTTGGAGCCAATAACTGCATGGAGGTTTGGGTTGGTGAAGTAATCTGAAAAAGACCATTGACACTTGTTAGTGGGTAAAATGAGGCGTGTGTGTGTTAACAGTATTTTTCAATTTGGATCCCCAATAGTTATTACCTTGGCAACAACTACACTTCCTTGGGTCCGTTTAAAGGATAAGGCTAGAGTTATTTCAGATTTTTCTTTTAGATTTTTATCGTCAACAAATTCCACAAAACAAAAACAAAAACCAACTATGCATTAGTCCATCTCTCATATTTTCTGATGTCCCTACCCTGTCAGTGGCACTCCCTGTCGGTGGCCACAGTCCCATTCATTTCTACTAGATGTAAGTTGATCTCTAAAAATGCCTCATAAATTTTCATTTTTTAAAAAGGCTCAGAAAGAAAATACTAAAGCAGTTGGGCACATACGTTTTTAGCTATTGTTATTTAAACTACGTAGAGTCAAAAGTGCATTTGTTTCGGCCTATTTTCAACACCTTTGATGATTAAATTGTTTTTTGAAAAAAACAATAGAGGTCTAAGGCAGTGGTTCCCTAAATTTCCATGTGAGGGACACCTAAACTGACACAAATTAGACCATAGCCCATACCATAGAAAAGCCCATACCATAGAAAATCTGATAGGATTTTCGCTTTTAGATGTTTTATTAAAAAGGGTGTATTAAACACAAAATAGTCATTATGTTACTTATGGATGAAATTATACTGAAAATAAAGCATTCTCCTTTTTGCTGGGGACCCCCTGGAACTCCCAGGGGTCCTTGGTCCCCACTTTGGAAACCATTGGTCTAAGGCACGGATCATAAGCTATATCGGGCTTTAGTTACACAGACGAAAATTGTTAGTAGGATCAATTTATTGTTGTCTTTTCAAGGGACAACTCAATAAAATTACATCATAAACAAAGGTGACATAGAAAACAATCGACTGTGTGTGTGTGTGTGTGTGTGTGTGTGTGTGTGTGTGTGTGTGTGTGTGTCTGTGTATATTACCTGCAGCAAACTCACGGATGTCAGCGGGCATTTTAAGAAGCACATCTCTGTGAGATGACAGGAAATGTGAATAGTAACTGCACAACTACAGTATGACACCTGTTAAGGAGTCTGTGAGTGTTTTAAAACTAAAAGTTTTCTTCTTCTGATATTCCTCAGATATACTTGTTGCCTGAGGCAGAAGAATCTGGGACTAAAGGCTGTTTCTTTAAAAGAAGCTGCATAGAGGCTTAAGACACATTAACCTAAAAGCAGCCGAGACTTTGAGTTAATTTGTTTGTGAATTGAGCAAATGAAGCATATTCTGGTAAATAACATGATGTTGTATATAGTAAAATAGGTCACATACATATTTAAAACATATTTGCATTAACCTTTGATAAGGCTTTAATAATTAACAATTTTTAAAGCACATAGTTGGGCATTATTTTATTTAGAATTTTAGATGTTGATATATTGAAATATCAATTTGCCAAGGGGAAAATCCTTCTGTCACACATGTAGCCTAAATACAGTAAGACCTACTGTTACTATCTGTAATTCACTTAAGGTTGCCTCTATTGTTTATTTGCTGGTTTCTGTTATCATACCTTCTATTAAATAGTTAGCAATGAAAATGAGGCACTACGCTAAGATTAGGAGGAGATACAAGATCAGATTTCTTAGAGATATTTACAAAGGCTGGCATTGATAAGTTTGGACTTATTTTATCCTTGAAAGAGCTTGAGCATGTTGGGTTTCTTTTCGCCTCAGTCTCGAACACAATTAACTAGCAATAGTAAAGTTTAACAGCGTACACCGTGAGCAAAAACAACAAAAGATGAGCTAAAGTTAACTGACCTCAGAAAGTCGCCTATCAATACCTCTACTTCTGGATGCGACCTCAAATAATTCTCGTTGTCGATTCTCGTTTTAATCTGAGAATCAAAAGAAAATGCATGTCAGGCTTGCTAATCAACAGCATACAAATCAAGCTGCGGTTTGTGGCTAGCTAACGTTAATGTAGAGTTAGCTAGCTTTTTAGCGCAGTAAAATCCACCCGGGTGTTAACGTTACCTTGAAATGTTGCAGTTTCTCTTGCTGTTCAGCACTTAATACACCGACGTCTAGTTTCGCCAAACTGCCCTTTCCAGCCATCTTTTCTCTACAGATGTTCGTCTAATGATTTACCATACTGGTAGTCTAAAATTGGTATTTAAACGTTTGAAGCCATATTACGCAGAAAAAAATTGTCGCCTGTTACTGACAAGGCTGCGGTCTGGTAACTATTGTTACTATGGAAACGACCTCCAGCAATTAAGGACTGTGTCCGCGAGGTGGCAGCATATGAGAGGATAACAGACTGTAACAGGATAACTAGTTCTCATTTTTTGTTGTTTTGTAAATAAAATTAATCCACTTTTTAAAGTGGGAATAATTTAAGGAATACAAAATAGGAAAATAGTAGTGTTATGTCAGTGTAGAGCCTCATAAAAAAAACTATAGGCTACAACTTTCTGACTTCTGTATTCCTTGCAAGAACAGTAAATCACCATGGTGGCTGTAGTGCAGTTTTTTCACTGAACTTTTCTATCATATTAAAAGGTGTTCTCTGAATCTCTTTCCGGAGGATAGGTGACTGGTGAACTGTTTAGATTTAGCTACATTGTCATTAAAAACTATTTACAAGATCCTTTTGATTTTTGTCTTTTAGTATCCCAACATGCTGATGGGCCTGTAACTCCCTGTTCTTTCCACTCCCTGCGCAATGTGTACACTTTCCCAATGCTTTCTAGACTAGAAATCTACGTGACCCTAGACTTGCTGAGTGGTAATTAGATTTTATTAAACTTAATTTCAGATGCAACATGTAAACACAAAACTGAGATAATGGAGGTCTTGAAACTATATTTTAGCACAGAAGTCCCCCTTCAAGACGGAGCAAAAAAACAGATGGAAAACAGATGATATTCCAATGCTTTTGACAGCAGCTTTTGGCAATTCTTTTTCAAACCTTGTAAAGAATATGTGGAAACTGAAAGGGATGCAAGTTGTATATTTGATAAACCTTAATACAATTATATACAAACATCAGGTGGTGCTAGCAGGCTTATAATTAGTACATCTAGTCTACAGTTTATCAACACACTATATTGGCACAGACACAGGAGAGACGACTTAAGACAAATATAACAACATGAAGGATTTAGAGGTATTTTAGGCATTAGTTAGAGATAGAAAGAGAGTCAGACTATACAAGCTCTTCCTGAGTTTGCTTTCAACAGAAGCTCATTGAAGAACCACAACAATCTTAAGTCCATTATCCTTTTGTCATCTGTGACACTGGGTTTGGATAGTTTTATTCCCTTTTCTGTCTGCTCATCACTCCCTAAGGATAAAAAAATAACTTGTGTTGTTGAAATGCATGGCTTCTATCTTCTCCTTCACCCACTGTTCTTCATTTTCTTCTTCCTCTTTTTCCACTTTGCTCAGTGGGGGTTCTTGGCAATGAACAGGGGCAAAGGTCACCAGAGCCTGCCCTTCTGGAGGTGTTGGGGTGGAGGGCGGAGGCCGAGTACAGTCATCCCACTGGGTGATGACACTCAGACTCTGGAGTTTAGACATAAATCTGTCCTTGTGTCTGAAATTGAAAATAGAGAAGTTGACTGATATAATTTGCTTTGGTTTCAAATCGAGTAAACTCTGCGTAATCCACTAACAATTATTTAACTCATGTTTTAAATGTATCCATGTCTTGTACAAAAATTCTATTTTCCATATATATATATATATATATATATATATATATATATATATATATATATATATATACAGTATACACTACCTGAATATGTAGGCAGCCAAAATGACCGACAAGAGAACAAGTGAACCACAGGAGATCCACAAGATGTGACATGACACCCCCACTCCAGTTGAAGAAGGTTGAGGAACTGCAATAAAGACCGGGGCAGACTGTGAGAAATCCTAATGGCGCTGAATAACATCAATGCAAGAATGTGTTGGGGTGTGACTGAATGTGTGTGTTTGTGTATGTGAGATAGGTGTGTTGAGCCATGTTTCCTGTGGCATGTTTCGTTGTTGAGCCTCAGCTATTATGATGACATGGCTTCCTGTTGAAACCCAGTGGAGCAGAGGGGGCTTTCAGCACTAACAACATTTAAGAGTTCCTTCTCTCATTCTTCCCTCCCATCTCTCACGCACATGCACACGCGCGAACACACACACACACACACACACACACACACACACACACACACACACACACACACACACACACACACACACACACACCTAAACCAAAGTATTTTAGAGTCTGCTAGCCATCTTACCATCAGACACATCTTCATCTGTACCAGAGCCTTCTAAGTATACTGGAAACTGCAAGTTAGAGATGGTAGAACACAAGAGACGTTGTGAGATACTCATCGCAGGACAACATTAAATACTGTATGCAGCAAGTGTTAGGGTAGCATTACTGTAAGGATTGAGTCTTACCGTTGTGGCATCAATCCATGGAGATGGTGTCTGTCCTCCGGCCACTAATTAAATCAAAAGAAAAGCTATACATTAAAACCTAATAGAAATGAACACCACCTCTGCAATAGTAGGCCTACAACAAAATAGAAGAAGACTCTTTAACATAAGATCTCTGTCATCTAAAGATGTACTAGTAAACTATTTAATATCAGATTGTCATATTGATTTACTTTGTCTTGCAATGGGAAGATTGCAAAAAACAGCAGAATTTGAAGTAGAGTGAGACCGCTTTCTGTTTCCCCAATGACTGCAAAAATAAAGTGCACTTTAAACCTGGCTGTGTCATGAAGAATGTGTTAAATGTGTTAAATAAATCCACTGCCTCCTGTCATATTAATACTCACATTCCTCAAGGCACCGGCCGAGGAGGTGGAGTTGCACACATCTTTGACTCAAGCCTATTAATCAACCCTAAACTAAATTACAACTCATTCAAAAGCCTTGATCTTAGTATTTCAGGCTTTCACACCCAACCTGGAATACGCTAAAGCCAATTTTATTTGTGTACCATGCTCCTAGTCTGTATTTTGATGACAGCCTTAATACCACGTTTATCTCATTATTAGATTTGAATGGCTTCTGTCAGAGTATACTTAACCATTTACGTTTAACCACTACTGTCAACCTTGTTCTGGCATATGGCATTGAAATCGAACATTTAATAGTCTTTACCCAGAATCCTTTTTTATCGGATGGTTATTAAATAACTTTTGAATTCCTATTACCTACTATTAGTAACAATTTAATAATAAAATTTGAATTATTAAAGACAAAATTCATCACCTCCTGCTGGTACAGATTTATCTTCAAACACAGGAACCCTAGAAACATATGTAAAACCTGATATATATTTAGACTGCTTTTCTCCCATTGACCTTAACCAACTAACTTTTCTTCATCTAAGCAATCTAAAAGTAAATTAATTAAAATAATTGAAAATGATTTAAAATCATGAACCAGAAGAGCTGTACATATCCCGAGACACGGGATACTATATTTTTAGAGCAGTCTTTACTTTCATTTGATAACATACCAAATGATGAGGTTGACACAAAATGAGAGAGAAAAGCTGACAATATGCAACAAAGGTCGCAGTCTGGTCTCAGACTTAATAACAAAGTGATTACATGGTCAGCTTCTTACATCCCAAGGCTACCAGGAAACTACTTAAAAAAATAGTTTGACATTTTGTAAATACGCTTATATGCTTTTTTTCTGAGAGAAGATCAACACTCTCATGTCTGTACAATAAACATGGACCTTCAGCAGGATACAATTAGCTTAGCTTAGCGGAAAGACTGGAAACAGGGAGATACAGCTAGCCTGACAAATAGCTAGCCAAATATAAAAAGTCATGCCTACCAGCTGCTCACTAATTACCACCATAAATCTAGTTAAATCTGTGGAAAAACCGGAATCTAAAAACAACAAGACATTAGAGTATTAATCTTCTCGTCTTACTCCCAAGAAAGTAAAACCCCTAAATAATGACACATATCAAAGAGATATAAATGATTTCAAGGGAATGAAAAAAAGAGTACAGAGTGATATGTTAAAAAAATACTTTCATGTAGCGAGAACATGTGTCACTTTCATTTTTCATGGGGTATATTTCATTTTGCAAAGAACATCAGGATATGAGGATGCATTCATAAATGTTTTCTAAATATTTTCAACTTTATGAAGATGTAACCAGGATCCAGAATACTGCATGCATGCTGTGCATAATGAGTCAATTTATTAAGAAAGGATGAGAAACACAACAGGAAGGGTTACCAGGATGTAAGTATGAGAGAGTTTTTATTTAGCTACTTTTGAAAACCCTAATTGTGTGGGAAGGAAACAGGAGGCTTTCCTCTTCAGGTTGTCATGACTACTTTTGTCTGTGTCCAAGGTGGATCACATAATACCGAGGCGATAAAGTTCAATGATTTACAGGTCCACCTAATTAATCCCTTCCATGTCTCTAAAACGACTTTTCTGGCGGCCTGCCCCTGAGCAGAAAAAAACAACCATATAAAGTTTCCATAGCGTCAGCTAAGCGCGTGACCCCATCTTGAAATGGCTTGATTTTATACTTTTTTTCTGTGTGTATGTGTGTGTGTGTGTGTGTATGTGTGTTTACCTGTCCATCTGCTGGCAGGTGTACTCCAGTCACTCCACTGACCATCATACTCATCTCTAGTTCTGAGCTGTATCAGGTACTCAACACCAGGTATTGCATCAGTGATAGTGTAGGAGCGGTCCTCAATCCTATGTATCTACATAGGCACATACAGAAAGACATCCAGGTGAACACACATCACACTGACGTCACTTAAGTGTTTAATTGTTTCAGGCCAGAAAAGCCAACAGTGCATTGAGCTACTGAAATGTGAAAAGTGAACACACACACACCAACAGTGCTTGCTCAAAAACTCTATTTGTCTACCAGCACGCACCTGCCAAAATGAGGACTTGAGAGGTCGGTATTGAATCTCGTAGATTAGTTTATAATAGTGGTCGTGAGGCATCCAGGAGATCGGCAAACTCCAGTTGACCGTCATCCTCATCTCCTGTCCCTCCTCCTGTCGAACTGACACATCTGATGGAGGGTCTGGCTTTACTGAGGGAGCAGGAAGGAATACAGTGAGTGCTTTAATTACCCTTAGATCAGACCAAACACACATGTGACATGGACACATCCGTCGATGCAAAAACTTACAAATGTCCATAGGTATGAAGTGCCGCAGGGCGCTGGTGGCGTTGCCAGCGATGCTCGTAACACACAGGTAGGCCATGTGAAGGGTTCTCAGCTCGTCCCAATTGTGTTCCAGAGCACACCAACAGCGGGAGCGCCGAGATGAGTATGAGCACTGTGAACGATGGAAAGCCCCTGCCGGGCTGAGAGAAGGAATGACAAAGAAAGAAAAAAACAGTATTGGGACCTGCTATAACACCTATACTAGTGTGATTGACAGGTCAGTTGATACAGGGACTGAAAAGAAACAACATCTAAATCAGAATTTGTAATGTTGTTAAAGGTTTTTTTGTAAAATAGTATTTACCATCTCCACACATATGTATAAGACATGTATGACATATTTAGAAGTTATTCATTGGGGAGTTATAGTGTTAATGTATGTCCTTACCTTTTACTGAGTAAGAGGTAACAGTTAGGCTTTATAGTGATGGGCTTCTGGGGTGCCCACTCACAGCGGATCTTACTGCTGGGTGACCTTTTGTAGCAGGACAGGCTGGGATTCTCTGGAGGATCTGACACGTATAGAAGACATGCAGTAATACTGTACATTTATCAGTCAGTCAGTCATTGTCTTTCCTAAATATATCTATATCAACCACACTTTTAATTACTATCACACTCTCATTCAATGCTAGGCTACAACAATCGATTAGTTTTGTTATAGATTAAACTGTCAATAGTTTTTTAGATTAGCTGTTTTAAAAAATAATGAAAAATGCCACTTTTCCCTAGTCCAACCAGCAATCCAAAACACAAAGCTATTCGATCAACAATGATGTAAAACAGAGAGAGAGAGAGAGAGAGAGAGAGAGAGAGAGAGAGAGAGAGAGAGAGAGAGACAAGCAAAACACCATCCCACCAGCTGAACTGTCTCAATGTTCTACCCATACATCATTACTCACTTTTTTATTGTCACACTGATGCATAACATCTTTTATTTACACTAAAAGTCCTTACATTCAGAATGTGTGGCATAATTCACTTTGCAATGTATTACTCAGACTGTATTGTTTATAGAAAAACAATCCTTAATGTTTTTGTTTCTTTGTTACGTAATTAAGATATGTTAGGACAATGAAAGGACAAATATCCTATGGATCAAATCAAATTGACACATATAACTTCAATCATCCATTACAACTTCATTGCTGTTGTGACTCACCTGCAACGTTTACTTTTAAGGAGAACCTCTCTCTGCCTCTGTGATAACAACTGTACCTCCCAGAGTCTGTCAGTCTTACTGAGGACAGAGACAGTGACGCCCTTCTCCTCTCAAATGTGATTTCTCCCCAGTCTCTGTCTCCTTTTCCCACTGTCCTACTGTTCCACTTCCACTGTAGCCTTGATTTTATGCCCCTTGTTACTCTGCTCCCTTCGTCGCCCTCCTTCTCGTAATCGCTCTCGCCATCCATCTCCTTAGCCTCCCAGTCGGATTCATCCTTTAGCAGTCTGCTCACACTGGTTTGCCAGACCGTGTGAGTGGTGGGAGAAGCTGTGTATCCTGTAGCTGTACGCCCAAGGCTTCTGTTTTCTCCCGCATCAGTCAGGTCAGGGTGGTATCCCTCACTTACAGTATTCTCCACAGTATGTTTGTCACTTTTCATCGAAACTTCAGTATTGCTTCTAATGTTTACAGTGGTTGTTGGGGTTGAATCAGAAGAACTCCCTCCTCTGTTGGTGTTTGAGCCTTGTCTGGCCATGCTGACCTTTACTCCATCCACCTCCACATGACCGCTGCAGGTCAAAACCAACGAACTGCCCGGGGATAAAACCAACACACCAGGGGGAGGGTCTGCACAGAAAAACAAAAAACAAGATTTATAGAATATAAACCAATGTGTGTTTTGTCTGTCTTGAATTGTGTTTGTGTGTAAATTCAAGACTTTCAAGACATCGCACATTCAGGCAGCATTTTGTACAGAATGAGTATTGGTTGCAGTTCACTGGGCTTAGTACAGATACAATGCAACATTGCATAACCAAAATTTGCAACTCTTTTTAAACTTCCTCTTTAAATAAATCTCTCTTCTTTACTGTTTCGTTTTCAGTCCTAAATCATGCCCTTTTGTGCAATCTCTCACTTATTTATATTTCTTCCCCTAAGTATGCAGATTTTCTGATTGCATTCAAAACTCACATAAATGCCTTAGCTGTTATCGCCACTTGTTTGGACATACTGGCTTGACGTCAGAAGCCCATTGCCCTTGTAGTGCAAAACACACTTTCTCTCTATTGCTCCCACGTTCCCAGTTCCCTCTCTTTTTTGCCTAGAAATCAGATATAGAAATCTATTACTGTAGAACTGGTTCAAGATTCAAGAGATTTTATTGCTATTTGTACATAAAGGACAGTGCAGGTACATAGGATTTCTTTTGTGCTTATCTCTCAGATAAGCACAATATAGTTAGTTAGTTAGACAAAACTATTAGTTAGATAGTTTTGTCGGTGTTAAGAACAAGGTCGTTGTTCTCTCTATAGACAAAACTGGTTTTAGGTTTCAAACATTTACACTTATTCTAACATTTTGAATTCGCCTGACCCTATGCATGCTATTTGGATAATTATTATAAAGTGCAGAAATTATGACACCAAAGTAAAAGGAGCTTTATTCCCTCTCTCCCAGAAGTTTTTAGTCCAGTACAACAAACATAACCAAGGCTAAAAAACACATTTATAGTAGATGCTGATTGGTGAGCTGAGATTTGGCAGCATATGGTTATTTGTAGATACTGCCAATGAAGCCAGATGCTGAATTTAGAAAAAATAATTCAGGGTCTGAACATAAAAACTGTAAATAGCCTTAGGCTATAGTAGGTTAGGTTATAGGCTATAGTATGAAGAACATTTTTTCTGAGCTTCCACAAAAGCTTTACAAAACAGTGATTTCGATGTGAAACGACACATAATGGCAATACAGATAATTTAAATAAATATTTAAATGTATATTTAGAAACAAGCATACTTTAAGTTCTGTAAATATGATGTGAAATTCGAAACTAAACTATGAGTCGCGCTGTGCTTAAACTGCTATCAAAGCAGGCTGCTACTGTGATTGATCTTATCTCCAGTCAAAAAATCAAAACAAATCTGAATAGCTCTCGTGGGGGACATTAAGGTCATCTTAGCAAACAAAAACACCTTACAATTACTTTTAAAATGAATTGAGTTTTTGATTTGTCCTAATTTTGACAATACCTGAGCAAACTTCATGTCAGGATAAATTATTAATTGATTCTGGTGTCTTACCTTTTCTGGGACAGGTTCCGTCAAAAATGCCGTGGACCGCTGTGGCGCACAGAACACACAGCAAAGGGAGAATAATTCGCATTTTTGCGCATGAGTCTCCCTTCACCGACTCCTCACACCATCACTAAAACACGCAAACAGCATCAGCTGAGAGATTGTTGTGACTCCTTTTAACCTTCTCACACGAACAAAAAACAACAATTGACAGTCCTCTAGGCTACAGACAGGGTTGTTATACAGACCGGCTTCCTCTGGTTACAGCAGTCTGCTGTCAGTAAGACCCGTTATTGTGAAATCCCAGCTCTCTTCCCCTTGTTCAGCCCGTTACAGAGGAAATCCTCCCCAGCGTCAAAATAAAAAACCCCATGAGAACTGTAAATAGTCCTGCAATTATAATATTTATATTTAAAACCTGTCATACACAGGAAGTCTGTCATAGCCTACTGTAGTTACTGTCTGTAACTGTACTTTTCCGATTTTGTATTGTGCACTTTATTCTAATTACATACCATAAGTGAGTGTATAATGTCAAATATGTAAAACGTGTTTTTTATTTCAATATTCCTTTTCTGATTTGAACACAACTCAAACTATATCTTTCTCTGAGTGTTTTTGCCACATAAAGTACCACAGATCTGTGTTTTTGTGGTTAAACTAATTCAAAGTTATTTTTCACTTTACCTCATTTCATGCCCCACCATGGCATAGTCATTTCTACCTTACGCTTTGGATGCTATACTTGAAATAACATTTGCATGGACACAGTTTGTTTCTCTCATTTGAAAGAGAGTTGACATGTTTATTGACCACTGTTTCAACAGCTCAGTATTCCACCCTAAGAGATCATCCATACTCAAACAATTCATGGGGCCAACTACTGTACAGTACATTCATTTCCAGCCTTGTCTTTGCAGATCATGTCAGCATTCTGTTGTATTTTCAGTCTGAGAGCTGCTTTGTTGAAGACTGTAGAAACAGATCCAGGTTTATATCGATCCTCTGGTTACGCAACTTAGTTTATTATCTCACCCCAATCCGAGTCAGGGGTCAGTAATAGTTAGGAGCAAACACAGATGAGATGTTGTACTTTGATTGATAGATCAGAAACCAGAAAGAGCTTAGAGGACTACAATGTCGGCATTGTTAAGGCATGATTATTCCCAAACACCTTCCCTTTATTCGTGGACAAATAAACATTTAAAGCACTTTACTGAAGTGTAAGACGGTTTGACAAATCACTTTTTAATGTCCGTTAGTGCCTTTTTGGTTTTCACAGAGTTTCTTTGCACTTTTCCCAGGTCTTACATAATGTAAGCCAGCGGCAGTTGGTCTTTTCATTGTGTTTTTCAGACTGCGGTGGTACGAGATATTTACATGATCTGGCCCTTTGTCAGACCAAAAATAAAATTAAAAAAACTTGCAAAGAGGAGAAAAAGCACTGAGAGCTTGCTTTGAGGAGCCATTATAAAACACATCAATATGATGCAAAATAAGAAAGGAAAACACATGAAGTAGAGGTATAACAAGTAAGAAAACAGATCAGTGGGAGATAAGGGACACAAGTCTTGCAACAGTCTTGCAGTGTCCTGTAAAATAAAGCACCGTTCTCACTGAGAACTATAGTGAACACAGAGGCTGGAGGATAAAAACACTTTTACAGATAATAATGCCGGCACTTCACTGATTGAAAGTCTTGTTATTCTGCTCATTCATTCAACCTATTGTTGATTTTGAGAGATGCTGCGTGATTTGGTTGTGAGTGAGGCTAAACTTGAAATAAGAAGTGGTGACAATCTTTTAGATCATTAATAGTAAGTGATCTGTTTCTGCACCCACTGCTTTCCTTCAGTTAAATACTGTAAATCTCATGATGTTCTAGTCATACATGAACACAGTTATATGCTGTCGGAACATGTCTATCTCCATTCAATCCCAATTCATGGTTGGCAAAGTCCATGTCATAAGGATGTGCCACTTCTTCCTATGATTTGGATTTATTTGATTTATTATAGAAGCTTCATTGGGAGTCAGAGAGAAGAGTGAGGAGCTGTTTGTAACAGTCAGTGTGCTCTCAGTGTCGCAGTTTCTCTCCAGGAAAACACACAACACATCCTGTATGTTTGTGCAAACATGTGATGGACAGTAGTGAACAAGCTATTCCTCCATTTATTCTGAATGTTTCACTCAATCTGGCTGGTTTCCTTGGCAACACAGGGTGGGCCTGGGCTGTTGGATGCAGTGGTCCGAGTCTTCCAACCAAACAGAGCTTCCTGTTGGAGAGAGGAAGAGTTGTGTCGATGTGTATGCTTTTAGATGTGTTGTAACTAGGGCTGTCAGCATTAACGCGTTAATCGCGATGCGATTAAGGGCCGAGCATAATGCGTTAATTTTTTTTAATTGTATTAATTGCATGCTGCCATTTATTAATTTATTTTCACTTCACTCGGCTTTGCGTCGTGCCTAACAGGCTACTATTTTGCCGTACTTCCTCGTAACACATCCTGCTGCTGCAGGAATAGCAACGCGGATTTCGGTGCCTCATTCTGGTGCCACTGATATGTCTGCACTTCTCTCTGATGCTCTGAAACAGACGTTACAGGCAACAGAAACATTGCTGCACGTGACGCTAGTTAACACTGTACTCGACAGCAGCTAACGTTAGCCTACCGCTAGCTAGTAGCTGGATTAAACACGGTTAAAATGCTGACAGCTAATGCTAAACGGTGTAAAGTTTGTCTGTATTTCACTGTAGAGGATTCCGACACCGGGATGTAACAATCTGCAGCTGCTGTTCATTGAACGCACACAGACAGTGTGTTCAATGAAACTGCTAATTTACAGCCTCGTGGTGCATTCAAAGTTGTTGTTAAATGCCCTTTTCCCATCTGGTGGTTGTTTTTGTCATTCAACAGCTATTTACTAGTGAAATAAGTTACTGTTATAGTCAGGGTTCAAAATTAGCACCATCTACCAGCCAAATGCTGGTAAAGTATGCATGTGGCTGGTAGATTTGATTCACTCACCAGCCAAAAAAAGCAATGGTAATCTATAGAGTGGCTTGTCAAATGTAAACATTCACTAGCCATTCGGCTGGTGGACCAAAAAGTTAATTTTGAACCCTGGTTATAGTGATTACATTATTATTAAACATTTAATTTTGACGATACAGGCATAGCAATAAACAAGCCATTCTTTAATGTCACCAACTGTTTAGTACCCTTCTTTTTTATAACTTTCTTAAAAAGTATCGGTTCAGGCACTGGTACTGTTTTAAAAGTACCGCTTTAGCACCGGTATCCAAACCAAACAATACCCAACCCTAATATTGACTCTAGATTCAAATGTGTGACTAGATTAAATATATAATAAACAAATACAAATCTTAAAATCAAGTTCATAAAGTCATTTTCTTTGCATTCATTTGATTCCCAATCAAGATACACTGGTAAGATTTGCTTTCCATTGTTAATATGTACTTAAAAACAGTTCTGAAATGCAAAATAATAGAATTTTAATCATGTGATAAAACATGCGATTAAACGCGATTAACTATAGAAATTCAACGATTAATTGCGATTAAGAAAATTTAATCGTTTGACAGCCCTAGTTGTAACTGTTTCATTGTTGTTATTAATACATGAATGGGAAGTAACAGCAGCTCACCTGCACAGTGCCCAGAGTGACGGTCCAGCCTCCAGGTGAGTCTCCCCCATGGGCCCTCACTGCTGCGGGGGTGAGGACGCCAGCATTGAGGGCCTGAGGTGCAGCTTCTTCTGAAGCTGGTGCTGAAGCTGGAGGGGTTTGTGTGGGTGAAGCAGCAACAGTCTGTGTATTTTGGACTAGTGCTGCGCCTCTGTCCTCCTCGATGGGTATATCTTGTGTGCCGCCCAGAACAGAGGAGGAGTTTGAGAGCGGCGGAACTGACACAGAGACACAACTGGGTGCTGGGCTGGACTCTCCAGAGGCGCTGGGAGGAGTGTGAGCGTGACTATGTTTCTTCCTGCGGAGCGTGTCGATCCAGCTGGAGCTGTGTCTGGAGGCAAAGTTGGCCAGGGCCAAGGATGAGAGTCTCATGTTCTTCCCTGAGGTGATCAGCTCTCCAAATCCTTCCTGGTGGGCAAAGGCGTAGCCTGACCTCCTAGAGCCGCGAGTGCCCAGACGGCCCTCTGACACTCTGCCCACCCCACGCCAGGCACCTCCCACGCTACGACCTACCGGCTTTCGCTTCTTCTGTCGCACCAGCTGAGTGTGGCGCACCTAAGAAAGGAACAGAGACCTGTTTTCAGTCTTTGTGCTAAGTTAATGGAATGTGCTTCTCAAAACGGGGAATTCTTCTCCTTTAAGGTTGCAAAATTCTTTCATTTTTTTCCATTGACAACATTGTTTTTACTCTTTTTCCACCTGTGAGCCTTGTATCTACTGTTATTATTATTTATTATATTTTTTTTCTGAACTTTTTTTCATTTTAGTTATTGTAGGTCAGGCACACACACGCACGCACGCACGCACGCACGCACGCACGCACGCACGCACGCACGCACGCACACACACACACACACACACACACACACACACACACACACACACACACACACACACCAAACTTTGTTTGCCACTTTTCTATCTCTTCATACTTTACAATTAAAACTCATCCCCAGCATAGACACAGATAATAGTTATTGACTGTAGTTAATATGACTGTAGAGAAACAGGAAGGAGGAACTTCTTCACGCCAACTTGACAGGGGCTCCGGTTTGACGTCAAGCTGGCTTGAGACACACTGACTGACAAGGCCACACACTGAGCTTATACTCATATACTAAAGTAACTTGTGTCATTAATGTAAACTGATTAAGTCAAGTCAATATTTGCAGAGCGGGCCAGTGACGATAAGCATTAACTCATCATCACACACGCACTCAGATGAACTGTTTTTTACGTGTGCAGTTAATCATTGGCTGAGACCAGTTTGAAACTGACCTGTTGGGAAGACGTGACATTGACACATGTGAAGACAATGAAGTAGATGGACATATCAGCGTGTGTGTTTTCTCACCGTGTCTGAGAGCTGAGGTTTGAGATCCACCTTAAGGAAGCGGAATGCCAAAACTGGAACTATGCATATTGCAGTCGCCAGTGCAATAGTTAACCACACGACTGGTTGCAACAATGTGCTCTGGGCACTACCTGCACGCACAAACACACATATACAAACATAAACATGAACAAATATGTTTCAGGAGTTTACAGCATTTCACACACACACACACACACACACACACACACACACACACACACACACACACACACACACACACACACACACACACACACACACACACACACAAGGATATTAGACATCTTTACATGATGATCTTACTGGTGGTGTGAAATGATTTCAGCAGGTGACTACAGTAAACGTAATGAAGATATTCTCTATCAAAGAGCCAATATTATCGTCAGATCATATTTCAGCTCATCACACATGAAAAATTCAGTATTGGTCAGGCTCTCACATGTGTGTGTGTGTGTGTGTGTGTGTGTGTGTGTGTGTAACAGACAAATAAAGAGAAGAGGGGACTGACCTACAAAGTGGAACTGATTTGGAAAGATCTTGAAGAGGGTCTGACTGTGCAGAGCAAACATGATGGTGAAGTATAAGCCCAGAGAGCCCCACACAAACACATGGTTGATAACAGTCCAGAAGCCTGTGTCGAGAGCGATCTACATATTCACACAGACAAACATGCAAAAAAACCACACAATGAATACACATTGATGGAACCGACAGCAGTTAAAAATAGAGGTAGCAAGCTGTGAGGAAAGCTAACACCACTATGGCCTCTCTCACCTGTACGCTGACCACAATGACCAGGGTGGTTGCCGTGGTGACTGCAAAGGTCTGGTAGTCAGCGAGGGGCACTCCGGTGCTCTGAGTGGCGTTAGACAGGACGGCACAGGGGACAAAAAACAGCACTACTGATGTGTAGATGCCCTGGGCAATGCAGATGAAGAATTCTCTCTTGTTGAAGAGGAGGTTGAGCTGCCCGGGCTCATACAGTTTAGGATACTCCAGACTCCTCTGGTCAGGAACATCCTACAACAAGAGAGGAAGAGAGGAGCTGCATTTACTAAAATAAGGCTACCTTGCTTTGCTGTGGTCGTAACTACAGATATTTCCTGGAATTGTTATATTTCATAAAATAATGACCAATTTCTAGAGTGTACATCCATGCTAGCATCTGTGTGAGTCTGTACTTAGGTAAATGCTAACACCAGCAGGCTAACATTCTTAAAATGACAATGCTAACATGTTTAGCAGGTATAATGTTGACCATGTTCACCATCTTAGTTTAGTGTGTTAGCACTCAGCACTAAACAGAAAGTGCAGCTGAAAATTATCTGAATGGGGGTCATTTCTATGTTCTCAAGGACCTATTCAAGCCTAGTCTAGCGTGGCTGTGTTGAGTTTTGCAAGAGATTGGTAAGGGCTATTTTCACAGTTAAAAAATAAAAAAAGGGAGATGGACATTTCAAATGCAGTTTGAATAGTACACATCTGTTCAATGTGTATATCAATGTTTAAAGTCTTGTTTAAAGAAACTTGTCTTGCCCACAAATTTGAGGGCGTAGGTTGGTTCCAAAGAGTATAACATTAGTAGGTTATAAGCTGTAGGTTGGTGATTTCACCATATTGACCTAGAGGAACATACATTGAACATTTAACCTAGGGCAAAAACAATGCTGAGAACATAAAACCATTTGAAAGGCCTCCTTAATGTGTCACATGAAGAGGATATTCAGCTGGGGAACACACTGTAAGACCCTTGGAACATAGATACACGATTGGATTGTGATTAGTTTGCTGGTTTTTGTTCAAAAATCAAAGTACTTGACAAATTAAAAGTTCGACCTGATGATTACGCTAGTAGAAAAATTAAGGGATCAGCAAAGTTATAACAATTCTTCCTGAATGTCATTGTGAATGTCATGGCAATATATTCAGTAGTTTTTCAGAAATTTCACTCAAAACCATGAATGTCAACCTCATAGTGGCAAGGGAGGGCAGTCAGTAAGCTATATCCTCTGGGGACCATGAATGTATGTACGAAATGGCATGGCAATTCATCCAATAGTTGAGATATTTCAGTCTGGTCCAAAGTGGTGGAATGACTGACCAAAAGACCAACATTGCCATGTCTTGCTAGAGTAGCAAAACATATGGCTACATCTTTCTTTAATGTTCTGTTGTTGTGGCTGATGAAGATTTGAACCGCAACAGAGAATTCACCAACATTTATGTGGTTCTTCAATTTAATGGAAAGAATACAGCATGCACAGTGTCCTTGAACAGACCTGGTCAAATATCCCCATGGCCAGCACAGGGAGGGAGGTGTAGACAATGTTGTAGAGAGTGATGAAGTACTGATCATACACCGTCTACAAGAGAGAGGAGATGGACATTAAAAACGCAGACAAAGTCAAATCATTACAATTTCCTAACCCCTGATTTTTGACATGCAGATTTCTTCATAAGCTCTACTCTTTGACCTGTGCCGAGAAGCCACAGAAGAAGCCGAACCAGAAGTGCACCATGGTGAAGGCAAAGTTCTTGTAGAAGAAGTAGCAGAGGAAACGGCACATGCGCAAGTAGGACCAGCGGCCGTGCACCAGCAGGAGGCGCTGTAGGAAGCGGAACTGGGAGAAGGAGTAGTCACTGGCCAGCACGGCCTGGATTCCCTCCTGACCTGAGATACCAACTCCAATATGAGCACCTGAAGGAGTGGAAAGAGATAGACACAGAGGGAAAAAAGTAAGGCACATAAATCTGGCTAGAGTTGGAAAAACTGGACTTTTGTTCTTGGCTTTCTTATAGGGGTTTTAAGGTGAATTGTCTCTGTACTATTAGAAATGAAAAGGAGAATGCATGTAGATAGAATAGTACCATGTTCTAATAAGGCACCCTTGATAAAATGTTTATAAGTAACTAATGTCTTTATTAACAGGTCATAAAGCATTCAACAATTTCAGATTCCCAGTCTTTATGTTAAGCTAAGCTTCATATTTACTGTATAAAAAGGAGAGTGGTATCAATATTTTCATCTAATTCTCTGTAAAAAATGTCAAATAATTCCTCCTACTCCAACTTTTGTGTTTCCAGGTTAGGGAAAAAAAATCTTTGGCTCAAAAGATAAGAGATACAACTAACGGCTAGAAGCTAGAAAGACAAAGTAACAAGCTTGCAACCCACAATTTGCTCTTAGTAATTGCTATAATATATATATAAAATTCAATTTATGAAGTATAGGTAAATTATCTATTATTATGCCTTAATCACAAGAGGTTCAGATAAAACAAAATGCCTCAGTAAAAAAACAAGATTGAGATTTGAAGAGCATAAATAACAGGATGTGAACCAACCCCACCCATTACTGCTGCATTGGCTGTATTTCTGCATTGTACTTGCATAAGTTAATTTGAAGAAACATTCACACAGGCCTATACATGTTAACATGACGTACATCCACAGACAAACACACAAAGTGATGCAACACTTACAAAACACAGAATATTACACATTTAGAGAAACAGAACATTGGGTTATTGGCTTAACCAAACCATTTGTTCCCCCTAAGCAGCTTTTAAGTTTCAAAAACATCTTAGACTGCATATTTTATGGCTGCACCATTTCATTAAATGGAAATATTTTGGACTGAAACGATTCCTCAAGTAACTCGAATAATTCGATTACTAAAAATCCTCGATGCAAAATGATTTGCCTCGAAGCTTCGTTTAATCAATGTTACCAATGTTGTATCGCTCACGGTGTTTCCGCACGGATGATTATTACTGTCGCACACCGGGCTGACGCTTCTAGCTAGTTCTCTTAATACATCCATGGCGACACATGCCATGAAGACTTTACGGCGGAGATTACAAAATGAAGAAAGAGCGTAAATAGTGAGGGGGCTAAGAGAAGAGATAGGCTGGAGAAAATGACAGAAAGTGTCCAAAGTTTGGAATCAGTTCAAACGTAATTAAAACGAAAACTCTGTACAGTGTGTCTACTGCAAAATCAAACTAGCTTACCACAATAATAGCACGACGTCAATGCTTCAGCATCTTAACAGAAAACATTGAATCTAACTTAAAGGTGCACTATAAGTTCCTGCATGGTTTCAGCGCAATTTCATTTTTGTCTCAAATCGTAGGCATCTCTCCTTGATCCGCTAGCTGCCTGCCCCCTGAACACACTGTGAAAAAGCCCGGTCTCGGGAGACAACACAGGGGTCCTAAACGTCAAACAAACACTAGAGGCACAGGATAGGCACCAAAATACAACAAAACACTCCAGCCAATCACCAACAGGGGAGAGGGGGGTGGGGGTTAGTGACAGTTAGTCAGTTAGTCATGACAGTTACGGAAACATGGAGGGAGGAGTGAGCTTGATCTGTTTTGTTTGGAATTTACTTGGAACGTCAACAGAAGTGACCATGCAGGATCTCATAGTGCACTTTTAATAATCCATTCCACGACGCAGACCCAACAAAAGTAAATCACAGAGTTGTATGGACGATGAAACTACACCAAACACAACAACTATCAAAAACAAAGACAAGAAAATATGTAGTGGTGAACACAATTTGATTTAAAGAGCCGACTTGTTGACTATCCCTTTGGAAAAACAGCTTATTGTTGCGCACCATTTTCTCTCACTCTCTCTCTTCATGGAGAAACAGCTGATCAACGATCTACTAGCATAAGTGTAACAGAGCTGTGTGACATTGTAATCAAATATATGAATGAAAATAGGTTGAGTATAACTAATATTTACATATAGGTCTATATACAGATCAGTCTCAGGTTGAAACTTTTAGCTCTGAAAGTTAAGTTGCACAACTTAAGGTAATGTTTATGTATGTTTAATGTATGCCTTAGTTTGAGGTTATTGCATTTCAGAAAATGTTTTCTTTAAAAAAACAATGTAATATGACACTTAATATGTTTAGTTTTTTGAGAGATGATGTTGTAAGCCATGTAGGCAATAGAAATGTTCCTTATTCTGAAAATTAAACCAAATTATTGTATATTATTGCTCTTCAATAAAACAAAAGTATTTCTTATCCGATTACTCGATTAATCGATGGAATAATCCGTAGAATACTCGATTACTAAAATAATCTATAGCTGCAGCCCTAAAAATATTCATGATGTCTCCTTCATCATTTTATACACATTTCCCAAAAGTTCAGTCTGACATATGTTTGGGATTTCCACTAGAATTAAAAATACATTTCTGTGGGTTTGAATGTTTGTCTACGCAGCGTAATGAGTGGGCAACCTGCGGGTCAGTAGGGTTTAGGGGACACTCACTCACCACACTGAAGACACTTTAAAATCAGTTCCTTACTTGATGAGGACATCACACCTACTGCAACACACATTTCCACACAACCTTCGTCACCACTAGTAACACCAGGTAGACAAACAACAAGACACTTGCCCCCATGTGGCTAAACCCAACTTATCTCTTTCCTCTCTGTCTCAAAACCTGTGTCTCTGTCTCTTGTTACACTTCGCCCTCTCCTTAACGCAATCCTCCATGTCTGCACAACTCACTCTTGATCATGCTAACGTCGTTTGCTCCGTCTCCTATAGCCAGAGTGACGGCCTTCTTGTGTTTCTTGATAAGCTCCACCACCTGAGCTTTTTGCAGCGGGGTGACTCGGCAACAGATCACTGCTTTGCACGCACACGCCGTCGACACAAACTCCGTCTCCATGTCTGCTTCTAGTGCGTGGGCCTATGAAAGAACAGGAGAGAGAGTAAAGAAGTTTGCGGGTAAATGGTAAGGGGTCTGAGTTGCAGCTATGGAAGAAAAATATTTGGTAACACTTCACTTGAAGGTATCTACATAAGAGTGACATGACACTCATGAACACATGACACTGTCATGACACAGTCATGACACATGAACCCTAACCCTAACTCTAACCGAATGACACTTACTAAAAGAAGTGTTATGTCATAAACGTTTATGACTTGTTTATAATGTTTATGACACGTTCATGACAGTGTCATGTCACTCTTATGTAGATACCTTCAAGTAAAGTGTAACCAAATATTTTAAGAATATGTGTTGTTAATGCACATTTTTGGCAACTCATTATTTGCTGACAGTTGACAGTTTGATTTTCCATGGCCCCTGCTTGCTTTGTGTATGTGGACAGTATGTGAGTATGGGGGCGTGATATTCATACCAGGCTGTGACCGTTGATTACAAGGGCAAACTCTCCAGAGATGTTGTCCATGAGGTTGGAGGGGGGAGGAGGAGGAGAAGGAGGAGGGCACTGCAGCTGTTTCCCTCCTCCTCCCGTACCATCTCCTTCTTGTGGTTCTTTGAACCCGTTTTCCATGAAACCTCCCTCGATCCCCTCCTCCTTCTCTCCATCTCTGGTTCGTGACAGGTCAATCATCCTTTCCCTCGCCCTCCTGGAGAGGAAGACAAACTCAACATCAACAGGGCTTGTCTATGCCACAAAGACAGAAGCACAACACAACATGAGTATGTAAGGAAGAAATACGATTAATGAAAGAGGAATGGCAGAGAAGGAAAACAGACAGCTGAGAAAACAAATCAAAGAAGAGATAAATATAGGACCCTGAAGTTATTGCTGATGCCTCAGCCCCTGGCCTACCTCTATGTATCATCCAAATCGCTGCAGTGCTCTGTGCGGTGCTCCAAAAGAAAAACATTTAGATGGCGTCATGGTGTTGCTTTGCTATATATGTTTCGACTATTTGACTCTTGAATGGTAAACCTTTGGCACTTTAAGAAACATTTTGTTTAGCTTAATGTCCTCTTTATTTATGGTATTTTAAATATTTTAACATTAAGGTTTCATCAGTATGCTTTGTTGTGTGTTGTTGTGTCTTTCCCGTAGCACTATGAGCTCACCCGGGTAAGTTCCTTACAACTTTGATCGTATTGGCAATACAGTTCTTAACTCACTCAACTTTTTGCAATTCACACAAGCTACGGGAACTGTAGTATGCAATTGTCAGGCCATGTAAAGTTTTAAGAGACATGATTAAGGGGAAATACAGTGTGTACTCATACAACATGCAGTACGGAAGTAGTCACAAGAGCATCAATCACACAGCGAGAAATATCTATGCATTTATATAAGTCATTGAGTTCATTATGGAGTCAAAAATTAGTAAAATTCAAAACAAGGCAGGATTGTTGTACTAGTATCAATAATGACATCGTCATTGACAGGACACAATCTTTGACATAAACTGGTTTTACACTAGAAATAGTAGATTATTTATTCTTGAAAGAAACTACTATGTATGTAAACTATTAAATATTGTAGCACTTAATTACTGACTTTATAAAACAAACTTTTTGGAGGAGGCAGTACAGTATATTTGTAGGGCTGTGCTTTTAGATACTTGTAGCTTGGTTGTTTTCATGTGTTAATTTAACTGCAGTGGCTAAATCAAAGCTTTGGTTAAGCACTGGATATTGTTCAGTCACTTTTCTTTTTAACAGTAGTTAAAACACTTTGCTATCACACCTACTCACTCCAAACATGTATACACTATTACTCTGCATACTCTTATTTTCTGATCAACGCCTGTCTTTTGTCATTGTTGATCAGTGTGGATCCTACAGTATAGAGACAACAGGAGAGTACACTAAACAGACTGAGAGACAGACAGACTGACCCGAGCTCCTGCCGTACGCTCTGGACAGTGTGTCCACTAATGATGAACACCTCGGTCATATCATCTGTCAGCATCTTGCAGGAGTAACCTATATTGACAGCTGTCTCTATGTGAGAGAAAGAGAGAGGAGAATCATTTCAGCTGAACATGTTGGAGATTCATGATAAAGAGAACAGGTGCCACATCTTTATATCTTTATTCATATGTGAGAAAAGTGATCTAATTTCACTGCCTGGGTGCTTTTTGCCGCTCTATACGCTCTTGCATGTGCAAACACAAATCAATTACATAATTGAGGCTGGCACATGGACATGGCCTTGTTGATGATTGACCCCTGCTCACACATAACATATATTCTTTCGTCTAAGGGACACAATCTTGATATTGCCTTTCTGCTTCTCAAAGGGTGACAGTTTGGAGGTTCACTATAGAAAACATGTAAAACAATTGTCAAGATGCATGCTGGTTAAATCTAAGTACAATGTCATTGTTCCATCTCTAGAAATCTGCAAGTTTGCCTGGTTTTATGTTGACCATTCTGGCCAATTTCATGTGTGTTTGCACTAGACTTGTTCACAGGGCAGAGTGTCAGAGCGTAATGTAAACAGGATGTGTACAATGTATGTACACATCAATGTACACGGCTGCGGAGTGGATCTGAGTTACCCTTTAGTTTCTCTTCGTTTGTTTTTTTTGTGTGCAAATTATCGGGCTTTTTCAACAACTGTGTGAAAACTAAGTGAAACTGAAAGCGTGTGTAAAATTGTGTGCATCTCACCCTGCTTGTCTCCAGTGAGAACCCAGATCTTAATGTTAGCCAGAGAGAGGACAGCGATGGTCTCCGGGACACCTTCCTGCAGCTTGTCCTCTATAGCTGTGGCACCCAGGAGCTAGACACACACACACACACACACACACACACACACACACACACACACACACACACACACACACACACACACACACACACACACACACACATTCCAGTTATCGTACCAGTAGGGAATTCAAGAATGGAATAAAAACAATTACTTAACTTATGACTTAAACTGGCTTACCAGTTCAATTCAATTTGACTCTTTAAATAACCATCAATGAAACAACACCCTGCACTGAGAAGCTCTGACAGTGTGGTTTAGCTACAGTAAAAGAAAGGAATTTCCCCTCACTAATTAGAGTCTGGACGAAACCAATAAAACCAAAAGTTCCCTTTTTATAGTGCCATTTTTGTAATCTGTTTGCAGAAGGAAGTGAACATAAAAACAAAAGGCTTACTGTAATGTTCCAAACAAAGAAAATGAAAGTCAGACACACACGCATCACACATGTATGCACAGTCTCAGACCAAGTCACTAACCATCATATCTTGTTCTATCTGCTCATACGCCGCTGCCAGTCGGTCCTCTCTGCAGCTGGCGGCTTTGTCAGCGCAGCGGTGGCTCTCTGACCACGCCTCCCACTCGTCCTCTGACAGGTCCCTGTATGCCAGAGCTAGCGTCCGCAAACCATCTGCTGCATACTCCTAGAGCCAAATATATATATATATATATATATATATATATACACACAGACATGTACAAACACAAACATATACACACATTCTGACATGAGGGTACACATGAGGAGAAACAATGAAGTCCTATTAGGTTGATTGTATTCCACAATCATTAGGTCCAAATTTAGGCCAAAAATGTCAGTGTCTGCCACATGTCAAGGTGATATACAGTATCTGATCAGGAAAACGTAGATGCTGAATAAAGGATTAGACACTTACAGCTGTTTTCAGATTAAAGGACACTAGATGGCAGTATAGCTCCATCCATGAGTTAATGTGCTTGCTGTGTGTTTACTCACATTGAGGTGGTCTGAGGTGATATTCATCAGTTCCTGGTTACAGGGGTGGAGTCTCTCCAGCAGCACAGTGTCAGCTCCTTTACAGTACAGACAGATCCTGCCTTCTGGGTTACGCACTGAAAATGAATAACAGAGTGTAATGAAGATAAAATACTTCAAGAAATCCATACAACTTATCCATCACCTTCAAATAACCAGACTCCTCTTTCTCAACTTCAACAAATGTCGTTCCTGCATACAGTGGGTGACACAGGCTGTCTGCTGCACTGATGTATGAACGTGCTCGTGGTCTCGCTGCTCTGTTGTTAGACCAAAGTTGTTGCTAAGGAAAGGGTGATTTATGACCAGTGGTTTCTGGGCATTTTTCCAGCACCTTACAAGAGGACCGATCACAGGAACACACAGTGAAATCTCACTGAGGGATAAAATGTAAACATGACTAATAGCCTATCTCCTGTCAGTTTGTAGGAGTGTGGATCATGATTTAAATACATATTTTTGATTTAAATATATAAAGCTCAACTCATCAGATGAGTCCACTGCAGTGAAGGCCAATTCTTGTTAATGGCATCCAAAATATAAAAGAAGGGTGTAAATAGTCCAAGATCCCAGGTTTAAAGTGATTTTCACCTGTCCCTGTACAGCCAACATTGTGTTTTCTGCTGCAACAAATTGCTCATCATTGTAAGCCTATAGTAAGTTATGACAAGTGAAAAGTCTTCAGGCAATAGAAAATGAGGTGAAAAATAGGGAGAATACACACATTATACCCCAGAGTCCCTTTAAATATGAAGAAAATGGTTTAACTACAGAGTTGTTACTTTGCAGATGGGGTAATAATTTCACCCAGATTTATTTTTTAATCCAATTTCCTACCCACTTTGTATGTACCTATAACAGACATCCTCTTGCGTATGTTGTTGAAGTCCAGTATGGCGAGCAGAGTGTAGGTGACAGGTCGTCCCATCTCTGTGGTGGTTATCGTCCCAGGTGTTCGGGAGCGAAACACAAAGCCAAAGTTTCGAGCTGCTGTCACTAGAGCGCCCTCATCTGGAGACTGAGCCTTATAAAACAGCTCTCCTGGGAAGACAGATAAAATGATGATGAATTTTGGACAATAAATAACAGACAGATGGTATGTTGGTGTCATTGCTACCATTTAACCCCCGAGATTCCTCTCTTCCCTTCCCTCGCTCACCCTCGCTCTTCTCCTCACTCATGACGGTGTGACAGAGGGAGAGCAGGCGGAAAAACTTGTGAGTGTGTGTGTCTCCCACTTTCACTGATTCCAGCAGGGTGTCGTCATAGAAACAGAAGTTGGGGTCCGCCAGGGGGTTGAAGGGAGTGAAGTCCAATCTCTGAAAATACATTTTGACTATCATAAACTAGTACATACATATGGATGCATGTGAATGTGTGTTTCAGTAAAAAAATAAATTAAAAAAAATGGCTACTTACTTTCGGCTGAGGTCCCAACGGGTCTGTTCCTTCACCTAACACAGTAACACACACACCCACATGCGTAAGACTTTGTTGTGTATTTAATATATGTGTGTGCATAGTGAGTACACTCAGTGGCCACTTTATTAGGGACACCTACACAATCTAATGCAATACGATACATCTGTTGTACCATAAAGTCTGCTTTTATGATACCTATAATGTTCAGGTATTTTTGACACTGTCATAGAGGTGTTAATTCAAGTATGTGTTTTATTCAGGTCAGCATTAGTGCACTGGACTGCATCATATTCATTGGTGTTTCTAATATTTTGCCAGCTCATGTATAAGTAAGGAGGACAAAAACATAATGTAGTCCAGTACAACACCAACTTTAACTGTGTCCTCAATAATGACGAAAATCAAAATTACTAGTAGAATGTCTACAAAAACTGAACATTAGAAACTTCGTAAAGATTGAATTTATGCCAGAACAGTTGTACTTAATTGCAATAGAATGTGTAGGTGTTTTTAATAAAGTGGCCATTTAGTGTATGTGTGTGTGTGTGAGTGTGTGTGTGTGTGTGTGTGTGTGTGTGTGTGTGTGTGTGTGTTACCATAAGTCTTTCCATTGATGGAGCACTTATTGAAGCTCATGATGTTCTGAGTGAGAGTTCCAGTCTTGTCACTGAAGATGTATTCAACCTAAAGGAAAATAATTTAATTGTAACACTAAATTTAAAATTACACAGACAAAGTAATTTTTGTAAAATTATTGTAAATTACAAGTAAGATTAAAGCTATGTTTTAAAAACATTGTTGTATTCTGAAATAAAAATAAAGAACTTTAACTGGACCGAAACTATCTTCTACTTGTGATAAGGGAAAGAGTATTTCTGATTGATATGCATGAAATGGTTTTATGATGGAGGATTTCTTTATTTCTTTTCTTTTGACTGCTTATACTAAACAATATAAGCCCAAAACAAATATGTGAAGCCTCCTCGTCTCTGAATTTAGACTCCTTTTAGTCCGCAGGTGCATTTCATTTGTGAAGTAAAAAAAAAAAAGCAGTTCCCTCATTCAGTTACTGCAAAATTGATTGAAAAGTAATAGAAATGCATTTTTAAAAGAACGTACGATTAATTAACTAAGCATCAGATAAGCAACAGACATGAATGTAGGATTGAGGGGTTAAACGTGTTATTAACAACGTTAACGCAAACCCATTTTAACGGTGTTGCAACAACTAGTAACGTTAGAAAAACTACAACACCACACCGGATCTAGCTAGACCGGAAACAAAACAACAGGCACGCCGCACACACTTGTTTTGGACGCCGAAATGAATGCCAATAAGATTCTGAATGGAAAGTTTACTTTTAAAAAGTTGCCAAATGGTTCCATTGACAAGACCAAGTGATCTGTGTGTTTTGTCGTTGTGAACTGAGCTAGGCCAAGCACACAGCTGATGCGAAATCTCTGGCCCCTCGTCAAAGCCAGGCGACAAAAGCACAAAGCAAGCCGATCCACTTTTCCATGTTGATAATAAATAAGTGGACAAAAAGACATCTAGGGACATTTACAATAGATAAAAATGTGCGATTAATTGCGAGTTAACTATGACATTAATGCAAAATATTTTAATTGTTTGACAGCACTAATCAATATCACACGCAGAGACTGCTGTATTGTAAGTGCCGATGCCCACCTGGCCCAGCTCCTCGTTCAGAGTGGTGGTCCTGGCCTCAGCTGGTGTGTTGCACTGTGAGCAGAACATCTGCTGGTCCCAGTTAATGAAGTAGCTGTGACCCAGCCTGATCACCTCCACGCTAACACACAGACAGGTGAGAAAGGGACATGGTTACAATAACAGTAGAGTAAAAGTCATCGAACGTACTGCCAATTGAGGTTCTCCAACGCCATACATTGACAACAGAGTGACTGGACAACAACATTCTCATTGGTTAGTACTTTAGGTTAGCCTGTAGTGGCACACAGAGCAATTAGTCACACCCATGCGCTAGTCAGGGAGTAGTGAATGTAAAAACTTTGAGTCTATTAGATCAGGGGTGTAGGGACTGCAGTAGTGGTTTGGAAATGGGGGAGCAGAGGAAACAGTTTTCAGGGCTTCATCTGCAGCTATCTTACCTGAGAGGGAATCTCTGCAGACAACATATACAAACAGTGTCAAACAAAGCTTAATATATTATATAAGAAGGAAATACACAACATATTTGGTCTCAACAGCAGTTTGCTAAGATATTAGCATTGCACCACTTCTGTTCATTTTTTGTGATTCATATTTGCCTTTCATCACTCTAATATACACACTTTTTGTGTGGACTTGGACTTCTCCTCACCTGACATATAGAGAGATAGGCACCACAGTGTTGAGAATGATGACGTAGGACCAGAAAGAGAGGAAGGCCGAGAACAGGAAGTTGTCCACAGGAGGGTCCCAGGGCAGATAGCTCTGAAACAGGGAGCCCACCTCTCTCTCCCACACTGCGTTACCTACAGCCAGGATCACACCCATACACACCAGGAAGCCAAAGATCTGATGGAAACACACAGATGGAGAAACAACACAGACAGAGTAAGAAAGAGTACAATTAGATATCTTACATTTGGATCTATGGTCAGTTGAGCCCAAATTAGGATAGAATATAGGAGATATATGAAACTAGATTCAAGCCACTGAGATCACGTCCTGAAATAGTGACTGTATGAGCTATGAAAGTGAGAGGTTTGGGATGTCCTACCCAGAGGACCAGAGTGTTCATCAGGCGATCGATGCTTGTACGCTTAAACTTGGTGCGACCACTGTTCTGCATTAGCTTGGTATCTGGGCCTGAGGAAAAAACAGGGAAAGTTAGACCTGCTGTACACATCACATACATACTTTCGCACACAAATATACACAGACCTGCGAAGATGACCAGGCCGTAGCAGGCCTCCGTGTTGCGAAGGACACATCCTCGTAGCAGCATGTTCTGGTTGGTTAGGGTGTATTTCTTGTCTCTCCAGTACAGAGTCCCACAGAAACGATCCAGCTTGTTGTTAGGGGGCTCACACACCACCTCACCTTCACACACACAAGCACATACAGATCTAAATCATATGCTATATCATACATGTTCACCAAATACAATTACAGGATTGGGTTTGTTTTCTTAGCTGTTTGATGTAGTGTAGAATTAATCAGCCATGTGACATCACGCCGTTGTCATAGACAAAGGCCGAAACACACACCTTTCGTAAGTTGATACGAGGCAAAGTGTGGGTTGATTTGCTGCAGTAATGCATTTTCTGCAGCAGGTGAGGAGAGTGTGTGGGCGCGCTGTGCTAACACAAAAGTATTTTGTTGTGTGAGACTAGTGGGCGGGTGATGATAGGCTGTCGTTTTTTTTGCTGGCATGGGAGGGAAGAAAGTGTGTGCTTTTTCTGTTCATGTGCAAGGGTGTGAAGTTGGATAAAGTTTGTGTTAAACACTGAAACCTGTTGACCTACATATTATCGAGAAAGGAAGATGAACCAAACCAGAATTGAGAAAAGAGGATGAGTTTTCTCACAACTCACCATCGAACAAAGCCAAGTTGTTCGGGTCTCCAAGTGCAGATGTCACTGAGACAGACTGACGAACCTTCATATTGCTCTCTCTGCAAGATAATACAGCAAACAGTGATTTAGATGTGGTGTCCTGTTGCTTCTGCAGATTGTGAGGTACTATGGTAACATGTGTTTTCTGACCCGTCCAGCTCGGCTGTCTCAATGTAACAGAGTCCGTGAGGTTCGCTGCTGGACAACAGGAGCAGGTCAGCCTGAAAATAGATACAATATCTGAGCATCCACTGCACTGCACTGAAGGTACATGAACAACATTAGCAAGGCCCAGATGGCACAGTGATGATAAATGACAGTATTTGCATCTGCAAACAAGTTAGTAATTAACAACAGTAGGTAGTGTCCCTTAATAAGGAACATACTGTACTGAAATCCATTTAGCAACAGCATTTGGTCTACAATACAGTATAAATAGCCTTCATGATAACATGCATATATAGATGGTTACAGGCTGATCCCTGAACATTTCACTGCTAGGTAGGTAGATAAAGTAGTCTTAATTAAAATGTGCCATGCAAGACTACTGATCACTGTGTATGTGCTTGTGCATGCTGATGTACCTCACTGTGATGGGGACACTTACTGCCACAAACTGGTTGTTTTCCAGTTTAATGATATCACCTACTCGAACGTTCATCCACTTTTCATTCTGTAGCCTGAAACAGACAGAAAGAAAAACAAAAAAGAGAGATAAGACTTAGATAAGCTAAGTAATTGTTGAAATTAAGAAAACCTTGCAAAGAAAGTCTGATAAAACTTGAATAGTTAATTTTACAATAAGCAAATTTAGTTTAGGAAACAAAAGCCCTGGCGAGTGCATAGTTGCAAATGACGAGACAGGAGACTCACGAGCCACGGATGAGGACCTGAGACTGACGGTTGTTCACTTGGTTGTCGCTCTTGTGACGAAACTGCAGGAGACATAGATCTATGTGAGCTTTTCAATAACTGAGTCAAGCCCACCATATTTAGGAGGCCACTTGTTAGTGTGCTACATTCAAAGTAGTGTCTGCTAGAAATAACTTTTCGTGCGGTGCATAAAAAAACATGCTCACATAGTCGTCTGTGGCATCCTTAACTGCGGTGATGCTCAGCACAAGAGCTAGAGGCACAATGGTAGTGAACCAGGAAAGGGAGGAGATCTGAGGTATTAACTAGACAGAGGCAGAGAGAAGGTTGATGTGCAGATTAGTTTGAAAACAGACACAAAGGCAGAGTGTGATCAGAGATAGCTACATCTGACCCGGGCCTAGCCACACAGCAGACCGCTCAGGTTCTAAAAACCTGAGTGCACCTGACTGTACCATACTGGGTATTTAGGTGCTGGTACGATGGTTCCAGTTCATTTAGTGGGTTTAAGAAGCACTAAGGTTGTACAATTTTCAATGAAAAAGTCTATTGAAAGAATATATAATCCTTCACCTGAGGTACTTAAAACACAACAAGACTAAGAGTCAGCAGCCATGCTGTAAGACTGTACTTAATGACAGCATGCTAACATGCTGATGTTTAGCAGGTACATTTTTTTTTTACCATGTTCACTATCTTAATTTAGCATGTTAGCATGCTAACATTTGCAAATTAGCATTAGGCACAATGTACAGCTGAGGTTGATGCCACTAGCTTTGCAAGAATTTAGTCATAAACTAAATTATTGGACAAATCACCAAATTCATTAGGATTCATCCTCTGGGGACCATACATGTTTGCCAGTCCTACAACCATGCTGCTGGCGACGAACACAAAACTGTCAACGAATTCACACAATGTTGAAAAGGTTGAACGTCAAAACTATGAAGCTTGGGGTGTAAAACCTTTTTGCAACTTGTGACTCAGCCGACTGGTGTTCATGTGAAACTGTTTGGTAGGATGTGTTTTCAGGTCCTTCAACTGCAGATAGCTGTTAAGTCATGCTAACTAATTCTGCTTCTTGTCACACACTCGCACAACAGATTTTTTTTTTTTAATATTTTTTTGGGCATTTTAGGCCTGTATTGATATATGACAGCTGAAGACATGAAAGGGGCGAGAGAGAGGGGGAATGACATGCAGCAAAGGGCCGCAGGGCGGAGGCGAACCTGCAGCCGCTGCATCGAGGAGTAAACCTCTATATATGGGCGCCTGCTCTACCAAGTGAGCTACCCCGGCGCCCAAATAACTGGATTTTAAATGTGTTTCATATTGCCGTCTACTAATATGTTTTACCTTACTGTTATAATTATTTATTATCACCTATTAAAACCTGGAAGGGGTGATACAGGACACTGACGTGAAGCCCATTTCAGGATGATTCAAGACCCCTCCGTGCATTATTACCCATGACCCTGTCGGGGTGAATGGCTCGCTCTACATTATCCCTAGTCTATATCCACGATGTTCCACTTCCGGGATTGCCACCGGAAATTCCACCGGATGTCCCTCTTTTCGGCCGGATGTCCGGTACCTTCCACTTTCTTTGTGTTGTAATTTTAAACTCCGGTCGATTTATGAGGACTATGGTTAACTACTCCTCAGATCTCTGCAGGGTAAATCCAGACAGTTAGCTATCTGTTGAATCTGAGTTTTCTGTCGTACGACTAAAACAACTTTTAAACGTACACATGTTCCACCAAAACAAGTTCCTTCCCGAGGCTATTTTGAAGTGGCACCGTTGCTCCGTCCGGCGCTTAACGCCACCCATGACGATTGTGATTGGCTTAAAGAAATGCCAATAAACCAGAGCACGTTTTTCTCCCATCCCGGAATGCTGTGTGGACTAGCCAGCCAAATTCAATTCATTGAATTTTCTCTCTCTCTCTCTCTCTCTCTCTCTCTCTCTCTCTCTCTCTCTCTCTCTCTCTCTCTCTCTCCCTGTGCCATGTGTAGGCCTACATCCCTCTATTCCATCCCTTCATCCCATTTAGTATTCATCCCTTTACCTCCTCTTCTCACCTGCAGTATGAGCAGGAAAAGAAAGTAGGTGTTGGCTACTTCCTGGAACTGCTCAAACAAGTTGACTGGCAGAAAGGTGACGATGTTGTACTTGGATGTCATAATGCAGTTACTCTGGATGAGGAAGAGGGGAAAAAAAATTATACGGGCTCTCACAATATTTCAGTTGATTTGCTTCAAAGATTAAAATACTCTCTCTAATATTATATGACCATATTTTGGAACATGCACAGGAGAAAACTGTCTTACAGCGTACTGAAACTTTTCGTTGTACTCTCTGTCATTGGCTCTGACCCTTCTCTCCTCCTCTGCAAAAACACAAAATGAGGATGATATCACAACAAAAATATACAATACATAAAGCGCTCAATGGTGTTTTTTGCCTCCAACGGCGCCTTCCAGGCAGCTAACCCTAACCTTAACCCTAAACATAACCATCGCCGCGCTGCCTGGGAGGAGACGTTGGGGGCAAAAAACACCAAAGACCACATAAAGCACCCAAACATCTGCATCTCTGTGTGTCAAAATGCATAACAGGACAAACTGTAATTCCTAAAGAATGTCAATATCAGTAAAATCCTCTGGAGACATGGACAGACTAAGAGAGTTAAGGAGACAGACAGTCCACTATGTTTGTGCATTTATTTATAAATCAATGAAGCTGGAGTAGTCTGCTGGAGGTTCTGTTATTAGTATTGGGTCAGACACAGTCATTCTGTCTCACATACACACACACCAGAACTAATAATCAGACCAATTACCTCTGATCTTTAATTATCTGCTGCCTCTGTCTTTTAATGGCCAAATGTGCAATCTGGAACAGATACACAACTCAAAACCTTGGATGTGTGTGTACATCTGTATGAGTCAACACGATTACTGGGAGCCATTACAGGTAGTCACAGATAAAGTATTGAATCCATTATACTCACGACTTAAATCTATAGAGAATAGTAGTAAAACAGTGACATTTATTTTTCTCCCCTCCTGACCCTGCTCTTTATCCTCTTGCTGTTTTTAGGTTTCTGTTTATGCTGAAGCACAGTAGTTTGGGAGTTTCCATCCTCCTCCACCAGGCCTGTCTCCTCTAATATTGATGAGACTGCTTTTTAAATGAAATGACTGGCCTGTTTTGCACAGGGCTGTACAGAATTCACATGCACGCACACGCGCAGATATAAAATTCAGGGCCAAAAGCACATGTTTTGCACAGAGGTACTGTACTGTACCAAAACCACAAAGTCCTCAACAAACTTTTGAGTGATGACTGAGAGGCAATGAGGCGCCACAGGAAAGGACATCACACAACAGAGGCCTGCCTCATAATCACATGCACACACATAAACAAAGACCTGTGGTTTCCTGTGTTTCTGCAGCACTGTGAAGCCATGTTTTATCTTAGTCTCTGCCGTACCATACAAACACAGGCCACTTAAAGAGATCCCATAAGGTAACCTTTGTTGTTACAGGTTATAAGACAGATTTGATGCAGCAGATGAGCTCCAGTCAACTACAGACCAGCTGGGCTGTTGTCACATTGGATTTAGTCAAGTTAGAAAATACAAATTATTTGCCATCTCTCCCTTTGTTTCACATTTTAAGTTGCTACCAGGTGCTACTGTCATGTAACAGAATGAGTGGACAATATCCTCTATCACAATGTGTTGAATATTTAATATTTTTGTATTTTATATTGCAATATTGACATACTGTATTTCATATTAGGTAGTAGTAGTACATTTTCTGCTGAAAAAATGTTTATTGATAAAATAACCACACAGGAACATCTGTTATGTTAACAATTTGCTTGCATGTTCAAGACCTTACAAATCAAGGTACTCCATCACACTGATGCAAAAATCATTAAATATTTCCATAAAGTAGTCCTGGTCATTGATTGACAATATTCCCTACAAATATAAAAACAATAGCTTGCACAGTATAAATATAACAAAATCAAATTCAAATCATCTCAACGTATAGACCACATTGTAACTAACAATAAACGATAGGCCTCTTCTAAAAATAAGCTAAACTATTCTTGTTTTTTTGGTAAAATATTCCCATTAGAACTTTACAGACTGTAGCTGAGTGGCAGCAGGAGAAAATAAGTACACCTGCAGCATAAGATAAAGTGTTTTAGTGCATCACCCGACTCCTATCTACTCTGTATAAAGTGAATTTGAGAGGGGGAATGTCACAGCTGTTATATTTTAATTGCACCATATAAGAATCCAGCTGTGCTGATAGTATTTGATATGCCCTCTCTTCTAAACTCGGGTTAGTATAACAATATCAGATTTGTCTGTTTGTGTAGGTGCACATCCTTTAACATCTATTCTGTTGAAACTCTTCCAATCCTGTCCCTCGTCTTTCCTTTTCCCTCTGGCACGTCTCCCATCTACCTGAAGGTTGTTACATTGCTTTCTGGGGGAAGTGTTCACCAGAGAGATGTGTCTGACAGGCAGTGCCAAAGCTGCATTAACCCTCCACAAAGAGGACAAGATGCTTGTGCCAGGTAAGCACAGAGACACTGATGTCAGTACCAGGCAGTGCCTGTCCCAGCTGTGCGAGCTGTCCAACCCAAGCTGAATGCAAGAGCATCTTTAGCAAACTGCCCATTAGGCTAAGTGTTTGATGTCTCTGACAGCTTCAAGGGCATTAGAAGCCCTGACGCAGACTCAATGCTGCACAGCAAGTCTGTAAATCTATAAAGCTCCATTACTGAGAAACTTTCAGTTTCAGGCTTACTCTGCTGCGAGCGGAAGGTTTCCATAAACATTATTAACACTAAAATACTTTCATCATACTATTTTACACATAATGAATAAATGTAGTCTAATCCAAAAGCAGTTGTTTTCTTTCATCCCTGTCTCTTTAACACTCTTCCCCTCCTTGGCTGGACATGTGAGGGCACGTGCCACAGCTCAGAATCTCCTTGTGCCTCCATGAGCGATACACACTCTCACAACACAGTAAAAGCAGACTGAAGTCGTAACAACAATAACCAAAGAACACAGCCAATGTGAGCTATGGGTAATGCTATTGTCATTGCCATGACTAAACCTAAGTCAGGACCAGGCTCTGTGCAGACGTGATCATCGCTCACTGTGGCTGATTTAACACACACACACACACACACACACACACACACACACACACACACACACACACACACACACACACACACATACACACACACACAGTGATCTAATTTGTTGGAAAACGATGCGGGTGACACAATGACAGACTACTGTTGGGATGGAGGTCAAATGAAGGTGCACAGTGTGATTTGTGATAGTTAAGCTAAGGAATAAGGATACAGACAAGGCAGTGCAGTGACAGCGGAGGCTGGCGCCTGGAAGATTGATCAGTGTCTCAGGCAGCAGAGACAACAAGGACATCATCCTTATGCAAAATTCAGATAACTTGTTTTGCACAGATTCATAATCAGCACTAATCAGCAATGAGTTTGAGTCACATTAGACTATGGATGTATTATAAGAACACATCAGACAGGTTATCTCCTGGGACATAGGACTGAAAACAGAAAAATAACAAAAGTGACAATGATCCCAAAACACTGGTTGGCAGTGAAAAAGGGAAGACATAGCCTAATTATTGACTATGTAGAACAACAATTATTGTTATTTTGCGGTTATTAAATCTACTGTTTGGCAGTTGATGTCAGATGCTGATGTCTAATAAAACGCATACATGTAAAATGATAAGGTGTACAGTGTACACACACATACACAAACACATTTAATTATAACATGAGGTGAGGGAGATGAAGAAGAAGGAATGAAACTCTGACTCAGTTGAAATGAGGATGATAAATGATGTTTATTTGAAGAACAGTGAGATGTACAACAACAACAACTTGATGATGATGAAGACTGCGGGACAATAAGCTCAATTACACGCAGCCTTTAGATTGTCACACAAACTCATACCTGTCCATTTCTTGGTCGATTTGGCTCCATTTAGTCCCTTCTGTTTCTTTCTTTTCAGGGGGAGAACTAGTGGAAACCATTTGTCCGGGATGTCTTTCGGTACTGTCATCTTGACTTTTCTAACAGTCGCCGTCTAAATTCTTGTTGTGCGCTGTTTAAATGACCGCCGCATCTCCGCAAGGACGCGGGGATGAAGCTTCGGTCCCAACTTCAATCAAGTTGGATTAATCGCGCACCGTCCCATCCCTGCCTCTCTGTTGCTTCCTCTCTCGATAGCCTCTCCAAACACACGCACACACTGACAAACACTTGGTCCATCCCTTGCTCTGTTTTCTTTCTCTCCTGCCGCAGAAACACTGAGGTCATTTTTATAATAAGGCCAATCAGCAGCTCCACAGTTAATAAGTCGCTAGGAAGAGTTATATAGGCCTATATATTATAAATATTAAATATGTATGTTGTAGACTTGTTTATAGCCTACAGTAGCTTAGCTTAGGCCTATCCAAGGATGTAAAGTTTTTGTCTCGATGACGCACATACGAAAATCACAAGTGTTTGATCAATCCTGCACCACAGCAGCCTCATCAATCAACTGACGCACCATGTGCAAAGTCTGCACCGTCAGCTCAAGTCTCATCCACAACGTAAACACTGTCCGCTGTAAGCATTACGTAACCACATAGGCTCTGGGTTACCATGGCAACCGCCTCTGCAGGGATCCCACAGCTGAGCGAGTAGCTGGATGAGGAAACTGGGCGCCATTTTGGATCTAAAGAGCATCAGCGTATTGGAGCACGGCTGTGACGTTTAGAGCCAAAGTGGCTCGTGCAGCAGTCCAGTTTCCTGCCCGTTTTTTAAGGGAGACGGTGCACTGCAGTGGGCAGGGCCAGGCAGGTGCCAGTGCACGTGCTGTGCGGCAAGCCTCGTGCCTATACATTAAAGATGCCTATCACACGCTCTCTCTCTCTCTCTCTCTCTCTCTCTCTCTCTCTCTCTCTCTCTCTCTCTCTCTCTCTCTCTCACACACACACACACACACACACACACACACACACACACACACACACACACACACACAGTACACACACAGACCATTTGGTCTGTTAGAGCCATAATAAGGAAACTGACTGTAGGCTATTTATTTTGACAGAACAGGAAATATAGTATAAGAGTGGATGACATGCATGACTACAAAATTGCATCCAAGGAAAACCACAACAAAAATCAATGCCATTGCACACTGCAGCTGTGTATCAGCGTTTGCAAGTCTTCAACATGCAAATAATGACAGCATAGCATATAAAAGACAAACTTTACAATTAAATGTAAAATGTATTTCCATGTCAAAATGTGACTCATGGGGCTCCTTAATGTCCTGCAATGCATCCTTAATGCTAAGATCTCTGAGGCTCTGCCCTCCAACCATGCATGTAGGACTATCACTGTCCCACTGTGGTCCCCTTTGCACTTGGCAATAATATGTAGGCCTATCTTTTATTCAGACTGACTGTTACAACTGGCCTTATCATGCTGCTGTCCTCACTGAGATCTGACTTGACTTGACTTTTTAAAAATAAGGAAAACGTGGTTAGGGAAGAATGTGCTCTATTCAGTCCTTTCATCCACCACTAGTGACAACATTGTTTGTCTCTAGACATCCACCAACATACAGGATGCCATTAGCCTATATTAAGTATAGTAGAGTAAGTAATTTACTATAACGCATGATTGCATTCACGCTTGTGCTCAGCGTGCTCTTAATGCATCCCTGAACACCTCCAGACTTGGTTTAAAAAATTTGATTAGAATCAATCCTCCATACATCCTGTATGCATTTACACCTGCATGTTAATGTATTTAAGTGCTATCTGACAACAATCCAGTCACTAAGAGCACTTATTAACACCAGCTAAAAGTCAGGACTCTGAGGGGCCTTGTGAGCTTTCCTGCTAACAGATACCCCCTTGTTTCACCATCATCAAGCCACCAGGACCACTGACACTTAGGAAATGCAAATGAATGCACAAGTAATGAGTGTGTTGAGTGTCAGGTACTGACCTGGAGGGGGCCTCTTTCTGAACATCTCCACTCTGCCAGCGTCCTTCTGCTATAGCCCATGGGATTGTCTGCACAGGGAAAGAAGAGTAGGTGGAGAAGTAGCATTTATTTTGAAGAGAAGCACTGAGGAATGAGGACGGTTGAAGTGGTTATAAAAAAGGAGGTGAAGTGAGAACCATATACACCAATATTTTCTTCTGAAACAAAGTGTGACAAAGACAGTGTTCACTTTAAAAAAAAAAAAAAATGCTTGTATTCAAGTGATGGACTCATTTATTGTCATTTTCAGGGTGTGAAAACCATTTGCCTTGCAGAAGAGAGAAAGTACAAAATCAATCAGGCATTACAACCACGCACACGGGCGCGAGCACACACGCACGCACGCACGCACGCACGCACGCACGCACGCACGCACGCACGCACACACACACACACACACACACACACACACACACACACACACACACACACACACACACACACACACACACACACACACACACACACACACACACACACACACACACACACACACACCATTTGGTCTGTTAGAGCCATAATGAGGAAATGACATTCAGCAGAGAGCTGCATCTGTCTCTGTGGCACACAGTGTCTGGGGACTGGTGGCTCGGGCCAGATCCACTGTCAGTCTCCTCCTACAGTGGATGAGAAAGAGTAATAGAGCGGCATTTCCCCAGCACTCTTATCTTCTTACTTTCCCCTCTACACATTTATGCTGACCTGTTAATATCACACACCTCACTGCTTTCACTCACTGTGTTTTATCTTGGCTAACAGCAGAAAGATGAGAGATGAGGTTGCAAGGGTGAGTTATACATCCCAGTCTCGGGTTTGTAGTGCATACTAGAAGGTACAAACAGTATGGGAGACAGGGGCTTGAGGCAGCAAGCCGCCAATCAATACTTCTGAGAAAGAGCGGCTCTATCTCTCTCCAGCTTTCAGCTACAGTTTCCAGCATCTCTTGTCATACACTCTTCTCTTCTATTGCATGCTTTCTACTAAATTTCTACACTGCTAATGGAGATGTGCAATGAGAGTTGTTTGCCATGTTCTCTCTCCTCCCTCCACTATTTCAGTTGTCACATCCCTCCATCTCTCTCGTTCTCCATCTGTGGCTGCTGTCTTGTATAACCCTACAGACCTGCAGTGCCCTTATGAAATTAAGCTGGCAACCCCGGGAGTGAGAAACACTGGGGACACACTGAATATCTGAGCACATTTCTTAGCCTCTGGGCAGAATTCCTTTCTCACTGGAGTCTGGCTGACGTTTTAGTGGATTTGGAGCAGCAAAAACCCTTAATGAAATGTGTGAACTGCAACATCCAAACTCAGTACCTCACATCGTAAACATCACAAAAAACAAGCATACATGTACTGTTATATTCCTGCAGAGGCAGTTGGTGACAGTAGGCCATTATGTAGATAGGAACCCTCTTGGTGTGATGCCATAAGGCGGTCTACTCTGTCTTCACATAATCATGTTTGTCGATGTAACCTCAGGGCATTTTAAAGGTTTGCTAATCTCCTCGTCTACTGTATTTAAAACTAATACTTTGCATAATATCTGCATGGCATCCTACTAACATGAACACAAATGCCATACTACTATTGTTACTATCAAGCCAACCAACAAACTGAAACAACAAAAGACTAGAATAACTCTTACAAAGTGAAACCATTATACTGTTAGCCTGCTCTAAGGGAAAGATTGTGCAGTTCTTGAGGAGTAATTCAATTACAGGATTTTTAATCTCTTGTGATTTACTACCACAACAGATACTAATGTAGTTTTTTTGTGGTATCTGCATGACATCTTCTTAAAATGAACTACAAGTTTACTGTAGGTCACTATAGTTACTTTCATAAGGAAGCAGAGAACAACAGAAGACTATAGCTTAGTTAAGTCATCATGTAATTGGCCTGCTCTAAAGGCTGGTTGTAGGCTATATTTCTTCTGATGGTGTGTGTGGTACAGTAATGGACTCTGTATTTTTGCCCATTGCTCATTGTTATTTTTGTTTTTTAATCATCTCCAGTGTGTGCTGTGCTCAGCTGCTCTACACACTCAACACATATCTGTCAACAATAGTTACGTTGTTACTCTCTTCTGGTGTATCATTGGAATTAAACAAGATTGCAGGTCCGATACTTTCATTGGAAAGCACAGAACAACAAATAGAAGACTAGAATAACAAACCACCATGCGATTGGCAGGTTGGACATTTCTAAAGAAGAAATGTAATTAGACGCCATTAAGTCTAAATGCTCTGTTAGACATCGATTAGAGGAAATTAGTGATGTCTGGGGTCAGTACAGTGGCATGAATGACTTTCACTTTGACTTTGGGAAAATGTTCTAAATAATGTCAGGCTTTAAAATCAGGTTCATAATCCCCTGAAACTCAGAACTGCACAGTACGGTAGGCTACCTGCTGTATGAACTGAGCAGCTTTAATGTAAATCACCTTGTCGCAGTAATAAACGCTGAACACTTCACAATAAAAACCGAGCTACATCAATATTTTCAGCTGAGAAAGTAGGACTGAAACCGTCTGGCCATTTGTACATGATAAAGCCGGCTAACCAGCGCTACAACAGTTCAGAAAACCCAAACCTACCTTTTTCAAGTTGGTGTTATAAGTAGGTTTCTGGTGGACACATCCCCGTTGCTCCTCTCGCTGAGGTCATGGTGAGGTTCCGGGCTTGAACTGTACGTAGATACGGTCAGTGAGGTGGGAGGGTGAAGCAGGGACCCGGGATGCGCTGGAGACAACGTGTCGAGGTGAGGGAGGCTTTGGCTCCGGCCAGGGGAGAGGAGAGAGGAGAGAGCAGGGGGGGAGGAGGGGCCGCACCTTATTCACCTTCTCCACCTCCATCTGAACCTCTTGCACTAATGACCTAAACTAATGAAGCACATTCACACAGGATGTGACATTTTGTTCTCCATAAGTGGAGGTGTTTTCTTAGTATTAGGCCTATATGCCAATGTTTGCAACTTTTTAACAGTTTTTATTAGGCCTATTTAAACCCTATGATGGCATGTTTCTGTTTTAACACTATATAGGCTACACAACAACGTATCCACACAAATATCCGCTGTTTAACACCCTAAACACACCATTTGCCAATAGCCATGTGCTTTTCTCTCCTTTTGTGTCATACCGCCCTCTACTGCTCTGTCAGCATTATCTGCCAACATCTGTTCACTGCTCAGGGTCGCAACTGTAACCTACACTGCATCTATTCAACAATTAAATTGTAAACATATGTTATAATAATATGTCTATTATAATATATCTTTCATAAAGGGATATACGTGTAAAGGGAATCCATTTTTACTTTTCTTTCTACTTACTACTTTTTTAAACATTCAAACATGTAGCCCAAAGACCCCTTGGACTTCAAATGACGTTATTGTTTAATAATATTGTAGCATGTGGATATGCTCATACATGACACAAGCCTTTCCTGTAGGAGATATGGAGAAATGGTGTCACAAATAATTAATGAAATTAAATATCTTTCTTTATAAATCTTAAGAAGCATGAAGTTGGAAATGTCTGAGGTGCACGCCGAGCTTAGCAGTTGCTCAATGAATGTACATGTGCTATCGACCCGATGCCATCGGCATCATTATAGAAGGACATCCAGTGGTCAGAGGTCTGACCAACCTGTCAAAAACATGCTACCTTTCTCTTTGGACTTACCTATGCCCTGGAACACTTTTGAGACATATCATAGGATAGTTGTTGGACATGCGCCCTAAACCATCATCTAAATACACAAATCATACAAAGTTCTTACTGCTTATTTTGACAGATATTGCAGTTTCAACATGATTTGATGTGATGGTGTTTTGTCTCTTATTTACCTTTATCAAAACATTGCAAGTAATGGCCTGTTTTGTAATCATTGGTATTGTTAGAAGTGAAACCTTTGAAACAGTGGGTTGTTAGGAGTTAAATAAATGTTATAATCTCAAATCTCTTTCCATCTTGTTCTTCTTAATTTGAGATTGTTGTTGTCTTTAACAGGAAAGTCTATTAAATTAATCAAAATGTAGTGATTGGGATATAGAAATAACAAAACTTTTATAGAAATCAATGCAGCATAATTTATTTACCAGGTTGTAGTCTGGACACCATTTAATGTAGTTCATTCACATGTGTGATTAGGTTCATTTTACCAAGAAAAGTAATTTGAGCTAACTAAGTAATATCAGTAGTATTAGTTAGTTCAACTTAATTTTGCCGGGTTCATGTTAAATAATGTTACAGGGTTTATTCTACTTAGAAAAAGCCTTGAAGTTGACTCAAGTAATACAAAGGCATTTTTGAGTGGTTATTTCTCCCAGAGATGTATGCATCTTAACAGTGGCTAAACCCAGGTATTCAAACTCTGCTTTCTCAAACATAATTCACAAACAGATTACTGTCTTAAACTGACTCATGACAACATATTTTCATGCAGCCTTTAACTCTACTCCATTGTCCCACATTGTGCTAGGCTGCTTGATTTTGTCACTGATAGTGGAGAGAGAGGAGAGGCTCTCAGGAGGGTCTGGGTCAGGCAGGTGCCAGTGGATGAAGAACAAATATATGAAAGTACCTATAACACCTCCAATAAGTGGGGCCACCAGGGGCACCCAGAACCAGTAGTTGTAACACCTGGAGAGCAGAAAGAAAGGAGTTCAGATGACAGTTTACTTAAAGCGGCTTTATTCAATATTTTTTATAATGACACTGAATGTGTAATGAGAAAGGGTTTGCTGACGAACCCGCAGAAAGTTATTGCCCAACTCTGCAGCTCTACTGATCTTTTTTTGCCTCTTTTAGCTCAATGGTTTGGTTTTATGGCATAGTTAATGATTTCATTATGACACAGTTAATGGTTTCAGTATAGCGCAGTTAATGGTTTCATTATAGCACAGTTAATGGTTTCATTATAGCACAGTTAATGGTTTCATTATAGCGCAGTTAATGGTTTCATTATAGCACAGTTAATGGTTTCATTATAGCGCAGTTAATGGTTTCATTATAGCACAGTTAATGGTTTCATTATAGCACAGTTAATGGTTTCAATGTCACTGCATTTCCAGAGGCAGAAGCAGCCATTTTCAGCCAAAAACACTCAGATTTTGTACACTACCTGTCCGGCACCAAACAAAGTTACAGAATGAATTACTGACTTGCTGTTAATGAAAGTCGAATGTTAGTAGGCCTAAGCTGCTATTTTTTGCAGTTAACTAAAAGACCAGTAAATATTGGACTTGCACCTGTCAGGTGGCCAGAAACACAACATTGATGGGATAATATTGTTGCTCTCTGTCTGCTGTGTGTGTAAGTATATGCAATTATTTCTTAACATGTTACTCATAACAGCTTTATAAGTTATTCTGTTCAGTTATTCTGCCCCCCTAGTGGGCTAGAATCTATTATGAACAGGTGAATAGGGTAAAATGTTTAACAAACTGATTTCAGACTTCCCAAGTTGATTACTTGCATATAAGAAAATATTTTTTTGTATTACAACTTCTCTGAAATGTTATGTTTAAATATGCAAATTAGGCATTATCTAATTAAATATGTGCTAATTTGCATACATTTCCAGAATAGAACAGAAATCTGAACATTGGATAAAGCCATGCTCAAAATTCTCCAGTCACTCAACAACAGCCATAAAAAAATCAGTTTTCACTATATTTAGCAATAAAATGTTCTATAAATCAGTGTATGAATGACATATTAACAACCCCCTCTATGAAACCTTCAGAATATACAGTAGATAGGAATTAAACTGGAACGTTTTGTATGTATGTGCTACTGAAGTGGAGATTTCTGGCTCTGAGTATGATGTAAAATATTTTGAGAATTATTTGGATTAAATATGCAAATTAGGCACTATCTAATGCTAACTTTTGGTAAATTTAGGATTACAGACGCAAGTAGACTAAGTAGTAAAATAAAGACCTAAATGTGTATTTTGGATTTTTCCTTTCCACTACTCTGAAAGAAGACGTTATGGAAACAAATAGCCCAAAATGAGTTGCTACAAAGCAATTAAGACACAATCACTTAAGGCTTGTATCATGTGGATGCGCCGACAGTTTTGTTGTCATTACTTAGAATTCCTCATGGGGGCGACAGAAATTACGCTCCCCCGACAGCTTCGGAATAGATATTTGGCAGCTCTTATGTTTACTTGTGTCTGACTCCTCGCTCGGTCAGTCTGCCGTTTACTCTTTCTCTGTTCCTCCGACAATGCTTTCCTAACTTTCTGCTTCTTTTTTGCCGGCTCAGTCATGACGATAGTGTGAAAAACTCCATCGCTACCTTGTTACCCGGTTCCTGAATGGGCGTATTTGTGCAGTGCCGTGAAGCAATTCTTTGCATCATGAAACCTGATATCACGACTCGCGGGCCAAAGTTGCAAGGGTGGTTTTTCAGCTCACAGGCGCTAGGGGGGAGCGAGACGACCACCATTCAACTCGAAAAAAGTCATATAACCATTCCAATGACTCCGAAGCTGTTCAGTTAAGGTAAATTAAGCTAAAAAAAAACTGCATAGTTCCCCTTTAAACAGCTGTGGAGCCACAGATAAACCATAGAATCATAAGATCATAAAGAACAACACTAATCAGATGTTCTGAAACAAGCTGACACTTTATGTTCCTTTGATCTTGCAGAAAACAGCTGATAAACTCTGACATATTTTCTAAGAAACACAAGGTGAAAGGTGTGAAATGGCAAACAATTAAAATGTCATTATAACAGTTTGAATGAATTGTGTAGCTTTATCAGCAGGCTGTTAAAGTATTGATAATAAATGTACATTCTAGAGTTATCAGTTTTGAAAGTTGTATGTGTTAAGTGCTGTCATATGCACTCTTTATGTTAGATAAGATACTTACGTAAAGACCTCAGTGCCCCAGCCTGCAGTCAGTGTTAAGAGGCGTGGCCCCAGGTCCCGAGCGGGGTTTATTGCAGCACCACAGTTGGCTGACATTGACATAGAGATCCCCAGGACGATCACTGCCACTATAGCAGGAATCAGCTCTGAGGGAGCCGGTGTGTTCCTCTTTTCTTCCAAACACAGTATGCACAACATCAGCATGCCAGTGCCCACTACCTAATGAAATGTGTAAATAAATGAGTTCAAAAAGGAACTGCTGCTAAAGTAAGAATTAAAGTTTACACAAATTCCCCCACTAACCTGGTCAAGGAAACTTCTACCCAAAGTCATGTACTCTGAGGGATATGTGGCAAATATAGACGCTGTCTCATTTGGGCCATAGACAGTCAATACTCCTCCGCTAAATTCCATTATGGCATCTGAGACAGAAACAGAGGGAATATAGCAAATGTGTACAAAGCTTATATTTCTCCACTCATAGTCAGAAGTTTTCTTTATTTATCACCCTGTCTGTATGTCAATGATGAAGTACCAGACAGACAAACCATAGTAGACCATGTAGACGAGCCCTGATGCCAGATAAGCTCCCAGCACCTGGGAGAGGCAGTAGGGCACCAGCTTTCCCCAGGGAACCTGGCCCAACACACAGAAACTCAGAGTCACTGCTGGATTGAAATGAGCACCTACAGAGACAAATAGAAGATGAAGGGAGTGGAAGACAGGAAGGAGGAAGACAGAAGTGAATTATAGCGAGAGAGATTTAAAGGTGATTCAATCTCAGATTATTTGTAGCCATGCAGTGTGTCAGCTGGTAGAGATCTGTCAGAGTGAAGACCTTGAAAAAAAAAAAATGGACGAGGCCTCTTTTTCAAGAGCGCCCAATATTAGTGTGATAAATCTGGAGTGCTCAGATCAGTGAATCACTGCAGTAACGGACAAGTCTAAACTCAGAGTGTGAGGCAGAAAACTGAATATTGCTGCTGTATTTTACTGTATGTTTATCTTTCAAAGACTATATTAAGAGTTAAAAGATCATATCATGGGGGAAAGTAAGAGTCATTTTTTACCTGAGATGTTCTTGGTGAGGTACATAGCTGACATCACGCCCACGGAGAAGGCCATGTTGACTGACAGGAACTGGCCTTTAGTCTCTCTGCTTGTCTTTACCTGCGCTGCAGCAGAGCAGCCAAAGAGCTTCACGGCAGATAAAAGGGGACAGAGTGAGTGGGAGAAAACCCATAGAAGGCATGAAAAGTAAAGAGAAACATTTTTAACTTCTGGGGAACAAGAAAAAAATCCTTCCATGTATATGAAAAAAATACAGGTGCACATTTTGTAATGTCTTATTGCTCTCTTAGTGATTCATTATTTATAGGTCAAACAAACATATCAGTTATCACAGAAAAAAACGTTTGTTTAAATGTGATTGATATCCTCTCATAAACTCTGTAAATAAACTGTGCACTTCTTATCTAAATTGCCACATAACAAGCAATCTGACTCTGACCCCCACAGATGAGAGGAAGTGTTTTATGTATTCATCTCATAAAAACTAGGCTTTTTATTACTAAAACTTAATGGTCTATAAATTACTGATCAACATTTAATTATGTATTTATTACAGGTTATTCGACTTCACGTCAATGGTGTCATAATAATTCATGTAAATGCCAAGGCCATTAAAGTTTTTGGCAACAGTAAGTAAGTAAAATGTATTTATAAAGCGTTTTTCACAGACAACAAGTCAGTTTTACAGGGGCAAAAACAAAAAATACAATGCAGACTAAGAACACGATACATAATCAGTATTACACAATAATGTTGAAAGTGCAGATCAGGTGCAGACTAGCCAATCAACCGCCTACCTAAACAGGTGTGTCTTTATCTGATTTTTTAAATAATCAACAGAAACAACAGGGTGGAGGCAGAGCATTTCATAGTTAAGGTGCCAAGGACTCAAAAGATTGATCACCTTGGGTATTAAGCTGGGTGCATGGGACAATTTAGCATATTAGACCCAAGTGAGCAAGCTGACAAATATGGGTGAGTCGTTTGCAGGAGCCTGACCGTGCAAAAAAACAGTAGTTTGGTGTAAAAAGTGCTGGTGAAATGATGACACGTGAAAGGCCTGTTTGGATAATCATGTAAATTCAACATGAATCATGACAATTAATTAATTGAATGAATTATGTCAATTTATGTACATCATTTTACATATTTTGCTTATTAGTTCAGTAATGTTTTGAATACATTACTTTTTCTTTTAGACTAAATCAGAATAGTAAATAGTGTGGAATAATATGCTCACTACTCTACATACTAATAATAATACTGGGAACATTGTGTAAATCTCACCTAAATATCATATTGATTCTAGGAAGAATTTAAATCATTTACATTTGCTGTTTGTTGAAAGCTGCCTGCACATGTGACTTGATTCTAAAACTTAAAATAACTAAAAAGAGAGCCAAAACATATATAAAATCATATATAAAAAAGAATATGCACTTCAGTTCAAGCTTTGGAGCAGATTTACAAATACAATGACAATAGGAGTTTTCATATGATGCTAATATTGCCATTGGTCAGTAAAATGTACTTAGATTTAAGGAACGTACAATCTACAGTATATTACTCACATGTCCAATGTACTCAAAACTAAGAACAAATAAAATAAATAAACAAGTGAAACAAATGAAACTGAAGCTATTTGATTGTGAGAGAAAATTGTTTAAAATAAGGACACTTGTTCAAGTTTATGTATTCATTCATAAATTCACCTCTGTCTCTCTTTTTGTGTATTAAATGTTTATTCAGGGATTTAAAGAAACTCCAAATGCTCTGAAACAATGTGGACCTTATTGATAAATAAAATTAGACAATTGCTTAAAAGTAATAATAATGCAAAAGCCTGGGCGTCACTTACCAGCAAGACGAAAGTTCCCAAGAACTCAGCCATGCACTCTCGCACCAGTGCATTCCTCACTCTCCCGACACGTATGTTCAACATTGCTGGAGTTAAATCCTTCTTCTCATCTCACACTGAGCTCCGTCTCTGTTGTCAGACACACCAGCTGTGCTTAAACAAGTTTTCTGTCACAACTTCCACCTGAGCATCTGAAGACCTGTGCACTGTATCCCTTCCACTTCTCTGCCTTCTCTTTTTCCACAGCTGGTTAAACAGTATTACCCATTTATTGGGTAGTGATACCTGAGGATTGGCTGGTGCAGAGAGCGTATGTGCCTCAGCAGTTAGAGGTTATATGAACGGAGGCCATAAACAGTCTTATTATGTGTTGACAACACACTAACAGAGACCAATAAGTCACAGAATATATATACAGCAGAAACCTCTTGCAGAAACCCATCTACAGTACTACTTTCCACCAGACACCAGTTACAGATGTTAATTATCTGTGCTTATTCATCCCTATGTTTCTTCATAAAGGCATCAATCTGTGCGAGACAGCCACATGTAACACTAACATACTGAATAAATAACAATACATCTATTGTGTGTAAACCACAAGAAAGGCGAAATTAAAACATGAATGGATATAGAAAATAAAAAAATCTAAATTGTTAAATGATCTCCATGGAATTCAAGTCCAAAAATATATTACTGGCGTGGTGAAACCTTCCTGATAGGGAAGCCCCTCTCATCAGTAGAGAGCAAGATGTCACCATAACCCCTCTTCACTGAACTCTGGACTACTAATGGATTATATAACCCAAATAATTGCTGTGTAGGAGTAAAGAATCGTGCTATTGCTGATAACTTTCAGAGGCATATATTACTGTTGCACGAAATGTGTTGACATCAGATAAGGTATGAAGATAGTTTGGCACAAGTCAGTCCCACATCCTCAGTGGTGAGAATGCTTTGATTTCTGTCATTTCTACTGCTATTTACAGACTGGTACCATAGGATATCTGTTGAGTATGAAGTGAAGTGATGATTATCTCCCCACAACATAAACCTTGACATGGTGCGTGGTGACATCTACAGCTAGTGACACCTTATCTTATCACATCTAATTTTCAGGAGTATCACTGCTGGTAACGTATAAAAGTACAGGTACCTTTACCCCACTTCAGAGTTTTGTCACCAAGGCTTTTTCTGCGAACTGGATGCAGGATAATATCATAATACACTATCTAAAAAAATGCATCACTTTAAGTTAGGATTTATTAAAAGGCAATATAAATGCTAAATGCAGTTAGCTTCTATTCACAATATATTATGACATGTGTTTTTATTAACAGGTGCCAAATGACTAGCTTTTAGCTGACCAAAGTATCTGTTTTAAAGGTTGGTTAACTTGATAAATGTATGAGTCATCAGTGCACATTAAACATTAATATGGCCAGTACAAAAACTTCCCAGGCCTTGAGGTAGATGTAATCCTGTAACTAAAGTGAGAAAAATACAGACTTTTGACCGGTTTTCCAAGATTATATTTCCTTTAGGGATTTGTTATAATGACTACACATTGTTGAATTGTTTTAATGGCATTATATGCCCAGATAGCTCACTTAATCCATGTCAAGTTCTAAGCCACTGCAGGCAATGGATGGCTTTTAGTTTCTTGTCCTTTATCAGTCACTGAACTTTACTGTGCACAAAGCACCACAACAATCCTCATGTTTCCAGATGTTTAGGATGGCGACGAAGCACCACGTCCACAGGTCCAGAGGGAAGTTTTCTGATCAGAGTCCAGGCCTCCAGGCGTCTCATCCCCACCACGCTCATACCTTCAATCTCTTCGATCTCATCACCAGGACACACCTTATCCACAGGACCTCCTGAAGGGGAAAGGGTGGATTTAATAAACATGTCTGTACACAAAGAGAGGTCAACTCCAAGCGGTATTAAAATGAATGAAAAGGTAATGCAGCATGTGTATGGTATTTGAATATAGGATATTAATTCCAATTGGGGCAACAAATATGAAGTTTAAATATGTATGAACAAAACTGGTCTTCCTTTTTTCTGCCTAATTACAAAGACCTGGATCACCACAGACAAGTTAAAAAAAACAAAAAACAGTTAAAGACAATAGTCACATTATGTCTCTTGACTTTACAATGAATTCCTTTTCCTATTTTATTTGGCAGTAGAGTAACCTGAATAATTTAATAAATCAAACATTTAATACATGTTTGTATACACTTTGTTTGAGAAGATAGAGCGACATATGTCCTCATACTTTTGGTCTAGGGTTGTTCCATGGTTTGGGCTCTGATTAAGAAAAACTTGCATGCAGCAGCAAACAGGGATATATTTAGACAATTGTGTGGTTTTCTGTTTCAACATGACTGTGATCCTGTGTACAAGTGAGGTCTATAAACATGGTTTTCTGAGTTAGGAGTGGAAGATGTATGGCCTGCAGGGAGCCCTGATCTTAACCCCATCCTTTGGGCAAGCTAGGTCTTATCACTCAATGCCTGTGCCTGACATTACTAATGCTCTTGTGGCTGGATTTTTATATACCTTTGGTCATCTAATGTATTGTATGTCCTACTCTTTGAGGGGAGGCAATCTGATATTTAAATCTCTGCATTTCTCTTTAAATGAGATCTGTAATACTGAGCTTCAGTTCTCACCCTGGAAGATCTTCTGTACAGTAAGTGGTCTGTTCCCCAGATTGGAGTCTACACCTCCCTCCAGGCTGAATCCCAGATCCCTGCTGTTCTTCTCCAGACGCACACACAGAAGCTGACCTGATAGAGCAGCAAAAGCAGAAAAGACACAGATAAAGTATCTCACTTTGAACTGCTGCAGATTTAGAACAAATGTATTTCAGAACTCTGGTAAAGTAAGACTTTTCACCTGTCTCAGTGAACTGAGTCTGTGTTGGTCCCTGATTATTTGTCTGCGCTCCCCTCTTACAGACACTGCTATTCCCTCCCCTCCTCAGGACCACCACCCCCATCTCCCGAGTCTTTGTTCTCCTCAGGACCCTCACGGCCTCCCAGTGGGCGTAGCTGCACAGTGCCGTGCCGTTGATTGACAGGACCTGGTCCCCTTCCCTTATGGAGCCTTCCTGGGCTGCAACACCTGAGTGAAACACCTTGTGAACCTGAGAAGAACACATCATAAGACAAATGAAGAGACTGAGGACAATGCGCTTAAATATTTTCAGGAGAAAGCAGGAAGGGATGTTTCCTCACAGTGACTGGCTTGTTCTGGTCCACGCCTCCCGCCAGACTGAAGCCCAGTCCCACTCCTATGTCCTTATGGAGAACCACCACCTGGACATCATCATAGTCCTGCAAAAACAGAAGGCAGAGAGAATGAGAAAGACGTTGGAGATGCACACTTTTTGGACTGTGTATGCCTGATGTTGTGGTTTGTACGAAAAGTGACATAATTCATGGTAATGATAAGATTGTGTAAACAGTTACTGATGCTGCTGTTTGTACCTGCATGGTGCTGTCCCCAACACTCCTGACATCCTCCAGCAGCCTGTCCAGCTCCTCGCTGGGCATCACTGACACACAGGACAGAGCTGACATGTCTGAGCTCAGCGAGGCTGTCCGATGGCTTGTATATTGCCACTCATCGGTGTCATTCTCAGACTCATTCTCAACTCCAGCAAAGTTACACAGATCTGAAAGACTATAGGGAAGAAAGACAAGAACAAATTTGATAACTTGTTTGAAGGAATACCTTTAGCAAACCAGAAATGTGATAATATATAAACAGTACCCACCTGACGCAGAAGCTCTTGTGATCCGACTGGCTCATGTTACTAGTGATGGTCAGCGAGGACTCTCCAGAGTCGGAATCATAGTTTGAATCCTCATCTCTCTGTGTACTTTCATCATCATCCTCCTCATAGTCATCTTCATCATCATTCCAGACCTTAATCTCTGGGTTCCAGCCAGCTACCCAAGCATCCAACACCTGTTTCTTCCCATGTGGGTTGGCTGTATTGACATCTGGAGAGATAAGGTCGGGGAGGTTGCTGTGGGACGAGGTAACGAGGGGACGAAGGTGAGGAGGGGAATCTCGTTCGGGAGTTTTGACTGCTTGTGTGAGGACAGAAGTACTTTCATTTCCACTTTCTGCAAAGGAAATGCCGTTCACTGTGGTAGGCGAAAGAAAGGGCGAGTGGTTTGAAGAGTTTGTTGGAGTCTTGTCTTCATCACTAACAGGTGAAGTAACTCTAGGGGATGTTGATTTCTGCACACCAGCGGAAGTGTCACAGGAGTCGAACAGTAGTGAGGGTTGCGGTCTCTCGCTTGCCTCCTCAGGGCTGGAGATTTTGTAGAAATCTGTCTCATCTATGTAAAGGTTTCTGCGTTGTCTTTGAGCTCCTCCACATAGTGGTATTTGTAGTGTACTTTTGAGTCTGGAATATTTACCAAAATCTTCAGCACAATTGTTACCGCTATACATTTCTTTCTCTTCATTCTCAACCAAAACATTTCCTTCTATCTCTTTCCTCCCTAATCTTAGTCCAACCTCGTCCACCGACAAAGACCTATGTGACACAAGCTTCTTTCTTGATCCTGTAGCAGTCTCCTCTGTTTCATCACCTGCCTCCTCTCCCTCTTTTAATCCGTCCCACTTGTATCTCAATCCACCTATAGCTTTTGCTGACCCGCTCTTTTTCACTCCATCATGAGCAGAACTGAGTTGTGTTGGCACAGAAAAGGCCCGTCTTGGCATCAGTACCTGTCCTGTAGCCAAACCCTGGACTCTCTGTGTGAGAGCCTCAAACTGGTTGATCTTATTTCTCACACTGGCTGCAGAGGCGGCCGGCAACCCCTTCTTCTCTACTGGTATCATCGTGATTTTCTGTGGGTTTGACTCAAACACATCTTCATCATTGCTGCTATTCTTTAATTTGTTTTTTTCTTTTTCTCCATCATCTATCCACCCAGTTCTTTCTTTCATTGTCCTCGTTATTACATTTGTCTCGCCCTTCACCCCACCCAGGGTGCCACTTGCCCTTCTCTCTCTCAAACCAGACAAATTGTTCAAAGAAACTGATCGCTCTTCTTCTTCTAAGAAAGTGTTTGACCGTGGAGGTGCATTAATTCCTTTTGCAGCCCTTTCAGATCGTATCTTAGCTGCTACAGAGGACCTGCTCCTTGCTCTATCCAGAGACCTTGTGCCCATTTCCTCTGACCCTCTACCCCAGTTAACCCCCCCTTCTTCTGAATACCTGCCCTGCATCTTTCCTTGCCACTGAACCCCTGACAATCTGTCCCTAGTCCTGCTTGTCCCTGGAGAAAGTGAAGTCTCAGAAGTGTCTTTTTGTGTCCAGGTGAAGGACTTCCTGCTTTGCACTGGAATGAGGCTACTTTTCTCCCCTGATGAGAAACGCCTGGGGAAGGTTTCCCCCGATGACCTCTCATATGAGCTTTGCTGTGGCGAGATGAGGATGTCTGTGGTTATTTCTCGGTAATGGGACGCCACGGGGGTAGAGAAGTCGCTAATTTTGCTGCAATCCTCCATTTTACCATAACCAGCTGACCCATAGAGTTTCTCAATCCGCTCCATTATACTCTGACCTCTTTTTGGCCCAAACAAAGTAGATGTCCCTCTGACACCAGAGCCAGGTCCAGACAGGGACCTCAACCTAGTGGGGAGAGAATGACCCTTACTGGCCATGTCCAAAGTCTGACTCATGTTCTTCACTGGGCTCTTCTCTCGAACATTACTTGCACCCTCAGAGTTATATGCCTGTATTGATGACATCACCATGCCCCTCGCGCCTTCAACTCCAATCCTTCTTTTATCCGAGCCTAGTTTGGTTGATAACACGAACATGTCAGAAATTTTGCCCTGATCAGGGCTTGATACTCCTGTACTCCTATCTAAACTCATACTTCTACTTGAAAGGTCGTATCTCCTCCAGTCTGTCCTGCCCTGGCTTTCAGATGCAGGATTACAGTTTCTACTTCTGTCAGTGCCAAACTCTGTGATAGTTTTGTCTGCTGTGCCATTCTGGTTCAGCTTGGTAGACATTTTATGGCCTGATGTTTCCTTCTCCTCACACTGACCTTTGACACTGCTGTGACTCCCAGTCCTGCCGTGATAACCAGGGACCGGGCGATCCTCCTCCTTGTTTTTACCATTTCTGCCAGTGTGTGTACCATATCTCTCTTTCTCACCGACTTCCTCAGTGCTCTCTCTCTCCTCCTCCAAAAAACATCTGGGTTTCCTAACACCTGGCCTGCGAGTGAGACTGTAAGAGGGAGAGTTTGCAGAGCGGACAGTGAAGCGTGCTCCTGTCCTCTGCTTGTCGTACTCACTCACTGGAGTAGGGAGCATGGACAAGTCCATTGTCTGAGAATAAACACAGTTAATGACCTGCTGTCAAGTGCCAAATCCCAAAAAGAGAGCAGAAAAGTGAACTTGATATTTAAGCGATTCCAAGCAACTGTCTTTTAGACTGCAATCTGGAAGAAAGTTTGTCTGCAGCTGTGTGTGAAAAGCAGTGGAAAAAATGACAGCCCTCTCAACAGTTTCTTGCACAGAAACAAATCCTGCATTGGAAAGTTTGATATTTCAGCGATGCTCCTGATGATTCTCTGTTTTGTGGTCTGGATGAGATGACTCCTCTGGGATCCTCTCCTTGATCTCTTGTCGTTCTGTCCCTTGGAGTCTTCGGTTCCCCCAGCACGACTTCAGGGAACTGCTCCCATTGCCTGCCAAGCATAAAAATGTACAAATTTCCATCCTGAGAATGGATTGGGCTGGAATGTTGTGATATGTGGATTGTGGACTCTCTGGCTCCTCGAAATGGTCAAACAGAATCGCAGAGAGTTTGAGGACAGTGAACAAAACACATTACAGAGAATTTTAAAGTGGACAAAATGGAGAAGATATGAAAATGATTAGAAGAAAAAAAAAAAAAAAAAAAGATAGAGCATGAGGGCCAGAGAACCAAAAACAGTACAGTATCCTCACTCCTGTCAGTTATGCCATTTTGCAACACGCCCCTTCCCTTCTGACATTCCCTTCACATTGACTCAATGAGCCCATTCACAGAACACTGCACTTTGTTGTACACACATATCATAACAGCTGTTTACACAAGCAACATAGTCATGACTACCTGTCAGCGTCAGCAAAACCTGAACCAAAAACTGGAGAAACTCACCTAACTGCAATCCACCCAGCAAAAACAATGCATCAAAGTGCAACAATTAGTCTCTGTGTGGCGCGTATCGGTCCCATATAGAACCAAAGGGAGACTGACTGAAACCATGTAACAGTGGATTGATCAGATAAGATGGACAAAGATGAGGAAAAATCATTTTGATTTACATAGAGCCTGTTGAGAGATAGATAGAATTACTGATGGACAATGGCTCATCAGCGATATCTGAGTTCACAGCCATACACAACAGGCATTGTCAGTAAGCCAGTGGAAGCATTTCTGATCATTAATCAAGTCAGATTTAGGATCCAATCATCTCTATTGACATGAAACAACCATTGATCTACTGTACAAATACAATAGGACAAAAGAATCAGATAAGCACTGCCTGAATAAATATATGAAGCTGTCTAGGTTACAGCGGGTAACTTTGGGCGACATTCTCTGTGGTTCTTTCCAATGCAAGTGAGCCTGAGTGTCGGTTTACAGAAACACCTGTTCCGCTGGGTCACAAAGCCTCCCATCTGGGTAACCTGGGCAACACTGCACTGTTTACTTTAAACTTGGATTGAACAGCAAGAAAGACACAAATGCACCCAGACATCAGACAAAAAACACACATTTACTCACTCATACAGACATACATACAAATTAGCTTATGAATCAAACATTCACAAACACATGTGCCTTACCTTATCTAGGAGTGAAGAACCACCGTGTTGACACAGGTTTATAATGAAGGCAGCGCTATGTAATGACATCAGCTACTAACTCCTCTCTCTCTCTGTCTTCTCTTTCCATCAGCTTTGCATGATGGAGTGTATACAGTGACACAAACCTGCCACACTGGTTTATCTCTCTTCTTTCTCTCTCTTTCTCTGTCTGTTTCTCTCTCTCCTCCCCCTCTCATTGTTGTTTCTCCCTCTTTTCCTCTTCTCACAGGGTAGCATTCCTGACTGCAGCTCAATGTGTCACCCACTAAATGGCTCAACAGGGAGTGTGCGCACACACACACACACACACACACACACACACACACACACACACACACACACACACACACACACACACACACACACACACACACACACAATGACACTTCAAACTTCAAACTCCCTCTCACGTCAACATTTCATAGCTCAAGGGAGAGGAGATACAGTTCAGATAATTGTGTGTAACGGAACAAGAATGACATTTCCCAACACAAGCTTACAATATTACCCCACCTCAAGGCAAACCTAAGTTTAATCATCTGGACTGAGCAGGTATCAAAATACATAATAACAGAGCACCTTTAATTGGGACCAGAGACCACAAGGAGCTAATGTTGAGCCAGAAATACCAGCAGGGATTATGTAATATTGTTAAAAGTACACTCGTATGACATACTGTATGTTCAACAAAACAGAACTCAATTGCAGACACACTTGTTGAGAATCTGTGGGACTGTAATGTCTGAATGACTGAAGGAGAAACAAAACCTGATATTGTTGATAAGCTTTTTCCACACAAAAGAAGAAAAAGAAGCATTGTTGAAGCAAAAACTGGATTCTGCAGAGTGGGATGGTGAATAAACAGCCTTTGAGTCACAGATGCATAAGGAGCAAGCATACATAGATATATAACATTTAAAAACTAAACACCAGTACTTACAGTTTTGGTTGTCATTTAGAGGCTCACGTTCTTAGGCTACTGCTGCTTTTTTGCATGCACCTGCTCCTGTCTTCCGTTGAGACAGAGGAAACTGTGGTTACTTCAGCATGCTGCAACACTAAATAAGGGACTTCGTAACATCTCTGTGTTCCTGTCAAAAGTGAAAACAGTCTGAGTCAGACACGTTGATTGTATAGGCCAAGTCTTAGGACCTTAATGATCATACAGCAATACAGACAGAGGGCTGGTAGGTTGCATGGTCGTCTTAGGACAGAGATAAGTCTGTGTGTAGGGGTAAATTGCTCCAGTGCAACTCCACAGACACCAACCCCTTGTTCCTGACAGAAGAATGGCACCCAGTGTCTCTGCAGGATTGATGCAAATCACTGTCCCGCTTACTCAGACACACTGGTTATGTAAATTCACTCTTTAGGGTGAATAACTCAGAGGGCCATAATCATTAGGTCACAGTGGATATAGAACGCAATTCAGTGTCAAACAAGGATAAACGGCAATAATGTGAAAATTTGTGAACTAAGTGATTTAATGGTCTATATCTTTGTGTTTGTGTGACTGCTGGAGCTGGAAACTACATAATTCACTGGCCTTTATTTTCTGTCATTGGGGTGTGTTAGTTTGTTGTGAAGTCATTTTCAACAGCAGATGGCAGAAGACACCAGAGTAACGTCAAACATAAACATCACCCTGCCTGTACCAGTCACGTGACCACCCCGGAAAACAACAAACCGGGCGGTTAGCGAAATGTAACAACCACGGAGAGTACTTTACCTTCTTTTACTTCCCTGTTGTCTGTCTTTCGTTTAACGTTATCTTAATGTGTTTTAAAAACGAGAAATTCAATGAAACAGTATGCCTTTCAAAGGCCAAGTGTTGGACATACTTTCCGTCATTTAGCTTTGTTTAGCTAACGTTTGGTTAAGTTTAACCATTTCAAAATGCGGAGTGATTCTCTTCTCTCGAGCGTTAACGTGGTGCTTGTAATGGCCTTCGGTAGTCTGGTGAGTGTTTCACTTTGTAACTGTTGTATCAAGTGTTTAAGTTAAATCTCAAGATGACAACAATCTTAATGTCGTATTTTACTGGCTTAATTTTCACAACAGTGTATGTAGCCTTTACAAACATCATTATCTCAGAGCCAAACTGGCTTAATTCTTACCAATAAACACAACATGCCGTCCTTGCATACAAAATGCAAAAAACTAAATCCCAACTAAACATAAGGTCCGCCATGAAATCTGAGTTTAACACTTTATTTATGAGTGCGTTTGAAACACCTACAAAAACAATCATACTAGACCAAAAACACGCACACAGCTACAGTTGAGAAACTGTGTGGCCTCCCAGATCCTAATACCCTCGCGCCGCTCACCTGTGAGTTCCTCTTTCTAACCTCTGATTGCGGTAATTAGCACACATACACAGGTGCGCCGGTGACGTAGTGTTCAACAAAACACACACACACACACACACACACACACACACACACACACACACACACACACACACACACACACACACACACACACACACACACACACGTATAAATTGGCTACAACAGTATGCATTAAGTTTAATATAATGTTTTGTATTTTAATTAATATATTTAATTATTTACATATTCACACATTTATTGTGTATTTGTTTGTTTGGTTCTGTTTATGATCCACTGGCATTATGTTCACTACGCTTAAAAAGGGTTATAAAAGAATCTAGTAACTCTTGACTTTCCCCTATGGTAGGTGTTTGTTTTGCTGTTTATCTTTGTCAAAAGACAAATTATGCGATTTGCCATGAAGTCTCGGAGAGGACCACATGTTCCCCTTGGCCACAATGCTCCTAAGGTAACACACGCACCATAATGAACCAGAAGTGTGATGCTGTGCAGTGTTTAGCTTGTTAACTATAGCAGTTTCTTGTGTGTGTGCTGTAGGAGTTGAGACAAGTAATTGAAGCCAAACTGTGCCAGGTCCAGAAAATCCACTTTGAGCCTCGTCTGCTCTCCCCAGATGATGACCGGCTAAAACACAAAGAACATTCTGGTCAGAGAGAAACACAGACACACACACACACACACACACACACACACACACACACACACACACACACACACACACTAATACACCCCAGTCCTGAAACTATCTACGTGAGTAGTTTTTATGCAGTTGTACAGAGGAATCTGTGTGTCTCTTGCAGGTTCCCATGACTACCTGTACAGGATGAGAGCACTGGATGCCATCAGAGACACTGGTAAGCTTTGCTGTCACTGATGTTAGTCACAGTTTGGTTTTGTTGTCGTGACAGACTGTTGCAATACCACCTGCACTTTCTGTCAACAGATCTTCCTTTCCGTGAACTGGGTGGCACATCCACCGCTGTGACGGGTAAAAGACTTCGGACCTGGCTTCTACATCTACGAAACTCCCACTGTGTGTTCCGAGACAGTCTGAGCTCGCTCATCGACAAAGTGCTGGATGGGTACAGCAAAGCACGTCACGGGGCTGAGGTCAGCGTCTCTGTGTGCATTTGTGTGCCAGAGATGTAACATCTCTTTAAACAACATCGTCATGATGTGTTAAACACAAAGTTAAACTCAAACGAAGTTGACTTAACTTGACGATATTGTGTCACACAGTTCTTGTCTAAATTAATAACAAGAACATTGAGTTTAAAACGTGCCTTGTAGTTCAGTACCATGAACATCCATTTACATATGGCACACATGATTGCACATATGTAATGGTTTACATTATAATGCATGTTCTGTGGTTTACTGTACATTACACTGTTGTAAATTGTTACTTATTTATATAATATCCTTATGATTAGCATGTTTTTCCTTTTTTACCGTATTGCCCATCCTGGTGTGTACTATATACTGTGTAAATGTACTGATGTCCTGTCTTTGGCTCTTGCTTTTGTCTGTAGGCTTTTGGCGAAGCAGAATTTTTGAAATACCAGGAAGCTCTAACTGAACTGGCGTCTGTGTGAGTTAACACAACCTTTTCTCACAGTGGTCCCTTACAGCTTTCCTTTGTTGCTAATCCTGTCGTGGAATGTTAATTATGCCCCAGGAACAATGTTTCTCTCTTCCCTGTTTCAGTGTCAAGTCTCACAGCAGCAGCACTCCGAGCCAGTACCACCAGTCCGCAGCCAAAGACCTGAGCAGCACCACAGAGCTTGCAAGCTTCTCCTCCTCCCCCACCCAAACCACCTACCTCACATCTTCAGTGCAGCAGCGTAGCAAGCGGCCTGGACACTTCCTGGAGATGAAGAACTTCAAAGACAACTACAACACTCTGGACAGCTCCTTCTGAAAACTTGTGACCCCCATCCAAAAGAAAGTTCAAAGACAAGGTAGTGCTGCCAGTAATTAAAGTGCCTACGGACAACGGGTCACTGTCGCCAGATAGTTACGAGTGAAATGAAAAACACTGCCTTCATGTATTAACACATATTGCCTGGTTTACAGTATAATGCATATCAGACTCAGTGCTCTTTACCTAAGTGTAGCTTATGCATATATCCTGTATTAATGCATGTTTGAGTGCTATAATTAGGTAGGAAAGTGACTATAATAAGTAGGGTTGATTTGACCAAAACAAAAACAGTCATGTGGCTATGCAATGACAAGACAATCATATTTATTGCACAGTGTACCTATGCAGACTTGTTAGAATTAACCGACTGTATTTAAACACGTTAATAGTTAACAAAGATTGTAGAGAAAACCAATATTAATGGTGGAAAAACACACACTGTTTATGTCACTTATGTTTACATCTATATATGTCTTTTTTTAAGCCTTAAATGTTTGTCTTACAGAAGCCATACTTGATTTAATGAATTTTTATGATTAAGTGCTCTTTTGATTTAATCGTTCTCTCAGTGCAATGTAACAGTAACAGTATTCCAGTGCATTAATGCATTCTGAATGTTGCATCAGGGGAAGTCTCTTTCTGGACTTTTTTTTGTCTTTTTTAGACAGGGACCTAGTATTCAGGGTTCCCAGTGAAGCAAGTGATGTCCATGCTTGAATAATTTTATTTTCTGTGGTGCTTATTGTACAAGTTGCCATCCAAATAAAACTGTGACGTACTGTCAAAATGTTTTACAATGTTCTAATTTCTAGTGTGCGTAGGGTCCAGCAGAGGGCACTCCCTCCATAGTAATAATCTAGTAAGAAGTCAAAACAAGCATTGTATTAATTTTCAGTTATTTATTTTGAGAACCACAATTAAGTATAATAGATTAGAATGTACTTCATAAAAAAACCCTATTACACAATTTGTCTTGAGGTTTTATTTAATATAAATAAATACAAAGGAGAAAGTTGTTAGGTAGAAATTTAAACATCAAATCACAAACATCAAATCCCATTAATATCTACAAAACAAGGTGACTGTTTACACTGACAGGAAACTGAAATGGTTTACAGGAAATATGTAGAATAATGACACTTCTATGTAGCAGTAACATCAAATATCTTCATCCAACACCGACATCATTTTTCCTTCTGCTGTCTCAGTTTCATGAAGTGCCATATTGTTGTTTAAAAAAACATTTTTATTTAAAAAAAAAATAAATAAATCACAGGGTGATGACCTTATAAACTATATCAATATTTACAGATTTAAAGCATACCATTCACTCAGAAAAGTGAACAGAGTCATGGATGAGTACACGGACAAAGGATCATCTGCTTAATGATTTTTACATGAAACCTTTAGCTTAGTTAGCTATGTTTGCTACATTACTGTATGTGGACTGCCATCACATTTGCTCAACGGTTAAAATAGCAATTAAAACAGGGCAGCACAAGGAAACGCTTGCATACAGTATGCAGCATTACACGTAAAACTTCAAATGCACATCAGCGGAATCAGTATGCCTACTGTATCTACATTCATGTATCTACATTAAAGCTGACATACACACTCATTCATTAAGCACAGACACACTGCAAGCCCTGATGTGTGTGTGTGCCGCCAAACACCACACAGTATCCTTCAAAAGTGTTTGTGGTTTATGTGGAAGTGTATGTAGTTACAGTCCAGAAAGCTCAACTCTGACATCCCAACTATTAATGCGATCAGATGTGGTCGTAGAGCTGCTGTTTGGTTTCAGTCTGCATTGAAAAGATGTGGTGGTTCTGAGCCCTCCTCGTGTCTTTCTTCTGCACAGTGTCTTTATGACCTGATCTCGATGACTTTGATGAAAGGCAGTGGTTTGCTGGACGAGTTGGACGGCTTGATTGGTTTACTGAGGGGACAAGAGGAAGAGAAAGTAGTTATTTGTAAATTGAAACAGCATAAAACAAGCACAAAAGTAATCAGTATGAATCTTATGCAAATGTATGACTAGAATAGATGAATATTTTTGTTTGCATGTACTGTATTTTCGGGCCGTTTCACCAAATTAGCTAAATTAAAATAAATGCCATGCTTGTAGCTAATGCATGGGTAAGAAAAGGCCCTGTAGGACTTTTGCAAAGTTTGCAGCTGAAAAAATATTAAGAGGAAGGGAAAATAAGTTACCTATAGACGATCTGGGAGTTGCGCTCTGATGAAAGGTAGGAATTTGACCTTTGCCCTCCCAGGAAGTAGTCCATCTGGTCATGCATCTCTCGGTTCTGCACACACAGGAGGTCAGGGGTCAGTTCAAATAGTACCAATAAAAATAAGTAATGTGACCACAAAGCAGACAGCGGTTGCATCTCCTTCCCTTTCGTATCTCCTCTCTCTCTGCAGAGATCAGGCTGAGTATTCCTTTCTCCTGTCCCTCACTTCCACTTAACCCAGACCCTTTATTCTCAATTCCATTGAAAAGCCATAACATTATTTTTTATAGGAGAAGACAATAAGCAGCACTTACCTCAGCCTCCAAGAAAGCCACTTTCTCCTCCAGCTCTTTGATCACACGGTCCCTCTCTTGGATCACCATGCGAGAGTTCTGGAGCTAAAGACGAGCAAACATACAGTCAAACAGTCAGTAAATCCTGCACAAATATGAACACGGAGACAATGTGTTTGCTTTACAGAGTCTCACACATGTGCGCCTCACCTGTTCAATCATGTGTCTGACTTTCCTTTGCTGGCTTTTTAGCATGTCATCCAGATGGTGGATCTTTTCTTTGAGAATAGCCACCTCCTTTTCCAATTGCTCAGCCCTAAAAATACACACAGAGAGTTAGAACACACGCAACTCGTGATTTGATTGTCACTGATTGACAAAGCATCTTTTCTTCTGTTAATGTGTTTGTGTTAGCTGACCTCTGATCCCCTTTCTGGCCCTCCTCTCTGATCTTGCGCAGTTCACGCAGTTCCTCCTCGCGGTTGCGGATTGCCTCCCGCAGGCTGGCGCTCTCCTGCTCCATCCCTCCCAGCAACCTCTGGAGCTCGTCGATGCGCTTGTCTTTCCTCTCGCTGGCTTCCTCTGTGATCTTCAACTTCTCCTCCTCGTCGCTCAGATGCTGTCTCAGCCTGCTGCCTTCAGCCTGGAAGAGACACAGAGAAAAAAAAAGTGGTTTCAGTGCAACCAAAATGTAATTTACATTATTTGTAATGATGCATAATGAATGTAAAAAGAAGCTCTGTATATGTGTGTTACCTGCAGCCTCTCTTTTTCCTCTTGGTGTTTCTTTTCTGCTTCCTGTAGCTGTGCATACAAGCGCTTACTGACCTCCCTCAGCTTGACTCTTTCCGCTTCTTCATCTGCCTCCTAGTAGAGAAAGAATCAAGTTTTAGATTAGTAGATAGATACCGTAATGTCCTGGAGTGACCAAGTCAGAGTCTAGATCTTAATCCAATAGATGGTCAGTTAAAGGTCCTATGACATGCTGCTTTTTGGATGCTTTTATATAGACCTTAGTGGTCCCCTAATACTGTATCTGAAGTCTCTTTCCCGAAATTCAGCCTTGGTGCAGAATTACAGCCGCTAGAGCCAGTCCCACAATGAGCTTTCCTTAGGATGTGCCATTTCTGTGTCTGTATCTTTAAATGCTATTGAGGAGGAGAGAGGGGGGGCAAGGTGGAGGGTGGGGGTGTGGCCTTGACCAACTGCCACTTTGCTTGTTTTCAAGCCATGATGTCTCTCTCTTTCTCATGGGCGGGCCAAATTCTCTGGGCGAGCAAAGCAGAGAAAGGGGAGGTAACCTTCCTCCTCATGAGGTCATAAGGAGGAGATTCCAGATCAGCCCATCTGAGCTTTAATTTAAATTTTTTTTTTAATTTTATTTTTAATTAAAAGGCAGAGCAGGATACCCAGAGTTTGGTTTACATCCATCGCCATTTCTAGCCACTGGGGGACCATAGACAGGCTCATATTAATGTTAAAACACCTCATAAAGTGAAATTTAAAAAAAACTTTAAATACTGACTGTAATGCCATTTTCTGTTAATCAGTGTAAAAAAAAAACACACAAACTGTGATTTAATGTAAAGTGTTATTTTTTTTTTTATAGTTTATTGTACAAATGAATGGCTTAAAAACAACAACGTTACAATAGATAGATAGATAGATACTTTCATGATGACATAATGTAAAAAAGCGTGTCAGTGTGCGTCACTGGAGCAGTTGGATGGCGACCAGTGTTTCCCTCCTAATTTCTGCAACACTTCTGTGAGTGAACTGTAGCATGAGTCACAGATAAATGCTATAATTGGCACAATAACTATTCAACCAAACAGTGTTGTCAGCTCTGTTTGTATTTGTACAAAACATCACTGACACACACGCAGTCAGTAGTGGTTGCTAAATGTGTGTGGCTCAAAGACAGCAACAAATCTATTTAAGGAGAGGCATCTGTGGAATGCTGGGAACAATGAGGAGGGCCTGAACACAATAACACTTGTAGGGAGCGGAACAGTGTGTTCTGGAACGGCTCTCTCACACATTTTCATACACCCCTGGGTGCTATGAGCATACACACTCGCTGCCATTTTAAATCCTCTCTTTTTCTCCTACAGTATATCCCATGCCTGTTTGTCTATCTCTTAAACTTTATACCTCCTCCTTCCTGTGTGCCTCTCAGAGGGGATCACTTTACAGGCATCACACAAAACACACTGGCAAACATTGTCCAGAGGAAAACACAGACAGTGGACTGTGGCTATGATTTGCATGCAAAATTTTATATGTGCATTGCTCACACACATACTCTATATTTACAACTATGAATGTTCACCTGTGCGTCAGCTTTCGCTCCTGCGCTGGGGGCAGGCGCAGCGCTCTTTCTGAAGGGCAGACCAACTTTCCACCCGTTTGTCCCCGGCTGGAGAGAGAAACGAAGGAAGTCAGCAAGGAAAGAGTGAAAGACGGAGATGAGAGAGGTGGAGGAAATTGCATTAAGCACACAGGATGTAGGGTGAACAATGGTAAGGGCGCAACAAAGCAGCTCATAAAAGATCTACCTTGTTTTTGGCTGCCATCTGCTCCCTCAGCGTCTTCAGGCAATACCTCACCTGTGTGAAATACAGACATATCGTGAGATACTGAAATACTATCATTTATAATGTTTTACCATGTGTGTGTTCCAGGTTCTATGAAGCGATAAACACAATATGTTATTGTGAACAGAGAGACAAGAAGTCTGGAAGCGGGAAGGAATTTACATGATGCAAACATGCAAATTGTTACATAATCCAGGAGACAGTGTTTAAAATGTGTGTCAGAGCTAGAATCAATCCTGTCCAGAGACTGACCTCCTGTATCTGGGAAACTTCATCTGACAACATCTTCAGGCTCTGCTGGTGTTTCTGCTGCTCCTGTCTGCGGGCCTCTAGATAAACCTGGAACAGGGGGAGACACGGATGTTAAACACCAGCGCGACCACGAAACAAACATACACCATTTATTTCTACAAAAACAACAGCCAGTGGGCCACACCCACCTTGATAACCTCAACCTGCTCCTCTGTCGATTTGACCGGTTCAGGACTCAATGATGTCCTGTCAGTGGGCGGCTGCACCAGCGCAAACGCTCGTCCAATTGGCTGAAGATTAGAGAGCAGAGGAGTTAACAATGTGTCAGGCACTGTGTTGCGTGAGGACGCGTGGATGGGTGTGATGCATTTCCAAACATCGTCACTGTGTTTTACTGACGCTGGAGGTGGAGTTGAAGCATGTTTCTCATGAGTACTGCAACACGACACACGAAGAACAGCCAGGAGTACTTTCGTTTAATAATTATAAATTATGTTATTAAACTATTTAATAGAACTACTGAATACATTCTCAGTCTCGTCCTGAGCAAATTATTTCTGTGTGTGTGTGTGTGTGTGTGTGTGTGTGTGTGTGTGTGTGTGTGTGTGATTGACTGAGACTCTATAATCAGGAGGCAGAATCATAGCCGTAATCACTATGGAGACTAACCCATAAACATCTGGTGCTTCTTTGGAAGTGGTATTCAGACTTGGACAACACCATAAGCAGACACACATAGAAGAAGGTAGGGAGAGGTTAAGTAACTCTGCTGCTCTGGTGGTCTCGTTTTTTAAAATCTAACTTTGGCACTGGTTTTGGGAGAATTATGGTTGTCTTGAGACGTTCTGAGTGGCCTTGTGTGGGAACCACGTAATGAAAAGCTGATCGCAGCTGTGGCATGTTTACAAGCAATTTGTGTCTCTGTACACTTTGTGTGTAGCAATGTGCCGCAATACATGTGTAAATGCACAATAGCTCTGAGCTAATTACTCAGGAGGATCATTGGGAACTTTTTAATCCAACTATGGCCTAAATCATAGCACTTTCACCCAGTAGCACACAATAGTGCTACTGGCTTTTTTTCTCATTCAAAGAAATTGCATACTATCACATACTATCAGAGAGAAAAGAGAAAGACTATTCTCCCTCATGACGTACAACAAATCTGACACATTGCATCCATTCAAGATGAAAAGTCAATTTAATTGCACAGTAAAAGCATATCTTAAACCCTCAAGTATCCAAACCATGTAATCTAAAGCAGTGATAAATGTTATCCCACCGCAACTGGTGTTACAGTCAAGGTTATAACCTTAGTTATAATAATGTGCAGGAAGTTCTTCTTACCTTGTCCCTGTGCTGCTCCGTGCTCCGAGCTGCCTGGCTCTGGTCGTGCAGTGTGAGTCGTAGACGCCTGCACCCCTCCTGAAAAAGGCAATGAAGAAATGAGACGTTGGGTGAATCCACAAAGAGACCGTTATGTGATGGAGAGATTGACTGAGGACTATTTTGAGGAGGAGAGGGGAAGAAAAGAGGAGGAGAGACTGAGTCATACTCACTGAAACAAACAAGAGGGAGAGAGTAACCAGTAAGAGAGAGAGAGAGGGGTACAAGCGTCAGAGATAAAGCTAAAGTTTTTTTCACAGCTGCACAGAGACAGATTGTTTGAATTAAATGTGTGTGCTATGGACGTCAGAGGGACGTTAGGCGGAAACTCTCCAGGCGCTCACAGCCAACTGAAAGCAATGGCTGGATTTCTGGGAAAGTGGGCTGAAAATGTAATTTCAAGCAAGACAGAACATTTCCATGACAACACAATCCTCACAGTAGCCATAAACTATCTGGCACACTAGCAATATCAGAGGGAGTAGTAAGTCAGAGAGAAAACAATGTTCTGAACGCTTTATAAAGTGAAACACATAACCCTTCCCAGTTATTTCTTTTAGTCGCAGGAGAGAAGTCGCTTTAACAGGAAAAGTCTCGAGCGGGATGTGACTGGGTGTGTGTCCTCCAGCATAGGGAACCCCCTTATAAGTGACACCCAGTGAGTGTGTGTGCAAGTATAAATATGCGGATGTGAGGGAGGAGGTCAGCGACATTATATAACTCATTCCAGCCAAACACATCTTGTTCTGTTTATCTTCCCGCGTGTATTTACTGTGTCCTGGTGTCATGTCAAGTCTGAGAGATCGGAACAGGCAAAGAAGAAATGGCTGCAATGTTCTGTGGTTAAATACTGTAAACACAAACAAAAACACACACAACCAATTACATAGAAGAGTGTCTGGTAGAAGATAACAGAGGCTTGTGTGTGTGTGTGTGTGTCAATTTAACATGTACAGTGATACTTTTATTACTTTCATTTTCTTTTATTCCATAACCTGCAGCACAAAAGGCCCAGCTACTGTACGTTACAAAAAGACACTGACATAACCTTACCTCAAGGTCTATGGAGTTGCCCAGTTGTCGTGAAATGTTCAAATTTAAATTTTTATTCTGAGCTTTTTTTATGCTTGAAAAAGAAGCTTAACTTTAATGGCAACATGTACAAAACGTACTTTAAGTGCTCTGGAAGAAAAATGGAAATGTTTCGCCAACTGCTCATTCCAACATCAAGAATGTTTTTTTGAACTAGAGCTGAAATGATTAGTTGATTAGACAAAAAAAACAATCGGCGAATACTTTAATAATTGATTCATTCTTTTAGTCATTTTTCAAGCAAAACAGTGCCAAACATTTCTAGATTCCAGTTGTGAGGATTTACTGCTTTTCTTTGACTTATGTGATAATAAATTGAGTATCTTAAAGTTTTTGAATATTGGTTGAGACATTTGATGACATTATGTTGGTCTTTAGGAAACTATAATTTACTTTTTTCATTATTATTTTTTCCTGACATTTCATGGAGCAAACGATAAATCAATAATAAACATAATTGTTAGTTGCAGCCCTATTTTAAAATCAATTGTTTTTGCAGTTTACCGTAAGAGTGTATCTCTCCCTCTGCATTGAAACCATGTCTGATACGACCTGGCCTTGATGTGAGCCAGACAGGGGAAATGAACTGGGTTGTGTTGTGTAATGCTGTGATAAAGAAAGAGTTAAATAAAAGGCAATGTGTTGTACAAACAACAGAAGGCCTTGATGAGTAGCTGGGTTTCTGTTCAGGAAAACAGTAATGGAGAGAAAGCAGTGAGGGTCAGATGGGACTAAAACGCAAGTAAACTGGCAACAGGAACAATAAAAAAAGGCAGGGGAAGTAGCCCAATAGTTGGTGGGTGAGGGGTCCAACTACGACAAACAAAACTCAGGGAAATGAAAGCCAAAAATTCCCCTATGGTTCAACATGCTTTCCTCTCAGATTACAGGCACCTGGAAGCTCTTTAAGGCACAGCGATTAGGGGAGGGAAAAGAGAGGAGGGGGAGAAAAGGGGGGAACAGTGAGAGTGTTGTTAACAAGGAATCCATCATTATACAACTTCTCTGGCTCTTCATAGACGACCAAACAAAGACTCGCTAATCCTAGCTCTACCATCGACTATTTACACACTAGTCTCTCTGCGTACGTTTCTTTTTTATATCCAATACACACACACACACACACACACACACACTAAAATGCCATCTATACCACCTTCAAAAGACAACCTGTAATACTAGACCTCCTGGGAACACAGAGAAAGGGACCAGTTGGATGTGCTCATGGACAGTGACGTATGCACCCGTACAAAGACAACACACACACACACACACACACACACACACACACACACACACACACACACACACAGGAAAATAGACACACATACACACAACTCAAAGTACACACTAACAGCGCAACCTGAAACTAAGCACACAGCATCCGCACTGCTGGGTGCACCAACAATGAGCACAAAAGATCACGGGGTATGGACGGGCTGAAAGGCTTATGTATGTAGTATGAAGACGCTTTTTGTTTTGGACTTTGGCATCAGGAGGCCTGTAAATCATGTAGGTTAAATTAGCTGAGAAGTGACTGCCAACCTGGGAATGTTGCTGATAAACAGACAGAGTTGCTGAATTTGGGGCATAAAAACTAAATATACTTTAGAGCTCTGTGGCACTTTAAAAAAGATCATGATGTTCAGATTCCTAACCTCAGGCAGCAGCAGGTATCATGGCCCTACACTGTAAAACATTGTGTGCCTGCAGGTGTTGTACAGTACCTGCATTCCACAAGTGTGTGAATTTCAACATACATTAAATCACATTATCCCTCTCATGAACTGCTTTCCCACACCTGCTGCACGGATGTCACTTGTCACCTGTCACTGTCTTCTGTCCAGGTACATTACAGCTAAACCTCGGCCTCTGAGGCGACAGGTGTGAGCTGACTAGGGCTAATGCTCGGGTTGCAGGTATTAAATGTTTTAAAACCACTGCCCATACATACCCGAATTTAGTTACCTTACTTATACAACATACAGTAAGCAGCTAAACTTTGCTGAAATGAACTTCAAAATGATGACTAAGATCAGGAAATATTTGAGTAAAGAATAAGCAAACAAGACTAACAATGTAAGCATTCAATGCCAACTTTCCATACTTAACTGATACTGACTACTGATACTCAAATTGTGCAGACACATTTTGACCACTGCTCAACAAGAACTGCAACGATCAGTCGATTAATTGATTGGTTGACTGAAAGAAAATGTATTGCCAACTATTTTGATAATCTATTTCTCATTTTAGTCATTTTTAAGCATCAATGCCAAACTCCTGCAAGTTCCAGCCTCTTAAATATGAGGATGAGTGCGTCACGCTAGCAGCTAGGCGAGCATTATAACGTGTGTTACAAAGTGACGCACGTTCGTCACGGAAGTAAAGGCTGGACTACAATAGAGCAGTTTGGAGCAGTTTGTGAACAGTGTTTTCTGTTGGAGATGGTAAGTCCCTTTGGGGTGGACTTTGGGCTTTGTAAACCTATAACATGCACAAAAAAGATATATAACACAATAAAGGAAAGGGAAAAAGCCAAAAAAGCATAATATGAGCAATTTAAGTAAAGTGTAAAGGGCCGAGACAAGCTGAGATGTGAAGTGAAGCATTTCAGGAGGTTTATTTGCTTGTGTGTTACCATCATGTGAGAATGTGAACTGGTGAACACTGATGGTAAACAGCTAGTCCAGGATCTGAGTCATGAAGTTGAGAGCTGCCATCAGGACAGACTCCCACTATCATTTCAACATGTCATCTTTTTTGCTGCTCTGTGTGGCATGCGAACCAGGTGTGATCTGGCATATTGCTCCTGTCTTTCCTCTACATTGATGGATCTGTCTGTCATGTTTGGCTCATTCCCAGCCAGTAACGTCACACACTCCTGACTGAGATGATGTCTGAGGATGAGGAAAGACAGAAGGAATGTGTTAAATTACACATCTCAGGGAAACTGTGGAGGGATTATTGGGGCATTATTTTTTTTAAAAGTGCCCTCAAAGAAAAAAATCTTCTCAATACACTAGGTTTTTAGGGAGGAGAAATTGTGCCACAAGTTTCAAATGATTTACAAATACTAGCTTGATTTTGGTCGCTATTATAAACTTTACAGTAACATTTTGTGTCAAAGCCAGGCCTGGTTGTTCCTCCTGTTTTATTTCAGATCATATCCACTCCAGGAAAGACACTTTTTAATAAAAAACCCACTGAAGGCCTTTCACTGCTACATCATGCACACTATCTCTCCTCATGTATCCTCATGGACTGACCTCTCCCTGATATTTTGTGTTAATAAGTCACTATGAAAGGTTACATGTACAGTAGAGGTAAAATACCTCTGTTGTTCTATTTAGTCTGACCTGAATAACCATATCAGATATGTAAATAACTGTACAGGTGGGAGACTGTTTGATTGCTGGATTTGACTGTGATAGAGATTAATTTGTTTTCTGTATGACACTCATGCAAATGTGCAATCATTTGCATGTTAAAATGCAATGTAAGATAGATTAAACAGAAGTTTCACATAATGCTTCAGCAGACATTCCTCAACACATATAATCAGTTTATTAGGTGTGTGAGTGGAGCTGCCCTTTGTACACTCTGACCTTTGTTTACAGTTACACAACAGTAACTGATATTTACTGTACTTAACTGTCTAGATTATTGACACAAATGTTGAATCTGGTTCTCAAATTCTGCTCTAATCATACTTAGTTAGATCTAATTCAACATAATCATGGTGAGAGATTACTGTTCTCTGCAATGGCCTTCTTTAGAGAATATCATCTGATATGAGCTCAGTGGCTCTGTCCCTGCTAACAGATAAACTTAGCAGGAGGTTGCTGATAAGGTGAAAGTGTCATGTTGCTCCGCAACCTCATAAACCTCAGTGCAGGTTTACTGTTTGCTCTTTCAGGCGAGGTAAATGATTAAACCTCTGCGGCCACAGACAAAAGCCCATCTACTGTACGTGATCACTCATTTACAGTACAAGTAGGCTATCTGGAAAAGTCTGTGCAGCAAATCAAGAAGTGTGATGTTTAATCATGTTTAAGAAAACTTCACGTGCACAGGTGGTGGGCATTCTGCACAAGCATAGTGTTTACAGGTTTGTCTCCTGATCTGCTGTCACTGTCTGTCACAACTGCAACTGTAAGCCCTTAAATGATGTGGACAGAAGGCACCTGTGACAGGCACAGATGTTATTTGGGTTAATTCTGAACTTCTGCCTTTATGTGTGTGTTGGGACTTGAGGGGTTTATGGGCTAATACTTTAATTACAACAAGGCCAGACTTAATAGTAGGCTACACCACTTAGAGGAGACAAAGCCTGAGGATCCAGAACCACAAAATCACACAGACTCTGATCCACTCCACACAACTGAGCAGAGTCACGTCAAGAAAAGAAAACTGAAACTGAAAAATATTTATAGTAAAATTAGGAGCCAACAGATCCAAACGTCAGAGTGGGCAACAATAAAAACTGCCTTACCTTTGGTTTTTTAGTTGATTCATAAATTGCTTATTTGACCATAATGGACTCATACAGGAAGTAAACACACAGAAATCCGCTTTATTATTATATATTAAAAAGACGAAAATTAAGGAATCCGACAAACCGAGTAGCTTACCCCATCTTCATGATTTCTTATGTCCTCAAATGTGCACAGACTTCTCGACCCTCCGTTCATCTTTGATATAAATAAATACTCCTCACACAAATAAATAAATAAATAAATAAATAAAAGTAAACTATATAAAGCTCCCTCCGTTAGAAGAACTTCCCGTTAGCTGCTCGTCCACAGTAGCTGCTACTGTTATCAGTCTTCAGACCGGTGTGTTCTTGTGCCTGATCCCTCCTTCTCAGCACATTGTGATAACTTTTCTCATCACGTCATTGTGGGAGTGAACGACAAAAACCCAAACCGCCCACACACTGACCGAAACAGCCAAACAGGGAAACAGGGAATATCTGAGAGGGGAGGGGCAGAGGGCTGGTGGAGTCTTTTACTGTCTATAGTGGAGTTATGCTTCTGATCAATGCTTTACATCATGATGATCACATGAGTGTAGGCCTATGACAGAGCTGACATGTGAAATACTTTGAAGTTGTGAGATACTGAAGTTGACCATAGTTGGACTATAGATTGTCAACTACTGCTAAATGTTGCGCACAGCACTGATCAGTTTACCAGACTGAATTATTAATTCATGAGGTTTAACCCCTGACTGAACCTGTTTAAGTGTCTCCTATTAGTTTACAATGCAATGGAAAACAAGGTATTAAATTCAGTGATTTAGGACACGTCTAAAGGTGTTTTATAGAGCATTTCTTTCACTTTCCTTTCAAACAGAATTTACAGTTACAGATGTATATAGCCAATATTTTATTTTATTTTATTTATTTTTTAATAAATATATATATATATATATATATATATATATATATATATATATATATATATATATATATATATTTAGATTTCTTTATTTAAAAGGGACAACGCACATTAGTCAACATGAGTACAAGATTTAGCCATACAGGCTAATTTTCATCTGCATTCCCTAGCAGATAAATAAATATTGTACTTTAAACCCCTGCTCACCATTTCCTAAAACATAGGCCTATACATGTTTGTGTGTGTGTGTGTGTTTCTTTCATTAATTCCAATACCATATATTTGCAGAGACATTGCTTAAGATAAGTCACATACCACAGCGAACATCATGCTACTGTTCTGTCTTAATATGTTTCCTTATGGTTGTTTGGTTAGTGCAGCACAGGCTTTTCACTTTAGTCTGTACTTGTAAATATAATATAGCCACAAAAAAGACAATGCAACTTTAACAAAAATAATGTAGACTTGCTCACTGTGACCTAAAGTGAAGTCAAGTCAATCTGTACAGCATAGGACACACGTTTTTTTTTTATACCATAGGAACATTAATGGAAACCAGTTGAGACACATTCAGAAAAATAAAACTTTGTAGTGTATGAAATGAAACAGCAATGAAATATAAAGTATGAAGACCAATGCAAAATGAATCAGGGATATGAATGTTTTGTCTATTAATGTCAAGTGTTTATACAGTATTCATGTTAAACATGAACAGCATATTTTCTAAAGTTGACTGAGGTCACACATAAGTAACAAGCTGACAAAGCACAAATAACAGAACAAGTTTCCCTGCTGGCGTTCAGCTGATTCCAGCAGCAGCTGATCCAAGACGGCACAGACCTCAAATTGGATAAAGACTTTAATGGCATTAATGGCTGTTGAGGAGCAAACAACAGCTCGCGGTGGCATGAGGCTAAATGAATTTGAACCAGGACCCAGAAACCACTCACACTACACAACAGAAACATTTCACAAATGAAGAAATTTTGCTAAATTCATTAATAAAAACAATTATAAAAAGTGCATGTTAATGAGTAAATGTTTCCAGATAACGCTTGCCTGCATTAGATAACTTGCCAAGAATGTAGTTAACTTTAATGTGAGAGTGGCTGTTGTTTTTAATGGTTGATTTAGCATTTGGAATGAGGTTATCCCCCAACAGGCAACAAACACACCTCAACCTTAGTACTACAGTATGTTATCAAGTGTCCCAGCTACTAAGCAATAATATGAGTCATAACTATGTGTTTACATCACACAGTCGACCACTCTCAGACAGACTGATCCACAGATCAGACAGTTATGTGTTTACATTACTGTCCATCCACGTCTGAGACTATGGCGTGAGTCAGAATCCTGTGTTCACACAACAGTTTTGGTACAGAGACACAGTTTGAGTTCTAATGTCTTGTTGAAAAATGAGTTGTTCCTAATCTGAATGAGCCATCTACAGCACTCTGTGAAGCGTGCATGAACAAATTTCCAGGGTCCACTGCAGGTTTCAGAATAATCAAAATAGTGTATATAGGAAACATTGTGTTCATTGTCACTTCAACGGAGAAAATACACTTAATTGTGCCAATTGTTGAATGCTGCCCTTATATTGTAAATGGAAAATACATTCTACTAATCTCCTGGTAGTAGAGCCTCATAATTAAAAAATTGTGTGGTCAGTCAAGTTTTGTTGTTGTCTGTGGGAACAAATAAAAGCTGAATTAAATATTACTTTAAATAAATTAAATTATAATAAAAACAATGTTTCCATTGCTTTTTGTATGACCAATGACTAATAAACAGGAAGAGACAGAAAAAGCTCATGTTTTGGTTAAGTGTGAATAAGATGCCACTTGTGGTCAAGGGTTAAAAGTGCACTACAGGATGACACAGAGTCAGTGTGTGGTGATACAACGATGCTGCTTTCTCAAAAACAGTGATGACACTGTAACTCTAGTCATATACTCTAGTTTAGCAAAGTGAACCTTATAGGGAACAGTCATCTTTGACTCCTTTATAATTATCATCAGAGCCCTACAGTACCATTGAAGACACTGAGGTCATGTTCTCTGTATTTTTTATGTGTCAATTTAAATTTTCTTAATTTCCCACCCAACTATACTGAGGTCATGACAACATAATTCCTGGCAGAATAGACCATTTAGAAATTCATATATGGGAATAAAATGGTGACACTGTATTTTACAGGTCGTAATGTCCTTATATTTTCTTCTTTCCTGGAATGAGTAGAAGTACATTTGCACAAAATATGATTTAATAATTAGATGTAATATTACAAATATTCAAACATTTTAGAGACCTTTTTTGTGTTGTCATGACCTCAGTATTTATGGCCCTATTTGTTGAACACGATGGCTATGTACATCACCGACCACTCCTTATCTTTTTATCAGATTTTTTATTTGTTATCTTTTTGAATGTTAATGCAGAACAATTATGACGCATTTGTCATTGTTTTTGACCTACTGCATCCGAGCCTGGAAGACTTGTATTCCCACATGGGGAACACCTGGAGGGAGATGGAAATATGTGTATGTTAGGGGTGTGTTCTGTCTCAACGACCATACAGTATGGAATAGTAAACACAACAAGATTTCAAAACATAACACACCCAGTTCTTGGCAAATCAGCTCTCGGGTTTAAACTTGTGCTATAAAGCTGAAATAATATGGAAACCCAATCCCACCCAGGAAAAGTATGCTCACTCATAACTTATAGTCTAGCAAAACAGGTACTGTACACAACTTGTTGGCATTGTACAGATTTGGACACAGTGGATGGTAGGTGTAGCACTGGTATCATGGACGCTGCATCTGGTTCTACAGCAAATATTGAAGGCGTGACTTCATGCCATAGTATTTGTTCCAAGTAAATATTTTCAAGTTCAATTCCCAGTAACCAGGAGAGGAAAAAGGGCTTTTCAGGTCTTTTGTAGCTCAACAATAGCACAACGGGAGGTACAGTAAGTCTGTCAAAATCAGCAAGAGACCTGTACACTTCTGACGCCACTGTGGTGTCTCAAAATATTCAAACACGATCTTTTTATGTGTGCCAAATAGGATGTAAACACATAAATAACCAGAGGAGTTGGTGAAGTCTCGCTCCAGGGTGCTGACTTTCATCTCTCTTTCAAATGTAGAAAACATGCCTGAGTCATAGAAATGTTTTTGCCATGAAGCATAAAAGCATGGATTTATTTCTGTTACCATAAACTGATTTTTTTCTGAGATAGAAAGAGATGAGTTGGATCAGCAGTTACTTTATAAATCTTTTGTAGTTCTGTAGAAGTTTCCTTCAACCTGTTTTCACACATTCCTGACGTGTCTCACCCTGAGGTGCTCCTGGCAGCAACACACCATCCATCACTACCTACGGTACCAACCAACCACAAGAGGCAGGCCTCTGCTGCTTGTAGCGGCCTGCATCTCACACCCTAATCCCGATTTTCATCGATCATCATTCAACCTTCAACAAACACACATTATTCATTTGTCTGAAATCTATCATGATAGGGTGTGGCAGGTGGGCTGATTACTATTTCCCACCCCTCTAAGGTCAGTGAAGAAGGAGGCTGATATATTTCTGCATTTATGATAATATGTAGAAATGGAGGCCCAAATTATTCAGTGTGTGGGTGTGAACAGAATGATGGTGTAAATCTGTGAATATGTCCACAATTGGAAATGCAGGGCCTCCGCTATACCAACTCAGTCAATTTATGCCCTGCACAATGCTTATTACAGTTTAATCAAAATCCAGATTTCATTCTGTAAATCATTGCACTATAGAGCAAATGAACTCTCAAAAAACAGCATTACGATTACAGCGTTGTGTGGCTTCTCTTTCAAACACTTGTTGCTTAATGTTAGATTTAGTTGAGTTTTTTTAGCAGGTAGGTATGTGTTATGCATAGTGATTTACAGATGTATGTGTTATTGTACATTTTGTTAGTTGACAGCTGTGCTACAGGGAAAGCTAAAGTCTAGCAGGTAAAGTAGAAGCCTGAACTATTTGTCCAGGTTTGTGTGAACACAATAATCACATGAATGTGTGAGTGTGTCCACACACGGAAATGTGTCCCTCCTGTATCAACACATCAGCCGAGATGATTTCTGCCCTGCACGGTGCTTATCTCAGATGAACAAAAACAATTTTGCAACAAGAGATAAGAGGTCAAACCAACAACACTGGCACTAGGTTGTGGCTGCAGCATGTTCAGGGAATGACAATACAGCTACAAGAGAGATGGATTTATCGGATACTGTACAGTATTTCCACTCCACACACTATGGAAGGAAGGTTTGTGCAGTTTAGATGTTTTACTGTCCCAACAAATTAAATATATACATCTAAGGAAATAAGGGATACATCTAAATCTAAAACTTTTTTCATAGCAGGACATTTGGACATAGCAGCACAGGCATGATTAGTAACATTAATGATGGCACCATTCCATTTAAGTGCTCCCAGTAGTAGTAATTAATGCAATTTTTAATTTTTTTTGTAATTAATGTTATTAGTTACACCTGTGCTTTTCCTGCCACAACATGGTAAAATATCTGCTTGGCTACAGCAATTTGTCTGCTCAAAACCAGTGTTTGAGATGTGAAAAGACAAAGCTGTAATCAGACTGTGAATGTGAGTTAAGCAGGGTACAGGACCTCACATCGACAATAACTATTATACGCTTAGCGAGCTCCTGCAGGTGTTATTAAATAACTCATTCAGCAACACGCCTCCGTGAAACACTAAGTAACAAACCTCAAATTCCAGAGAAGCACTGCCCTGCAACCGAAACAGAAACATGATCCATCTCCATTATCTTGTCATGTGCTCCTTTAAACATGGCAACATGCACTATCAAATGTGATTCTGTTAAAGTCCTTATCACAATTCTAAAAGTTAGCTTGTATTTTTTGTCTATCACACATATTGTTCATACTTGTTGCACATTGTACATGTTTTACATTTCACGCTTTTATTTAGAATAGAGCTGATAAAGGCTAGTGTGTATGTGTCTTTCCTCATAAGTTACATGGTATTAAACCTTTAATAAAAAAATAAAAAATTGCCACTTTTTGGGGCCAGCAGAAACAGGTTGTGAACACAACATTGACATACCATCACGTTTGAAGTTGACTTGCGTTCTGAAATATATTTTACCAAAGTAGAATTGGTGTGTTATTGCGCATTAACTTTTTTTTCTGGGTAAAAGATGTGTTGACTTCCTCCAGCAGTATACTTTTCCAGTGAAGCCACATGACTTTCATTCTCTGGAATGGGTGAGCTGTTCAGTGTAATCTTACACTTAAGTGGGCAGAAAGCCAGTCATATCTGACTCCTTCTGTTAAACATTCACAAAAACTATGAGGAAATGGAACATCCTGAAATGTGCATTCTGTAATTATTACAAGGAAAATAAACATAGATCAATTTTACTTAAATTGTTTAACTTTTATTGTTGATAAATGTATATGCAATAGAAAAATTCTCAATCACGTGAAGTACAGTCACAGTGCGAATGTTTTCCAGTCAACAGTTACAGTAATGTATAAACCAGCATCTTTTAGTTCAACAGCTTTATACTCAGCTGTCTAACAAATCATATTAAGTACCATTTTCCAGTTTCACTGAAAAGATAGAGAGAAACATTGCAGCAAAATGTAGTTATTATTGCTCCAACTGATTGTTTAAACTGTATACAAAAATCAACTTACGACACAAAAAAAATCTACAATACAAACATTTTACAAAAACATTCTGATAAGAATTACAATTACAAAATTATTTTGTAACAATTTAAGGCATTTTAATGAAATGACAAGAATATATTTAAGTGACTTACTAGAAGGCAATGCATAGAAATTGTGCAGGTTCACACTTGTAAAGTTTTTATTGGACAGAAAGATATTTTGGCCATTAAGTGGAAAACCACTTGTATACAGTATGAGAATATGTGATATTCTGACAGTTATAAACCACAACAATTGTGTTGCACATCTACCAGGCAACAGCTTCAGATACAGTGAATAAAGACAAAACTAATCTAAACCTTCACACCAACATGAGGTTACCATCACATATTTAATATTGTATCCCTGTACAAGAGAATCCATTTCAGATGCAAGTAGTGTCATATTTTATAATTCTGAATTCCTAGAATGTGTACCGTGTGACATTAAAGACTGGACGGTAACATAAACACAGAAGTGACATATATTTATATTCCAAAAACACGTGAAAATATATTTTTTTATGTAAACAAATTTCAGATTTCATTCAATACGAATAATTTGCGTTAGGTAAACCATTTGGTTAGGAAAATCAACTTTCAGAAAACCAGCATGAGAATTATAGTGTTATATTGCATATAGTTACTCTTTTGGCAACCATGAATGCACTCAACGTCAGTGTTTGGTCCATGTTTGCCAGTAGTTCTACTCAATATTTGTGCATGCTGGGATACCGAATTTATGAGTTCAGTCAGTTGACAGCTGTGCTACAGAGAAAACTGAAGTCAACCAAGGTAAACTGTCTACTATAAGAGATGATGAGAAGATATCTGATTTTTTCAGTCAAAGCCAGACTTGGTACCGTTAAGTGCTCGACCCAGAATCTCAACCCTGAAATGGTTTGACATACTGAATACTGACATGTTTTTTAAATTATATTTCTATGTGCTTCTAGTCTCATTTATCTTCTCACAATCCAGATACTGGTTTTGTGGGGTAGTGAGCTTTTGCACTTCCAACTGTACCTTGGGGTACATCTGTGTAGAAATACCCTGAAATGCAGAGGATGTTTTGTTTCCTTCAATTCACTCTGGTGAGGAAAATCCTTCCCCTACTAACCTCTACAATATGTAATTTAACTCCCAGGTCCTTGCACCCCTCCCTCATTGTCTGTGGTATAATACAATTCTACCTTTTGACTTTACTTTACTCCTAGTCTACAAAGCATCTAACCTACACTTTCCTCCATTTTCTTTCCCTTAACAGTACTACGTCCCCCCCACCCCACCCCTAACCCTGTCCCTGAAGTGCTGTTTTAACAGGAGCTGGTCTGGAGGTTGCTCTCAGTGAGGATAGAGGTGATGGTGGAGGAGTCATACAGGCTGTCGTCGTCGTCATCTGAACTGAGGGCTGATGCATCCAAAGCTGGGCGCATTGCTGCCTGCGTTTTTCTCCTGTGACACATAATCATCAGTGATATTATTAAGACCATTATTAACTGTTGACACACACTTTATTTATCAGTTGCTTCATTCGCAACCGTTAGTGCTGCTAGGTGATCATAGCTCTCCCTCTGCTGGCAATACAAGGGAACAACATGCATCTCCTTGTTAGTAGTGGGAGCATGTCTGGAATTTAATTTCCCCTGTGGTGCATTAGTAATGTGCCTTTTTAGTTTAATGAAATACCTTTTCACACATGGGTGATTGCTGATTTGTTTTACACACACATCACTTTGTGAAATACTGCACCTCTGGGTGAATCTCTACCAGGTGTCTCAAATTGTGTGTAACAGACAAGGAATCTGGGTTCGCTGCTAATAACGTCATTACATGCAGTTTTATTCATTCTGTGACATAAGAAGGAGACGCACACAAACACACAGGCATGCACGCACGCATGCGTGTACGCACGCACGCGCCGCCAGGAGGTGTCTTGCATAAGCGCACAGTGAGTAACAAATTGGATGAGAGAAAAAATTGGATACAAATTAAAGGAAATGCTTACTTGAGCTCAGTTTCCAGTGCTGTGACTCTGGTCTGCAAGGCCTCTTTGAGCTCCATCTGTTCCTCCATGTCTCTCTGGGCCTTTCTCCTCAGCCCATCTATCCTTTCCAGCTCGGTCTCTCCTTCATCCACCTGCCTCTTTAGAGCTTTGACTCTCAGAGCGAGCTGCAACACAGGATGAGGTTGAAGTGTAGTTTTACTATTTATGTATTCCCATGTCTCAAGAGTAAATTCAAATATTGACACACATTCAGGAGGTGAATGGGTTTACCTGGTCTCTCTGTTCAGTGTGTGTTTGTTTCTCCTCATCCAGCGTCATGTTGAGATCTTTTAGTTTCCTCTCCAGACGTCGTTGAGACGCAAACACAGAGTTCTTCTCCCTTTAGATATATAAGAGAAGAACATAGCACAAGACGTGTGAGCATGTTAATGAGTAATATTCTCCCCATTTTGCCTATTGCCAAAATGCCCTTAAGCAAGACATTTGCCACCTCATTGCTCTCATGAAGATGCTCTGTAGCCAGCTGTTAAAACATTTGAGATATTCAGTTGTCAGTTGTAAAAAAAAGTGATCCAGAATGAAGATCTACTGGACTGCAGCATGTTTTCCGTCTGTTGCACTGTACCTTTCCTCAGTCCGTAGGCGTTCTTCCAGCTCCTGGATCTTGTTCTCCAGCTGGGAGACTCCTGCTGAGGAGCGAGACTGGCCCTCCATATCGGCCACACGACTCCTCAGCTCCTTCAGCTGCAGGGACAGACATGGACAAACAGCAGGTCAACATACCCAAAATATACTTGAATGGGGTCAGGGTGGGTATGTGTTGAGCAGATTGAGGATTTCAGTAACTGATGATCACAAACGTCAGCAAAGCGAGATGTTGTGTACGTGTTACATACATGTCTCTCCATGGCGTTCTTGTCCAGCTCCAGGTCCTGTTTGGAGGATCGCTCCTGCATGAGCTCAGAGCGGAGCTGATCGATCTGGTCTCTGCTCCTGGCCACGCGGTCGGTCAGCATCTCCACGCTGCTTCTCTCCTCCTCCAGCTCCAACTCCACGCGCTTCAGCTTGTCCTGACAGAGACAAGATGAGATCAACTTTATTAGATGCTCAGAAAAGAGACAGTGTGCACTGGATTAGCCCCAATGAGAGATTTGATGGTGCAGAGTTTGGAAATGTAAGCGTATAAATACTCTTGATCTGTTGTACTTCCTGATAACATGTATCTATTACCCATATTTGTTTTTGTTTTTTCTATTTACAAATAGAAATGTGCAGAAACATGTCCAGAAATGTGCACAGACAGCTACAGTATACTGACATTGTATGCAGAGCGGAACTATTACCAGCAGAGAGCCATGTAGTACAATACAATACACTTTATTGTCCCCGGGGGGGAAATTCATTTTGGGCACAATGAAGCTGCATACATTACAAACACTAAATAGTAATCTACAATCAGATTAAAAGATACCGGCCAGTAAATAGAAAACTGTCGATCAATAAATATAGCTGGTGCAATGGCAGCAAATAATAAATACAAGATCACATTTAATAAATATAAAAAAATAAAAAACATATTACTACTAGTCAGTTGCCAACATTAAACATGGCCACATATTGCACAGACCCTCTATTGCACTCCTGACAGTATTGCACTTGAACAAATAATTTTTATAGCATTATTATTATTGTCATGGTTTATTCTCCCAAACCTTTGAGGCGAGCAGATGCACGTACTGTATCTTACCTCCAGGATGCGAATTTCCCTGGTTTTCTCATTGTGGCCGTTTTTGTTGGCCTCTATCTCTCCCTCAAGGTGGCGCAGTCTGTTGGTCAGAAGCTCTTTATCCAGCTGGTGGTTGTCTCTCTCCTCACATACAAGCAGGAGCTCCTTCTTCTGTCGTGACATCTAGTTAGATTTATAATAATATTAGAAACAGCAATGCCAGACTGAATTTTCATCAAGAAATAAATATGTGGTTTTGCATGTTTATATCACACAGACACATGAATAACAATCAGCCAATCATGCACCATGAATATTATGTGTCAAAACTACTGAAAACATTCAGACCAGACATTCATAATAAAAACGACCCGGCCAAGCAAGCGAGTGAGCATTGCACACAAACACTCCCAACACAAACACACACCTCTTCCTCCAGTCTCCTTAGATTTATATGGCTTTTTTCGAGTTCACCCTGAGCGTCGTTTCCGTGACGTTGCGCCTCCTGCATTTCCTTGCGTGCCCTCTCTCTCTGTTCCTCCAGCTGAACTCGGAGAGTCTGCGCCTCCTCTCTTGAGGCCATGGTCAGAGACTCATACTGACAAGGAGAAAAAACAAAGAGGGTGAATTCTTTATCTGTGAATCCTCTAATGAGCAGTTGGATGATCCATGTTGAAGAAGCTTTCATTTGTTTGCAAAGGTATAAAAAAAGGATATCCCCATAGAAATAGCAAATGGCAACGGTACACACAAAAATACCTACCTCTCGGACCATCCTGCTACGTTGATTTAAATAGGAATGTCCATTTATTTCGATGAATCTCGCCTTATTACCTCTTTGTTGAGTTTCTCCAGAGCTCTTTCCTGCTGTTGTTTGGTCTCCTCCAGCTGGTTGAAGGTCTGTTTGAGTGTCTCCTTGTCTTTCTCCGTATCCTCCACCCGCAGGATAAGTTCACGTTGCTCCTGGCTCAGTCTGGAGGCTTTTCTCTTGGCCTCATCGAGCTCAGATCTCAACCTTCTCACCTCAGTGTGGAGGGCGATCTCTGCCTCGGAGCTCTCTGTGGCGTTGACCTGCAGCTGAGCCTGAGGAAACCACAGAGGATGTCCCGTTAAATACGTCTGCTGCTGTCAGGGTATCTAACACACTAATGGTCTATGCCACACTGTAGTGTGTGAGAGGATGTGACCTACCTCTAACCGTGAGAGTTTCTCTTTGAGACGTGTGTTGGCCTCCTCCTGCTCCTGCTGGGCATCTTGGAGCGATTTAACGTCCATCTGAGCGCTACTGAGGCGTGTTTTACTGGCCTCCACTTCCTCCTCAGCTAATGAGAGTTTCTCTTTGAGCTGGTTAGCTTCATCCTGTGTCTCTCCAAGCTTCTCCTCCAGAGCTGAGATGATGGCTGGGTCTGGGAGCTATTGGCAGGAAGGCGAGGGAATGATATTGACAAAAAAATACAAGAGATGATGGAGATTAAAGATGAGAATTTCTAACCAACTAGACACCCAAATTAGTTGTGCTAGCCAGGTGATTCATTTTATTTATTTTCTTGTAACCTCAGTAAGATTTAACCAACCCGTTTGTTTTTCTCCTGTGCCTTGGCAACATCCTCTCTGGCCCTCTGTAATTGGTCCTTCAGCCTGTCAATCTCATACTTGAGTTCTGCCTCCTGGTCCTGGTGAGATTTCTTGATGGAGATGACCTCCATGACCTTCTTGTCACACATTGCCATCTGCTTTTCCACCTCAGACTTGGCCTTCTGGAGCTCAGTACTGCACCGCTGAAGTTCCTGAACAGAAATATGGGCAAATGATGGTTGAACTGCTTCATTTCTGTCAAAGACACAGGCGTCAGAGATCATGTGAAGCTGAGTGCATGTTCACCTGCTGGAGAGTCTGTGTGTGGCCAGGGTCTGGTATCTGTTGTTTCATGGTGCTTACTTTCTCCTGGAGCTCCTTTAGCTCCTCCTCAGACTCCTCTTTTTCCAGACGGGTTTGCAGGAGTCTAAAAAATGTAGATCAAATACAGCTGATCTGAACAAGTTGTACCATATAAACATATTGTAAGTACTGCTTGATTATGTGATCCGCAGCAGTTAGATTGTATAGGTGAATAATGGTATGTGAATTTAATTTACTTTGATGTACTCAACAAGCAAATAACTCATTACAGTATATAATCTTCAAACAGGAAATAAATCAGCATTCCCTGTTACCACAACAGTCAGACATATTCACAGAAAACAAGTCTAGAAAATGTTTTTTTGCTAAACAAAAATGTAAGATCATCCACACCACCCCAACAGTTTATGCAGCGTTACGCTGTATAGACACAATGAAGACGTAAACAGCCAAATGTAAAAATGTCCAGATTGTTACTGGTGTTCAGCACCACTGCTCAACCACAGTACTAAATATGGTCCATATTCCCATTGAAACCTATGGTACTTGACGCTTCATGGTACATATTTAAACTTGGATCATGTACACAGTCGTGAATTAGGGCTGTAAGTGTGGATGGCCTTGGAACTACAGCCAGACAGTTGTTAGCACAGCTAGGCACATCTACAGGTCTGCACATCTAAACACAAATACTGTTCAATTAGTGACTCTCACGGTGTTTCAGGACTGCTGGGTGGCTCTCTGACAGAGAGGGGGAGAAACATTGACCAGATGACATGAGATGGACACACATTAGTAGTACAGCAGGTGCACAGAGAAACCATGAAAAGACAGTGACAAAATCTATGTCCAAGAGAGCATCGGAAAGCCCAAATGCAGGTAGGTAATAATGAATACCCTTTGTGAACAATGATGTGTTAGAATAAACTCACTCTTGTTTGGTTGTTCGAAGTTCGTCTCTGGTGGCGTGAAACTGCTCCATCCAGTGGCTGCTCTCGTCTCTACAGTCTTCCAACTGCTGCTGCAGGGAGCGAACTGACGCATTCACACGCAAGCGCTCTGTCTCGATCCCTGCGTGAGACTAAAAAAAGAAGACAGAAGAATTAAAGGCACGTTTGTTTATATACCTACCATTTATTTCATAGACATGAATACCTATGTAGATAGATAGACCACTCCACTTTGTTTTAATTAAAGAGATCAAGTTTAAAATGTTTCTTGATGCTAGATAGTGCACCTACGCTAAGCATGCTCAATGCACTGGTGCATGCAGCTTCTTCTCCACAAGATGACTCTTGTAAATCATTCTCAATAAGAAAATCTATTATAAGACAATATTAAAAGATTGTCACAAAAACTTACAAACAAGTTGAAGTGGTTTCTCAGAGTTTTGCTGATAGGGTCTGTTGTTGAGGGACTGGTTTGCCCAATTTTTATCTCCAACTTCAACACATTTTCATGGCAAATGAAAGTGATGATGAGCTGGCTACTACACACCTGAGACACCTGCTCCATGCTACTGCGGAGCTTCTCCATGTCAGCGCTGTACTGCTCTCGGAGCACCTCGATCTCTTTGTCATGTGTGGCCACCTCTTCCTTCAGAGCTCCTTTGAGAGCTGTTAGCTCCCGTTCTCTCTGTCTCAGTGTCTCCTCCAGCTTCTGTTTCAGCTGGCACACCTCCATCAGCTGTGCCTGACAAGACATCAGGTCCTGCAGACAAGGAATGCACGATATTAACTTGATACTCTTTTGATCTCTCAGGGCGTTTTCCAGTGATGGGAATAACGGCGTTACTAACGGCGTAACTTTTTTTCTGTAACGAGTAATCTAATTGATTACTCTTCCCATCTTAATAACGCTGTTACCGTTACTGCCAAAAAATGCGGCGCGTTACTATATTTGAAGCTGTTTTTTTTTTTCATCAGACCTACTAGATCTCTGAGTCTGAGCCGAGCAAAGACTTTTTTTTTACTGTTGTTCCTTGGTTAGTGGGCAGTGCACGACGCAAGCGCATAAATGCTGACGATTGGCTGAGGTTGAGTAAAATGTCATTGTAGGCCAATCAGAGGTAGAGTTGGGCGAGTGTTCGAAAGCACGCATAGTCAGACACACAACAAACAACACAAGCGAGTCAGTCAACGAGAGAGAGACAGGTGTGGCGTTATGAAATCAAGGAGATGGTTAACTATTCCTGCTACAGATTTTCCACCGTGGTCAGAAAGAACAGGGGAGACACTTTGTTTCTCTTACTACATGACTCTAGAGTCGCTACTCGCTCGAAAGCTAATCGCCGTCACTCTCTCACTTCTCCCTCGCTCTATCACCTACTCCCCACACACACACACACACACACACACACACACACACACACACACACACACACACACACACACACACACACACACACAAATATAAACATCAGGCCACTTACGTTATTTGCACTACAAAGAGTGTATATATTTGTTATTTATTTTTGGTATAGTGCTTAACAAGCATAATTTAATTTTGCCCAGTTGTGGCCTGTTGAGGTGTTGTGTTATTTGTATCGATCCACTATATAAACATAATATCTACATACATGGCATTTGATTGGAGGTTAGTCTCACTTTGTCCCACAGCAACATTAAAATAGTTTAGATTTGTGTACATTGTTTCTGTTAATAATGTATTGTATCAAGTGTCCATTTCCTTATAATATTCAGATTTATCGTAAATAATCAGGGCATGAAGTTAACTTTTTTGACCACCAGCCACAGGGACTTTTTACCAGCCAGTTTTTTTTTTTTTGCGTCATAAAGGTGAAAAACAGGAATTGCTGTGTCTCTATGATTCTATCCTGTCCTATTGATGGTAGCCTACTCGTGGACACTGCGGCGTCATCACGTGCTGCAGTAGGGGGGCCCACCTTGATAATCCTGCATAGGGGCCCGGTGTTGGCTCGCCACTGCATATATGAGATGAGATGACTGACAAAATCAGGAGTAGCCTACACGCACCACAACAACAACAAAACACTGGTGAATGCGCACCATAACACACGAATTGTTTTGTATAGTTCTTAAAAATAAAAAAATAAATAAAAAGGAAACTTGTTTTGGGGAGAATAATACTTATTACTATTAATTAATTACTCTGGGCTGAGATTAGGAACCTTACCAAAAAGGCTCAGGATGCTGCAAATGTTGGTAAAATATGAAAAAGGCTGGTGGATTTAAGACACAAAATAATAATTTATTGAATGAATCAAATATGAACATATCTGTCATTGTCAGTGGCTTGTTGATCTTTACATTGTTAGTTAATTTCCTATCCTGGCCTGGGACACACATTCATACGGTTTGATAAAGTACTTATTGGACTTTAACTTATCATTGCACTTATAATAACGAGTTTAGCTGTCCTCAATTTAGGTCATCATGTACGTCTCATCTGCGCTTTTTCCTGCATCCACCGTGTGCGTTTGTGTGTGTGTCTGTGCGTGTGTTTGTGTGTGCGCTTCAGTCGCGGGGAAAACGGAGCAGCCGCGCTCGCTGCAGACAGCCGACAGATTGAAACAGCAGCAGCTGACTTTAGAGTGAAACGTTACAGCGTACATTGATGTTAAAATGTATACAGGTTGGCAGGACGGTCTGAAATGTTTTGCACGGTCTTTCACTGTATGTTTTGTTGGTAAATGTGAGATGTTCGAGTCACACACACATCTCGTCTTCATATCAGAAACTAGGAAATGATCAACCCGTTCTCACTCCCGCTTGGTCAGTGGCTGCACGTGGGACTGCTGGGATTTTCGCGAGTAATGAAAATGCGATAGGGGGCTCCGGCTGTCAATCAATGTCTTCCAGTGATGCGGGCCCCTGATTGGACCAGGCCCGTAAGCTACTGTGTACCCTGTTTACCGATAGTCACGCGTCTGAATCACTCACTTCTGAGGTAGATTGACAGTGTTACCCGCCAATTGCAAAATTCACCCGCATTAAATAAGTAAATAATTGAACATGAACATGTATTTTAAGTTCCATTAAAGAGGGGTGGAGGTGGGGTCACATTTAAGCATTTAAAAATGTACTTAAAAGTAACGCAATAGTTACTTTCTGAAGTAACTAGTAACTTTCATAATTTGTAACTGAATAACTAATTTAGTTACTTTTTGGAAGAAGTAACTAGTAACTGTAACTAATTACTTTTTAAAAGTAACTTGCCCAACACCTGAAAGTCCGGACCAAGGTTCATGTTTTTGTTACATTGTATACATTTGATCCGGTAAGTTTTGGTTTCACACTGCAGTTATGCAAGTGCACTAAAGATCTAAACGTGACAAAACTACGTCCTGCCGTCATCACATATGTGAGCTGCGTCTCCAGATACGTATAATTGATTGGTTTGTAGACGGGCTTCCCCGTCCTCTCGTATCCTCTCTCTGTGTCAGAGTTTTTTCAGCTGACTGCTGCTCTCCCCTACTGCTGCGGCTCTTTTTGTTTTGTTGTGATGTTAAGAAGCAAGACACTGGAACTTTCTTTCTGAAGCATTTATTCAGAGACAAACGGAAACCTACACTGAACGTTTACTACCACTTAACAAATAAACTGCTGATGTATTTTCTGCTCCGATAGCCAACAGCTGCTCTGAGTGCATTCACTGTCACTCACTCTCTCATGTAGCCTACACACTAAGCACCGAGCTATTCCTTAAAGGAGCTCCCCGGTCTTGTAACACAAGGAGAGCCTGCCAGAGCTTCCTGTATTTGGTCCGAAAGTCTGAACCATCCAAAAAATGCTTTCACACTATAAACGAACCGGACCATGGTTCAGTTTGGTCCGGACCGAGACCACCTCTTTTTATCGGACCAAAATGTGGTCTTTTGATCCGGACCGTGGTCCGGGGGAGGTTTCACACCTGTAATTTTGGTTCGGATCAAACTGAAAAGTCCAAAAGTCTGGACCAAATGAGGTAGATGTGAAAACGCCCTCAGTCTCAGTATTGCTCATGTGTTTGTTTACACAAACCCTTATGCTTCTTAGCAGGAATTAAAGTTAATCTAGCTTTTGATTGCAAAAGATTTTTCAATTTATCAACCTGTAAATATGTTGCTACATGATACAAATTGTGACTTGAGTAGCAATTTAGTCTTGATTTTTTTAGCCTCAGCCTATTTTTTATTTTTTTTTAAATCCAATAGGGGGTGAGATAGTTTCTCCCTGTGCATCTGTGTGGGTTTGTGTGTTACCGTCTTGTTGCCATTCTCTCTTCTCAGTTCATCCTGAAGCTCAGCCACCTGGTCCTCCATTCCTCTGACCCGAGCCTCTGCGTTCTCCCTGTCCATACGCAGCTGAGTCAGCCTGCGAGGAAAAGAGGACATACGCACTTCTGAAAGATTCTTTGAATTCAAATCACATACTTGATTGTCTTGTGAATAAGTTACAGTAACTGTTTGTTAATGAAATTGTGAGGAGTGGGTGCTGAAAACAAAGTGGGCTTGTCATGCACCCCTCTCCATCCAAGACCCACAGACAATGGTACCATGCCCCTTTCTGCTTTTCCTGTGTGTGTGTGTGTGTGTGTGTGTGTGTGTGTGTGTGTGTGTGTGTGTGTGTGTGTGTGTGTTGTATGCTGCCGTGTCCTCACTCTGATTGTGTTTCATTTAATTCTTTCTTCTTCCGGTCCAGCATCTCCCGGAGCTGCAGATTTTCATCCAGACAGGACTCCAGCTCAGCTTTCAGAGCAGGATCAGAATTGCTAACAGAGTTCTACGCACAAGCAGACATGATGAATAAATGAGTGCAGTGAAACATAAGACATAAGGTAGCTCTGGTGGCATTAACAATTGGCTTTAGGAAATGTTAAAGCTGGCTTGCATTTGCCCACTGATCAATATGCACAAGGGATTAAGTTCTTAGGAGCTATTAGAGATTAAGACCTGTCCACCTTCCTTAAGCCAACATATAATGAGTCATTATTGAAGTTAGATTATTGTGTGTGTGCACCTTTGACCAGGCCAGAGGGCTTTAAGGATTAATGTGGGGATTAATCTGAAGCACACTTCAATGAACCCCCAGCCCTCCTGGTAAGATTAGTTAAAGACATAAAAACTCTGAGGACAGTACTCTCAACCAACAGCTTTTTTTTCACTTGATAGTTGGTGCTCTCATTTCGAAGAGACTTGGATGAGTGTTTATGTGTGGCACTGGATGTGCACCGTGTAATCAGAGCTGATTCAAAGTGGCAGGTTACTCTCTGAATGTTAACATCCTCTGGTGGCAGCCAGTTCCAATCAGCCAAGTGAATTTAGGGAGGCTTGGTGGGTCATCCAAGGCCCTGAAACTACAGTAACAACCACAAACTCTTGCATACATTCTCTACATGTCTTGTCTTTGTGTAAATTGTGTCTTATCCACCAGAGCAAAGTATAGAGAAACAATTCAGCACTATTAATAATCTCGTACCTATTGGTGCAGTTATCAATATAAATGCCCTTGCATCTTTATTTCTACTTTACTTACCCTTCTTTCTGCCTGCAGGGCAGTTTGTAGTTCAGCAATCCTACTTTCAAGCTCCCACTTTTCTCTCATCCACTCTTCCTGAGGTCTCTCTTTGGGCTGTTGAAGAAACAAATATATGTGGACATACATGTTAACAGTTTGCTCAAAATAGTTCTTTATCCAATTTACAAACTAGTGCAAGAACCCAGACAGAATGACATATTCTCAAACAGGACAAACCTTTAGATTCTGAACCTTCTGAAAGATGACCTTGGCTTTGTGCTTGATGACAACATCACTTTCGTTGGTCCTGAGTAAAGGTGACAATGGCCCAATGTATAACACGTGCATATGTAATTATTTATTACCATTGCATTATGTCAAGTGAATAAAGCCTGTACGTATTTTGCCAAGATAACATGTAGGTTCATACCCTTGTCTCAGGATGTTGTGTATAGTCTGCATGATCTGCTCCTCCTCAATGGTCGTCTCTGCACTCTGACCCTGGTCCAGCAAAAGGTCAGGAGTCACCTTAAGACATAGATCAGAAAACTACTCTTGCAATGTTGCATGCTATGTGGCGTTTGTGGCTCACTAGAAATCAGCTGTGATGCCCAGCCAAAAAACATTGTATTCTTACTTGTGCCTCAGTCAGACTGGCGTGTGGTGTCTCTGCAGCGGCATATCTCCCTGGGGAAGTCCACTGGTTAGTGGAGTGTGCGGGAAATTTGGTGACAGCGGCCTGGCTGCGTCCCAGGCTGCTGTGAGTTGAGGACGGAGGTGAGGTGTAGGGGTTGGGGGTGAGGAGAGGAGCTGTAGCTCTGGGATCTTGTTGTTCAGGAGGGAGTCCTCTCTGTTGGCCACCAGTGTTACCAGCATCAAACCTGTTTATGAGTCTGTTGACAGGAGTATGTCTCTGAGTTGTTTGTTGGGGAGGGTCAGGGTAGGACTCACTGCTTCTCACTGACCCCATTGACCGGTTGAGCCCTGCTTTGTACGAACCATCCCACATATTCCTTTCCACGCCACCCTCTCTACCACCGATATGCCGAACCTGCTCTCTCTCCCTACTTACCCCAATTCCTCCATCCAGATTCCCATAACTACCAGACTTTCCATCCCCTGGTGGCCTAGACAGCTGAAAATCCTCATCGCCTGGCCCTCCCTCTCCGTCCCTATCCAGCAGCGATCCATGGGACTGGGCCCGGCGTAGTGCCCCTCCCTGCCCGCCATCTACATCTGCCCCTTGTGTTCCGGGCTCTGCCTTCTCTCTCCTCCGGGGAAGGCTATTGTAACCAGAGGATGTCCTGAGCTGGACACCATACGAGTCTCCTTTCTCTCCGTCCTTCAGGACGACGTATGGCTGGCCAGCAATACCTTGCACCCTGACCGCCACACCGTACTTGGAGGTGGTCTGGGACTTGGTCTTGGGCTGGGGCCCTGGCTGCCCCCCGCCAGTGTCGTTGAGTTCATTGATGAAGCGGATCTGGACACCATAGTCCACTGGGGTCATCCGACCTGAAGATGGTGTGCTCATGCTGTTAACACAGCAGAAGAAGAAGGATGATCACATAAAAAACAGAGCTTTTGGCTAGTTTTCTGCATTCAACCAACAGGCTAAATAGTTGCTTTGGTCTAGTATTTTCATACCCCAAATGTTTGCTCTTTATGCATTATTGTATATTACATTACACTACAGTACATTTGTTTGGCAGATGCTTTTGTCCGCATCGACTTTTTCCGCCCTACACATACACACAATTTAAGGTTCAGTGTTCTGCACACTTCAACATGAAAACAATTATAAGTATAATTAAGAAAGTAATTTCTGCACCGGTCATTGAGCCCAAAAAAAAGTTTTTTGTGTGTTTAGGATTTGGCTGAGGTATGTGTACCGCAGGTGTTCAGAAACCTGATTAAAACTGAAAAGCTCACAATTTAAAAATAAATCGTCCAGTTTATTGCAGATATATCGGTGTATATACCAATTCAATTCAATTCAATTTTATTTATAGTATCAAATCATAACAAGAGTTATCTCGAGACACTTTACAGATAGAGTAGGTCTAGACCACACTCTATAATTTATAAAGTCCCAACAATTCTAGTAATTCCCCCAAGAGCAAGCATACCAGCCTATAAGGAACACAATCTTGCAGTACAGAAATGTCAAACAAGGTTTGAGATGATTTAACAGTGTCACTATTACACAGTTTATCCACCAGACAGCACTGACAAGTTTACTTTGTCCACTGAAAATGTCCTGCTTAGTATCTTGGTCACAATTCTTTAAAAATATAAATCTAGGGGATCGGTACAGTTTTATTTTAAGTCTTACTATTGGCCAATTTATATCGTTATCAGATTTTTTTTAATTTACAAATATTGATTTCAGTATTGGCCTAATAAATCCAGTATCGGTTCGGGTTGTACTCACAATGGCAGGTTGAGGGTCGCAGAGAGAAAAAAAAAAGACCGCTACAATGCAATCAAAAGCCAGTTTAAAACTTCCCTCAAGTTAGGAAATTCAGGAAGAATACCTAGACACTCATTAAGATACAACCCTGGAATTTCAAAACGTTGTCAAAGCGTCTTGTCTAACACACAGGGACACAGATTTATCGGCAGTAACACATAGTTTCTGGCTCTTGACTGCTTGTGTGGACTTTGTTCTCAGTGCACTCCATTAGTCATTAACCTGAAAGCACACACCCACATATCACTTTCCCCTTGTAAGGACCAACAAAGCTTTTCCCAGCCAGATACTAAACCTATTTCCCTCTTCAAAACATTGACAGCTTGAATAGAGAGAGGGCAACTAGTAAGGACCTTTTCATTCTTTCACACTGTAATTTCTCCACTTTTATGTTTTTCTTGACTCCCTAAGCCTCCCTTTGATAGCCCTTGATGAGTAATTCTGAAACTATTTCTAGACTATTTCAACTGATCACACCTATGTCAAGGGTTAGTGATAAGTCACTGTCAGCCTTATTCGTCACTGGCAACAAAAGTACTGAACTGAAGATTCCTGATATTACATTGACAGACTGACCATGCTTTGTGTTAGGTCACATTGTGAGATCTCATCCACATGTCTATTACGTACATGGGTATGGTTCATTAAACTCACACCAAACCTATTACAACACTCCCTCCCTGACCTCTGCACATTTTCCTTCCTCTCCACAGCTTTCCAAGGTGAGAGACAGAAAGTGGGCTGGGAGAGTGAAACAGGGATGGTGAAGTGAGAGAGAAAAAAAACACTCAGCTTTTCTTCTCTTATCAGTGCCTTGTGTGATAAAATCCAAAGTCAAGCTGGCCTGTGCACAACCCTCCCCCTCATACACACAAAGGACTGACTCAAAAAGTAACCACCAAATAGCTAACTCTGACACATGCACCCATACATATTACATATATTGAACGCCTACACACACATTTTCATATTTCCATACAGATTTTGCAAGCTGTATGACGCAGCACAGACCAAGCAAAGAATGAGATACAGTCAGCAAAGTGAGCCCAGACGGATGATTATCTTATATGTGCCTGCTGTGAAAGCAAAAACTAATACGTAAAACAACTTTGGAGCAGGAATAGGTGATGGAAAGTGTCTGGGCTGGCAGTGAGCTAAGCAACGCGACAGGATTGACCTTGGAAGGTATCTGTTTGCTTGTGGTGCTTAAGCAATAAGCATCGTCCGCAGACAGACCTGCTCATCAGACGTGCAGTAAGTCCATTTTGTTCCCCACCCTTTGGGAACCACAGAGGAAGCACCGTGTCACAACACATTTGTGCAGTCGAGCATCAGCCAGTCATCACAGCAAGGTGAAGCATGTCATGCACGGACAAATGTGCCATATGCGGGCAATGTCCACTGAATTCATGTGAATCTGAACCATGGTGATCTGTAGAGTCTAAGTGTGCCAAACTGAGTTACAGATAAGTGAATGTAAGGTAATTACAATATCTTTCTCTTTTACCATCTGTTCATCTGCATCTCTTGATCAGTTTCATGTCTGTATGTCAGTGAGGAGGAACGCAGTCCCAGCTCCAAGAGAGACAGGGGTGAGGGGGAACCCATCCTATTGTCCGGCTGATGTGGGGCGGAAAATGAGGGCAGCAATTCTGAGAATGCCAAAATGATCCCTATGGTCTTTCAGTCCCTCTCTTACATTGTTTATGTGATTACAAGTTGGTTTTAACACAGACATTTTTTGTCCCTATACACTCCCACTTTTAGGTTTCTCCCCAAAGCTAATTTCTTTCCACACCTCTCTAAAATAAGCATCCTTTTCCATATTGAAAGTAGGATATTAAAGAAGTTATTCTATAATTTGTTTGGTTATACAGTGCCTGTGCTGTGAAATTAACTAAGGAAATTAATTAAGGAAATCATTGGGTGTCAGTCACACCCAATGTTCTTGCTTTTCCTATTTGAAAGAAACACTGTGTGACTCTGTATCCTTTAGATATGAAACGATAGTCGATTAATCAATTAGAAATTAAATGATTGTTCTTTAGTTCCAGCTTCTTAATTGTGCAAATGTGCTGCTTTTTTAATCTTATGTGATAGTAAGAAATTGTTTCCCCCTTATGTGATACATGAGATTTTTCGTTATGTTCGGGCATTTATTAGATCAAACAAATAATCAAGTAAATAATGGGAAGATTTATTGATAATTTCAAAAACTGTCAGTTTCGGCCCTAGTATTCTTTTACTAAGCTACAGGCACTCAAGCAATTATGGTCTCTAAACCACACCCGTTCTATTAATACGATGTGTATACCAACAAGCTTTTTGAGGCTTTCTTGCCTCCTTTCTCTTGACTCTGCCAGTCACGTTACCCTGCAGTTATGCTGACGGACTCTCTGCCTCTGGCCTCAAATTTAATTCTGCACAGTTAATTGAATTGGAGCTGCTTCCCTGTTAAGATCTGAGATGGAATGGAAAATACAATTAGGAGATTAGAGCGAGTGTGGAGAGAAATGAAACAACAGCAATGTGTGGAGTCATGAAAGTGTCAGCATGGTTAATGTGATCAGATCATATCTGGCCTAAAATGGATTCAGCTGGAGAGAGCAGCAATGGATCAAGGTTATTTAAGTCTTAACTTTTGTATGTGCTTCTGTGCTTTTAGTATGTAGAATGTATTGACAATTTGGACATGGACAATGGCTGATTATTGTCTATCATTAGCCTGTTGATTATTTTTTCAATAAATTGATTAATAGTTTAGTCTATAAAATAGTGTAAATCGTTCATTACAATTGTCCAAGCTGACATGAGACATGAGTGAGATGAGGTTAAAAGCGACAGTAAAAGAGTAGATGGGCCTAGAGTTAAGGTTTTTATGTCAAACTACTGGTTTCATAGTGAATAATGATCATTTGTCAATGATATAATAGAGAAAAGCAGCAAATACACACATTTAAGAATAATTAATTCTTTACTTGATAAATTACTGTAAATAATTAAATCGATCACCAAAATTGTTGTCAAAGCATTGTAGTCGACTGACTAATCAATTAACTGACTGTTTAAACACTATATATATATATACAGCATACTATTAAGCCAACACGGGAAAGCTGTAAAACAGTAGTTTGTCCCTTTTCTTTCAGGTAAATCATTACGTTTTACAGACATAACCTAAAAAATAGAAACATGAAGGTGTAAGTAAGAGCGATGGACAGTAGCTCATGCCTCCTGTGTCCTTTAAGGACAGGCAGCCACTCAGTCCTCAGGGTATTCTCCTTCTCCATTACATTCTTGACATAAAACCAGGCCCTCTTCCTCTCTCAAGCGGTCAACCTCTCTCCAAACTTGCCACTGCTCGCCTTTCACGCTCAAACAAACAGCCATTTATTCCTCTTTTCAAATCCAAATAAGTTCATTGGCATAACAAAGAGATACTTCAGTGTTACCAAATAGTACACAAATGACACCATATTAGGAGCACATAAATACGCCCCTCCCTTACCCCACATTCCAGACACTTGTTTCTCTCTGTCCTTTCCACTTACACAGGCTGAGAGAGAGAAAAAGAGAGAGAGAGAGAGAGGGAGGGAGGGAGGGAGGGAGAGGAGAGAGAGAGAGATAGAGTTGTGTGTGTGTGTGTGTGTGTGTGTGTGTGTGTGTGTGTGTGTGTTATTGATTTATGGGATTTGGGATTTTATCTGCAGACTAGAATATTTGTACCTGTAACCTTTTACGAACCGTTATAACTCTGACCAGATTTAAGAATTGCTACCAGGTTAAACTTTATTACCACGTAAAATTAAACTGTGTCAACATGACCTGTGGCTTAGCAAGTCAAATGCGATAATTATTTAATTTCGTGGCAAAATCATGAGCCTTTCCCCACACTCCTGCTTGCATCATCAGTTTCATCTGACTCAAGCTCAATCTTAAAGAGCATCCCTGTATATTCTCTGTAGATTACAGAGAATAATTTACATGTCAAGCTATTTTATTATTATATTGCATATAGTCAAGGCCTAGATGGATTTGAAATGTGGTTACATGTAGCCTCTTGTGTCTTAAACACGAACGTTATCTATAATAAATCCTCCTGGTAGGAGGTAACTATAGGCTAGACCTGCTTTGGAGTGAAACCTTTAAGTATGAATTCCTTTGGCATTACACCATATTTAGTTTAGTATTTTAAGTCTTACATTTTACTTTCAGAAAGGTGTAGTCACCCTGGGAGTACTTATACATTGAACAGAAACATTTGCAGACATCCCTCACATCATGTATTTCATATAACATTAACAGGCAAGTTATTCTGAAGTAACGTTAGCTTGGAGCCCTAAGGTTACCATCAAACTAACGTTAGCTACCAAGCTAACGTTAAACTGGCTAACAGAAAAAAACTCAGTGATACAATACTGTAAAACATGATTACAGAACTAACTTAAACGAAGTAATTAGCGCCACATAGCAAACGAAAAACATCCCACAAGGAGCATAACGTTAACTGTCTGACAGGTCGTGTCTGTCTGGTTTAGCTGTCTGGCTATGACAAGTCCAACAACAAGCGTAAAGTTACCTCTTTTTCTAAAGTTATTCCTTTGCTCCTCTTTTACACTTCACTTTCCTTGTGTCGATGACAATTCAAATGTTTTCCATCAAAGTCCACAAAGAAAAGTGTGTGAAAAACCAACTCCTAGCTACGCAAATTAACACAGCAACAAGTTCATTATGCGGCGACTGCAACCTGTTACCTTTGTCAGGGATGTAACCGTCCCGCCCAGCTTCTCCGGAGGGAGCGCTGTGATTGGACCAGTGACCTGCCGAAGGCGGGGTCATAGATATTGGCTACGTTTGCTATTGGTGAAATATCTACGTCAGTCATTCATTGTGCTGGACCACTTTTTGACCTTTTCACTTTAAAACGAAAACCCGTGTTGTTGCTTTAGATGCAATAAACAAAAAACTACTGGTATGTCCCAGATAAACAAACATTTTTCAGGATCAGTGATAGACGAAGGTGAAGACAGACTGGTGCCTCCATGTGTTTGTTTCTCTCCAATTTACCAGTAGATGGCGCAACTATCTACCAGCTGGTGGCTCAGCAGCATCAGAGCCCTTGGCAAAAAGCTCTAACCTGCTGCAAGTGAATGACCCTCTATAATATGGAAATGCAGTTGAAAGAGTACATGCAATGTTCTACTGTTACTTTACAAATATTTTGTTCAAGTAAGCAGTTGTTGGGTTGATTTGTCTTGGAAATGTCTGATTGTATAAGTTAATTTCTAATTCCGATTTTGTTGTCTGTAATCCATTATTATTGCTACCCATCTTGGCCAGGACACAATTTTGAAAAAGAGATTTTTTTTTTTTATCTCAATGACGTTTTCCTGGTTAAATAAATTATAGGCTATGTAATAAAAAAACAGTTCACATATCTACCATAGCTTATTTAAAAAGTACTCATATTAAGATTCATTTATGTGGAGAGTTTTATTCCATTACAAATCACAAAATATGTGCAAAGGGTAACTCTTCAGCAGGCTACTTAGTGATCAGTCACTTGTATTAACATTCATTTTAACGTGTTGGTAATGCTTGTTGCCGCACGTCTATTGTGATTGGGCCAACTACTGATCAAGTTTGTAGATTTCAGTTGTGTATCCATTGAAGTTATTACAGTAAAACTCCTTCCCCGCCCCGTACACACAGCCCCTCCCCAAACCTCAGTGGCATCCCAGTCTGCGCACACAACTTTCCTCTCCATCTCATCACCTCGAAAGACTAGACGCATCATCTCACTCTCCGGGAATGGGATCTTTACTGGGTTCAAAGAAAAACTTCGAGTTCTTTCGAATTTACGCTCTACAGAAGCTACTTTTCAAACTGCAGGGATAGTTGTTACTGCAGGTGCAGGGTGACAGAACCAAGAGCCACCAGCCAATGACATCCAAGACGCACGAGAAGTTGTCAGGGAGTTTTAGACGCTAGAAATAAGTTGAACACCACTAAGTGAACGGCCTGAATTTGATGATTAGGAGATTCTAGTCATTTCAGACCACAGTTAGCCTACTTTAATCGAGGCGTGCATAAAATATTTGTGCGTAAAGTTGGAGCTTTTGCGCACGGTTAAAATTGTGTTATAGTGTGGCAGCTAATGCAAGAACGTAAAATACAACAGGTTTGTCAACTTTTAAATCTGTGAGAATTGTTATACCTTCACAGCCATGGCAAGATGGTTCAGAGATTTCCCCATCAACCTGAAGACTGGAAATGAAAGGGTTCGCTCGGCCTCTGAATCTGGTCCGCAAACTCGACCCAAACCCTCGTTTTCTCGTGACAGTCTGAAAGGAAATCAGCGCAAAGATGGGGGAGTGGGGGGGCTATTGGCAGGGAGAAATAGGAAAAATTCGGCTACAGAATTGGGTCGTAACAACGCTGGTTCTGCTGGGACAGTCTGGGATAGTCTCACAACTGGAAAAGGTCGCAAGAACTCCAAGTTCGAGACTGGGACATCAGATGAGATCCGCCAGGTCAGGACCTCTAGTTTGGCGCAAGCGTACATCAGCAGGATGATCAAAGTGGACAAACAAGACAAGACCCCCAGACTCAACGGGATAAGTGAACAGAAGCAGCCCGAGAACGAAAAGGGAAGGTCTGACATTAAAACAACGGTGAGTAACTTATAGGCTTACCGATTGAATCACAGCTAATGCAAACCCCATGCGACCATTTTTGATCTTCACATATCATCTGCTATTTAAAATCAAACAAACCCAGTCTGCAGAAGGTTACAGCTGCATGCAGATTAAATGTCAATATAGGCTACTGTACAGTGCAAAACTAATTTCATTGTGGGCTTGAGGTCACTGCTTCCCTTTGTGTTTTCCCTCCCCACCTCAGTGCATAAATATGTATTCAGTTTCCATCGCTCTCAAAAGAATACAATGCAGTTCCACTACATTGTGTCACATCAAACAGGCAAACATAATGTGCTGACCTCTTTGCACTCTTTCTGCTTGTTCCTCTATCACTTGTCATACCACACACCACACTATCAGATCCCTCTCCCCCTGCCTGCTCTGTCGTCTCCAGGTAAATGTACCACCTGTATACTTAGAGCAGCTCAGCATTGTTTCTTCTGACATGTCTTTTCCTGTTCACAGCTCATTATCCTGGAGGACTACGCAGATCCTTTTGATGCAGAGAAAACCAAGGAGCAAAGGGAGGCTGAGAGAGCAGGAGTGAATGATGGGTACATGGAGCCATATGATGCCCAGGTCATCATCACAGGTGAGTTTAAACTCACCATCTATCTCAGCAATTACAGTTACATTATGGAAAGGCCAAAGTGGCATTATCTAGACTGCAGTTTGTCTACAGAAAACATAACTACATTTATTTACATCTTACTGTAGCTATCTTTGTATGTCATATTTAATAAGCTATGTACATTTTATCCAAGCCAAGGAATACTCAGCTTAATTTCTCTGCACTCACAGTCACATTCCTGCTAAAGGGCCATTTTAAAGGGACTTTGGGCCAAACTAGACCCTCAGTCTCTCTGCTGACTTCCCTTCCCCGCTGGCGGTTGCCGTAGGAACAGTGTTGTGCAGGGATAATGGGTGCAGCTTCCTCTTCCAACTTCCTGTCTCCTACCTCTGTTTCCTTTGCCCCATTCTCTTGATAGGAAGTTGGCCTCAGTGCCCCCCCCCCCCCCACACACACACACACATAGACACACACATACACACAATACTTTATGGTCCCTTACGTGTAAAAAGAATAAAAAGACCCTCGCCCCTCCCCAGAACCTACAGGTCCCCCCCCCCCTGTGGTCTCGCCCAATCACTTCCCAGCAGCCAGGAAGTGGCCTGGTCAGCCAGCAAATCAGCAGCTGTGTTGACCTTTTCTTCCTGTAGCTCCATTGTTTGGTCACACAATAGTGCAGACACACAGGCTACCTGTCAGTCGGTAAAGAAACACAACAAGTAAAATTCCCCTAAAATTTAACATGTCATGACAAACAGATTTGTGGGTTAATCCAGCCCAATTAACACAAATGTAAGCCTAAAAACTTTGTTTGAAACTAGTAAGGATACAATGCATTATGTTTCACTATTACTGAAATCTAAAAAAAAAACAAAAAAAAAACCATACAAATTTCAAATAAGCACACCACTTAGTTTGAGTTGATGGACACACTTAACAGTGTAATAAAGTAATACAAATGTGCTTTAAGGAATTGTATTTTAATCATACTTATCTTTTGCATAGTGTCTGTTATAAGATCCTTCCTTTTCTGTTGTAAGGTTTCCCATACATATACATTTACATCAAATATCACTCATCTCTGTGGATATGGAACAAAAACGTGCAAATAAATACTGGGAAGCTTGCAGAAAGTGCATGCCTGACTACAGGCTAATTTAGGTGAAAAGCAATTAAGGTCATCTTTTTTTTCCATTGTAAAATACATTCAGTTGCCAGTTTATTAGGTGCATAACCAAAGCTAATGCAAATGTTCCATTTGAATTTATACTGTTTTAGAGAGATGTTAATTCATCTTTATGGTCATTTTGAACGCTGTCTGCTGCTGTTGAATTGTTGCATTGTTGTGCTATATTGAGAGGCGTCCTTAATATTTTGTCCATCCCACTTATATCAATAAGGGTAGACAAATTATTGGAGACACCTCTCAGTATAACCAAAGGCAGACCAACAGCACCACAAGCTACAGTCTCCTAAATGATCATTAAGTTGAATCACCACGTCTCTTGAACTGTTTCTACAAAAACTAAACCTTATAACCTTCATAAAGGCAGGATATATTGCAGGATGGTTGTATTAGACTGCATTAGTTTTTGCTAGGTGTACATAATAGACTGGCAGCTCAGTGTATAACTTCAAGGCAAACCTTATCTAAGGTTACACTAGAAGGGGAGAACTCGCTATTACATTGTTGATCTAACTATCTCAATGCATGTTCGTTTTTAACAGAATGAGTATATTGTATTGTGAATGTAGCTGGATATTTTATAAGCAGATTGAAAAGTCATTTTGCCATATTATGTATTTGAATTTGTTTGATATTGGTTGATGTGTAGTAATTTAAACAGAAGGCGAGACTCCAAAACTGTGAGCAGAAAGCAGCTCATCTACTAAAACAGTGACACAACGTTGTGCCGATGACTGCTTTGTCTATGATCTGTGTAAAAATACACATACATAATCTTGTCCAAGTGCTGAGTCAACAGACAACAGACAACCGTTGTGCTGAATAAACAACCAAAAAGAAAATTGAATTATACCTCCTTAAGAACCCTGTCCCCTGCTCCATTTAAAAGTTCTTCTTTATGATGTTTTGAGGCCAAATCGGCTCTTTGTCAAGTATATGGTTATTAAAAAAAAAGTATCATAACAGAGGAGCCAATTTGGGCTCAAAACATTTCTAAAAGAAAAAAAGAATACATTTTAAAAAGAGCAGCTGACAGATGCTTTGTCTATTATGGCATACAGTAAGAGAAAATCCTTCATCTTAAAACCATTAACAAATTGCATGACCATTGTGCTGCAGAGGTCCGTAGACGCGGCTCCAAAGACCTACTGAAAGTGTGTGTTCTGCTGGACCGCGGCAAGAGAGAGGGGAAGGGACAAGAGGGAAAACCCACTCCCCCAAACATCTATGACACACCGTATGAGGGCGGGCTGGAAGGCGACAGTGGGGGGGTGTGGATCCCTGTCACACGGCCAGAGTCTGACGTCCGTCCCGCTGGAGAGTACGAACTGCCCTGGGAGTGGAGAAAGGAGGACATTGTTAGAGCACTGTCAGGTACAGAAAAAGAGAGAGGGATGATGGGAAGGGTGGGGGTTTAGGGTGTGGAGGAAGGATGCCATGAGTTTTATTTGTACAGTAATGCCACAACAATTTTGTGTTTGCTTTAGAGAGGAAACAAAACAATCACGCTGAATCAATTTCCAGAGATGTGTTTACTTTGGTAGCTCTGGCATTCTTTAATAGAACTTTATTATGAAAGGTTGATATTGTCTCTCCTGCTTCCTTTAGCTCAGTTTGAGGCAGTGGATTGTTCTCCCACGAAAGAGAACAGTTCAACCTCTGCCCGCCAGCAGCAGCAGCAGCAACAACAGCAGCAACAGCAGCAACAACAGCAGCAGCAGCAACAGCACACCCTGAGGCAGAAGAACTGGAACCACAAAATACTTGTACCATCTTCTCCGTCCTCCTCCTCTTCTCCCTCCTTTCCCTCCTCTCCTATTCTGAAACTCTCCCCTCTCACGCCCCCATCTCCCTCTTTCCCCACCCTCAAACTCTCACCCTCTTCTAGTCCAAACAAACTTTCCCCTCCGTCTCCTACCTCCCCCAGTGCCCCACTGGAGGGGGAGGCAGCCAAAGTGGACCCCAGCCCGCCCCTGGAGAAGCAGAGGTAAGGAGGGAGAAGGCACACTTATCCATAGTAAGGAGGAGGGAAACGTTGCATATGATATTTATAAATGTTAATAAGGGAAAAATAAGAAATCATTTACACACTGTATTGTAGCGCATAAACTTTATTGGACTGAACAAGGCAACATTTCGACCCTATCCAGTCATCATCAGACCTGTGCAACATGACAAACTAAGGTATGCACATAATTTATTACATCATGCTGACATCTTGGTCAATAAGCAACTCAAACTACATTGCATTGTCAAGAAGCAAATAGTTGGAAAAACAGTTGTAGCAATCACAAATAATGACATAGCAAATATTTGAATATATTAAATATATGGCATCAGTGTACATGTTCAAAAGACCCCACTGACTAAAACAAAGTGTTATATTTTATAAGCATAAAAGGAGGATAAATACATTTAAACCTGAGGAGAGAGGCAATGTGACTCTGTATACAGTTTGTGCTCTGGTCTGCTCCCCCAGGTCAGGTGAATTGGAAAATACCCATAGATCTAAAGAGTCTAAATCTGTTTATATTATAGTCGTCTGATAGACTTGATCTGCCCCTCACTCACTGCATGTTCAACCTTGAACAGGATTAGTGGATTGAAGGAATTAAACAACAACAAATGAAATGAGGGTTGAGACATTTGTTTGCCTTTATGTGTATGTACTATGTATTAATAGTTCTTATCTAAATTAACTCCACATTTCCCATCTAACTATGCAGAGTAAATGGCACTTCCTGTCTACTTTCTGTGTTGCTCTGCTTGCATTTGTTGGGACAGTAAATAACAAGCAATCTTTTCTTTTTTTTCCTTTGGCCTTTACCTTACCATCTGTGTTTGTGAGAAACTCTGGAAGAACAGTGCCCTCCTCAGATTTAACTGAGATTTCTCTTAGTAAAAGTTTTAAAGCAGTCAATGTCACAATGCCAAACAGCAGAGGCTACCAGTTCTCAATATAAATATTTTACACTTGGCACTTGAGGAATCTTTAAGTGAAATTTGGCATTGAGAGGATAAGCCAGCAGCAGCAGCACTTGAGCACACCCTCATATTAATGTGCTGAACATAATTGCTGGAGGGAGGTGCACCCTCAAGGTGAGACTTGAATAGATGAGAGACTCATTTTCAACTGTAAGAAGCATGGCCTTTTTTTCAGATGGAACATGTGGGGAACATGCTCAGAGCATGTTAGCATTTGTTCCTCTCATGTTGTGGCTGAATGTCAGTGTGTTTGCCTCCAAGCATCAAGGCCACATACAGTTGTTTATATATGGCTCTAGCCTGTAGCCACTGTCAGCACCACCTTGTGTCCTAATAGGCCTCTCTCGACACTGCACAGCCACAAACGTTTTGTTTGTCCATTTCATTTATCTCTTTGCCCTCTCAAGTTCAACTTTGGCATCTTTAACTCATTCAGTCCACCATATATGTCGGTCTGATTTATGGAGACTGTAAATCTCTGTTGGTGTCTGTGTGTTTCGTTCCTCCTGTCAGTCTCTTTCTCTTTTTTTCCTCTCTCTCACCATCATCACCTATCATTATCTTGACATCTGACTTATCTCCATATGTTGCTGCGCTATATGTCAGTGATCTGCTGTCTCTATCCCTCTGTGTCTCCCCCTCCCCCTCCTTTCCTTGCCCATCCAAGCTGGTACCATGGCAGTGTGAGTCGGCAACAGGCTGAGGCTCAGCTGCAGCGCTGCAGGGAAGCCAGCTTCCTGGTGAGGGACAGCGAATCAGGAACCAGCAAGTACTCTATTGCTCTGAAGTGAGTTTGAAGATGTGTGTATTTAAATGTTTGTTGAACACGGTACAGGCATGCTATATTATGCAGCATCTACATATTTATTCATAGCATTATTTTTTATCCACTTTTGCCTCATCACAATCTTAATTTTTCTCCAGCTGAGTTACAACAGTGACAGTGGCACATTGTCCTTGAAAAACAAATATGTTTTTCTGATTTTAATATTTTATTTTATAATGCCACACGTGTCTTTCAGCCCTGTTTAAAAATTGGCATGCATGGCACATTTATCTTGTGCTATAAAGTGTATTTAAAACTGTACAAAATATATTTAGGTCTTGGTGCACACTGACTTTGCCTTCAACAGTGATTGACCCTGAGTTTGGCAGTAACTGGCATTACAGTGGCAACCTCTAAGACGTTAATGCATGAATGTGTGTCATTTGTACTGTAGAGCTGACACTAGCAATAAGCATGCCAGGAACAGGTTCTCTAGTCTAGGATAAAGGCTGAAATCCTGTGGTGCAATTATGTGTGTATGTGTGCGTGTGTGTGCATGCGCCTGAGTGCACATTTGTTGTACGCTGCTCATTCATTTGAGAGTCCACATAATTAACCCCATTTACACATCCACTGAACTTGGAAAATGCACAGCTTCATTTTGGGAGAGACAGATAAGAGAGCAAATTTCTTTTTTGCTATGGCATTGTTCAGCATCTTATAACTCTTAACGGTAACTGTTGCCATGTGTCTTTTACTTGCAAGCTTATCTTTTCTGACAGTATATCTTTATTTTTGTGTGTCTTGTTCCATTAGGACCAGTCAGAGTTGTGTGCACATCATTGTGGCCCAGACAAAGAACGTTAAGGGTTTGGGCTTCACACTGGATCAGAGTAGTTGCGTCTTCTCCAGCATCCCTGAGCTGGTCCATCACTACTGCACACACAGACTGCCTTTCACTGGAGCAGAGCACATGACCCTGCAGCATCCTGTGCCCAGGCCACACTGAACATGCGTAGTAAAGGATGATCAAATACACTGGGACATTAATGCACATGCGCAGAGACATGCACACAGCCACACACATTATCTTGTCAATACATGTGTACACACACATACTCGAAGATATGCTGCTTTGGATCATCCTTTGTACTACCTTAATACATTTATATGTTTGTGTCTCATCCATGCGCCACCTAGTGGTCAAAGTAAAACATTACAATAACCATTGATCACATTGTTATAGTGGTAATTGTTTCCAATCTAAAACCCCCACTGAATGTATTTATAATTTCAGGAAACCAGCCCTTCTTCCACAGCCTAGTGTATTTGCCCCAATGTTTTGTCCATTGGCCAGACCATATCATTTCTATAATACAGGAAACAATGCATATGAAGCCCTGTACTTATAACTTGTAAGCAATTGGATATTTGAAGTTAGTGGAGAGGTTTGTAATCTCCCCTTACGCAGATGTGCTGACATCATAAATAAGAGTAATGCCAATTTAGGCTTGGTCTGTGAGGTCAATACAATACAATACAATATAATACAATATATTCGTTCATCCATCTGACATGTCAATCAGCCTATTGATCTGTCCTGAAAATCAGGCTCATTTGCCGACCACTCTGTCTGTCAAGAGAAAGAGCTTTATTGATGAGATGATTAAAACTAGTGTAGTGGGAGGGGGTCTTATAACATTACAGTACTCAGTCAGCAAAATTGTTTGAGTGTGTGTAAGTGTGCACAATAAATATGTCCATGCACGTGCCTTCACTGTAATCTAAATGAGGTTGTGATTTAAAAGCTATCTCACTTTATTGTGAATGAAACTGAAAACTGTACCCTAAAATGTATAACGGCATAAATGATGTATGTAAGTGATTGTTGTTTCATTGTCTGATTTTTTTTACATCAACCGCACAATATTGTGGGCTGTATATTATTGTTGTAAGACTTTTATTCAGTAAATAAAATAAAATTCATATTAACTGCAGACAAACAGTGTTATTAATAGACATGCCGGCAGCAAAGTCAAAGCAGAGTTCAAGAGGGAAAAAGCACTGAAACGGAGATGAGAAGCTAACCAGAGTGAATCTGTGTGCTTTTCTCTTGTAGCTGTAAAACCATTGACCTGAGTGTGAAATCAATTACAGTTACACACATGCAACCTCATGCATGCGCACACCCTCACCTACTTGTAGCCAAAAAACATGCACACATACATAAGCTACACATACAATACAAATACATAAATAGTGTACACACAAATGGCGTTTACTCACACAACCCAAAAGGTGGTGTATTTAAATCCTTGCCAACACACACATGAAGCTTCTCACAAAACACAGTGAAGCCTTATCCTCAAAATAATGCATGGAAGCGTGTGTTTGCAGTAAGATATGTCTAACCAGTAAACACCAGTGTATTGGTCTGCATGAGTGTGTGTGTGTGTGTATGTGTGTGTGTGTGTGTGTGTGTGTGTGCAAGTGTGAATGTGCCCATGTGTGCACCCATGTGTGCATTAATGTGTGTGTGCATGCATTCCTGTTATGTGTGTGTGTGTGTGTGTGTGTGTGTGTGTGTGTGTGTGTGTGTGTGTGTGTGTATGTGTGTGTGTGTGTGTGTGTGTGTGGGTGTGTGTGTGTGTGTGCGTGAGAGCGATAGAGAGAGAGGGACTCAAAATTTTTCTGTTCAGGGATTACCAGGTTGCCATGGTGATTAGTTAGAGTAAGGTAGGGCCTTCTCTACAGGGAACGAGGAGAGGGAGGAGAGGGAGGAGAGTGGAAGAGAAAGAGGGAGGAGAGACAGGCTGCAATATAAGAGCTATGAATAACCGTGGCCATAGTGCCATAGTAGCAATGTAGCTCCCCCACAGAATACCCTGCTTAGTTTGTGAATGGAGAGCAACATGTACTGAAATGAATAGGTCAAAAGTAACACACTCCTCTCACTGTCAGCTCACAAAACTGATTTTGTAGCACTTTATTGATCATAAGACACATCCTCAAAGGGTCACAGGGTCGACTCCAGAACAAATATTGAACCCAGGCTTTCCGGTTGAAGAGCCATCTCTTATAATAGCTGCCATCTTGCTATACCCAGTGTGTCACAAATGGCAATGTTACACAACAGCAGACACCGCTAACTTTCACCCTTCCTTCCATCCGTGTGATCTGTTGTGGTTAGTCCTCCATGTTCTTAATTAAATCACAAAGTAGGTCAAAACAAACAACAAGGCCCGGGGTGCTGGACACATGATTTTTGCAGAACTTGTCAGTCTGTTTTTGCGAATGTTGCGTTCGGTAAACATCTAGCCTACAATCTTAAATGCTTCTTTAAGTTTTCTTGGTCTTACATATCATCACCGTTCAGTGAAAACCATCTATCTCTTCTTTAAGTGTTTTTTAATTTTTTAGATAAACTTAAGGATTATGTGTTTCTTTGTTGGATGAGAAATGTATCTTACTTCTTAAGCTAAATAAACCATTTAACTCACTGGAGTATCTGAAAACTGCATCGTCACATAGAGCCTTTTTTCATAGCTCACAAAAATGGACAATTTGAAGATACATAGCATTAGTGGTGAAAGAAGTATTCAGATCCTTTACTTAATAGTTGAAATACCAAAATATAAAAATACAAATGAAAGTGCTACCTTCAAAATGTTACATAGGAATAATTACAGAAGTATTATCAGCAAATGTACTTACAGAACAGTATCTAAAGTTAAAGTACTCATTTTGCAGCAAAATGACATTGTTATCTGTGTGCTTTGTTATGCATTTTGATATTGCATCTAATTGAGGTTAAGCTAATTTTAATTAGGCCTACTTTTTTTACCATTGGATTGCTCAATCTATAGCAGTAAATCAAGATGATCATGCAAAAAATTAACTACAACTGTCTAGTTTAAATGTAGTTGAGTAAAATGTACAATATTTGCCTTTGAAATGTATTAAAGAAGTATAAAGTCACATGCAGTACAAGTACCTTACAATTGTACTTAAGTACTATGCTCATGGAAATGTAATTTAATGTGAAAGTAATAATTTCTTAAACTTGTCTTCATGTTACACTATGAATCAGTCTGTGATTCATAGATCAGATTTCTACATTGTTAATCAAAGTGTTGCCTATATATGACAGAACCGCAGGAAGTAATTTCAGCACCAGAATACAGAATGACAGCAAGAGAGGAAGGGACAGAGGAACGAGGAAAGAGATGGGGAGAGCGTGAGGGGGTGTTAGGGGAAGACAAGCACTTGTGGGGGTCCCAGCTTTTAAATTATTTAGAGAGACTCACAGCACTCAGTGCAGAGGAGGAGCACTGTCAGGTCAGCTCATTCACTGCAGAGGACTGCACAGAGAGAGGCAGAGTGTATGAAGCTAGCATGAGAAGAGTTTTCCTGCATGTGTGCATGCATATTTACATTTGTGTGCGTATGCAGTGTGTGTGTGTGTGTGTGTGTGTGTGTGTGTGTGTGTGTGTGTGTGTGTGTGTGTGTGTGTCAGCTGCACATGTTTGTTCTTTGTGTGTGTCGGTGATGAAAATAGACAAAATGAAGGAGAAACAGGTCGTTTTCTCCTGGAGCTTTCTGGTTTCTCTTAGTCACCACGGCAACCGCCTCCTCCCTCCATCCTGCACTCCTATTTACTTAGTTTACTCTTCCCCCATCCATCCCTCCCTGCCTCCCACGCTCTTTTGATACCCCTCTCAATTTGCTGCATTCCCTCCTCCCCTCATCATTCAAATCAGTTGTTATATTTTTGTTATCATCAGGCATCAGACTCTCATCCTGACCATATAGAAAGCATGTTGCAATATCCAGAACAGAGTTGCAAGCTTCTCTATGTTCATCACAATTTATGTCTACCTGGCAAACCTTCCTTCTTAACTCCTTCCCTCTACCTGCCCAGTCTTTCTTCCCTCCCTATCAGCCTTTTTGAATTCTGCATGTTTGACTTTGTGATTGGGGATTAGAGGTCACTTTGGTGGCCTAGAGGGGAAGAAACAAAGAAGGACATTTAATAAAAGATAAGTGACAGGAAGGGAAAAGAAAGAAGAAGAGGTCACATAGGAGAAGGCAAGACATACCCCTCAAGCTTCTAGAGGATGAAGATTATTCACAGAATAATAACTAAATTAGGCTCAGGAAGTCCTGGAAAAAGGGTGGTGTGAGGTTACTTTAATGGGCACAGATGTGAGGTGTGTCAGAAACAAGAGCAGAGAGCCTCACACCCAGGGTCCAAAATTAACTTTTTTTCCACCAGCCAAATGGCTAGTAAAAGCATTACCATTGTTTTTTGGCTGGTTATTGAAGCAAATCTTGCAGCGACTTGCATATTTTACCAGCATTTGGCTAGTAGATGGTGCTAATTTTGGACCAGTCACACCTCAACACAGATCTATATTTACAGGTTTACATGTCCATATCTTGATTGTGTTACACTAAATGATTTTATTTTCTCAGTAAACTGTTTTGCATGTGGAGCAAAAAGGCCTTGATGCAGATGACGTATCATATATTTCCTTATGGCTGCTTGATAGAAAAATAAATACATTTAAAATTAGAAGATAATCAACACCATTGCTGCCTAAATATTTGGCCTGATGTTAATAAGCAGATAGAGTTGAGATATGCCATTTCGTTTGATAAGGTCGCTATTGAGCACCATAGACACTGTACGTAGCACTGAATATTATATGTGATGATGTGTGACTTTGTGCGGGGAAGACACTGACATCGCTAGCTGATCTGTGGAGCCTCTGAGGTATGCCACATCCGCCCCTCCCGCCTCCTCCCCCTGCTCATCTGCGCGCCCCCCGCCCCGCCCGCGCCTCTCCAGCGCGTCGCATCGCTGAGCGGTGTTCAGCACGGACAGCCAGCACCGCACGACCCAGCGCACAGCTTACCTGGCCCCGCCGAGGTATTTCTATTCTCCCCTTTTCGGGCAAAAAAGTGCGGACCGACGAAGAGACCTGACCTCACCATGCCAGGCAGAGAGTGAAAGGAGCTTTGGATCGCGAGGGGCAGGGGAGTAATACTGCGGGTGTGCTTGGGGTGGCCTCTCCATCGCGGTGAACACCTTTCGGGCTCGGAGCGCACTCGGACGCACGTATGATGATGGGCGGCTGGCCGCCGCTGCTGCTGCTGGCTCTCCTCGCCATTGCGGGAGGTGAGTAACGTGTCCGTCTAATGGCTCCATCGATGCGCTTTTGTGTGCATTGTCACCTTTGTAGGGCCAAAACCATCACGCGTTCGTGAAATCATAGGATCTGAATAGGTTTCTTCAAAGTAATGTGGGTGTGAGTGTGGAAGCAAAAGGAGTGGTTAGATGTTAAAGAGAAGCAGACGTGGAGAAAATGACTCTTCCATTGCTGTGTCACCATTTTTCTCATAACAGCAGCGAGCGCGACGGAATGATGTAGTGGAGAAATATTGCCCACTCCATATATCACATGCGCACACATAGTGTAGAAACACTAGCAAATACAATATAGCTAACATGATTATCCGTTTACAACCTAAACGATTTTTTTTTTTAATTTAGGGTATCTTTTAAACTCAATATAGTGCGTTTAGAGGCCTTACTTTATAAAGTAACACTATGTGGTTAGTATTGTTAGTATTGCTATCACAATAATGTTATGGACTTATTAGTGAGCCTATTTATTTGGAAGAATATGACACATTTTGCAGACATTTTAAGGCATTAAAATGTTGCCCACACGTTGTTTTTGCTGCTAGTAGGCTGTGCATTAATTAGTTGCATGAAGTGCACACAGCAGACATAGCCTATTTGTGAATGAGCAGGCAAACTACAAAACATTAACCTAAAAAACCCCCCAAAAAACCTGGGCTATTGTGGCATCAGTTATGCTTTCCTCTCTATATATACATGGGGGGGGGGAATTATGTTATCACCCACTTACTCCCCTCCCTTCTCTCTCTCCCATTAACACTGAGGTCTTGCATTGAGTGGGCAGGTTAATGAGAGACACGTTGAGCAACTTCTGCATCCTGTCATCAAAGGACAAATGATGTGTCATTCAGCAGCACAGGAACACTTTAACATCCTACACAGATAAATGGTCTTTTTGTCTTCATGTAGGACATGCATAGGCTAGGCTAGGTCTTATTTACGACGCGGTTTGTTGCAGTGCAGTCGTACCAAATTAGGTATGTGTTAAGTGGAAAGCCATTAGGGTGTTTGGACATATTTTATCTCCGTAAATAAGGCAATTTGGTGTTAACTTCTCCTCAGGGAGGGATTGCTCGAAGCAGAGCGGAAAACACATCAGCTGATTTGTTGAATTACGGCTGCCGCTGTAATGTTTGTAATACTTTGGTTTTTCGTCATAATAACAACGTTTGAATTATATTGCACTCTTCAAAAACACACTGATAAAGTGTTTTACAGATATAAGAGAGATAGATATACATACAAATATAAGTAATACAATTTCAACCATCTTCAGGTTACGTGCAAGGAACAAGCACTAACATGGGCACAGAAAACTTAAGTCATATTTTAAAAGTAGGGTTAGTTAATGTTTATGTAACATTCATAAAAAATATAAAGTGTACAGGAGTAAAATTAGGTCTCTTTGCAGTACTGTACAAATTAAACAAAATAGAATAATGTAAAAAATAAAACCTCAATGAAAACTACAAATATAACTAACTAAGAACCAACTAATAGAATATAAAATGTAACAAGAATATGTCCTGTTTATGAAGCCGCTCTAAACTTGCTGCACAATATTCGGTTCCTCGAGCACTCCGTTTTGTTGATCATTCCCTGAGTTTAAACAAGAGATTTGTGCACTAGAAAAATGCTACCAACATGAAATATTACTTAAGGAGCTTCAAAAACAGTGGAGTACTAATGACTCATCTCCCCTTAAGGGAGAAAAGCTGATTAGCATCATCCTCAGAGACTATAAACTCAATCCACATGCAATCACACGTTTAAAGAAACAAGCACATGGTCGTGCGCACACCTGGACATAAACACATTTTAGAGATTCCCTACAAAAAACACATAATTGTAAAACACGCACTTATAAAGGACAACACATGCTCCGACTCTGACTAAGTTATTCGTATGCGTCGGTTTGTTTACATTGGTGTGGAATTAGAGGGAGAAAAATCATAACTGTACACCTCCAGACATACAATACTTTCTTAAATAAGACTTTAACATGCACAGACAAGCACAACAGGAGTCTCACATTCAGTGGCTGTGCTAGGGCGCTCAAGGACATTTCACCACCTGTCTCAGACGCTGCCGCGATGTGGCCGTCCTGTTGTGTGAGGAGGATGTCTCTTGTCATTTCCCCTGCAGGCCATGCATAATAAACAGGTCTGTGGTGCTGAGTTGACCTGATGCGTGGGTTACTGGATATGTAGCACGGAGTACGTCAGTCTCATCACCCAAGGACGTCTAGTGTGCTCGGATTTGTTTTACAGCAACACTTTTATCAGCGGCATCTTATAAAACAGATGTGTTTGACGCGCAGCCAAGTCATCCTCTTTGCATGTATGACTGGGTGAGTGTTTGCACGCGCCATAATCTTTGTCCTCTGCTTTATGAATGCACTTAGTGAATATCAACTAACCATTTTTCTTGGCAGCGCTACAGTCTAGAAAGTTCTGCTCAGTCAGTTTAGCCTGTCATCACTTTTCTGCTGCACTGTTCCAGCCCACTGATCTCTGCAGCATCTCAACCTGCACATTACAAGCACCTTCCTATTGTCTCTCTCTCTCTCTCTCTCTCTCTCTCTCTCTCTCTCTCTCTCTCTCTCTCTCTCTCTCGTTCACCTTCTGTCTTCATCTTGCTCTCTCATTTCCTCTGTCTTTATCTTTTTGGACTGAATCCCAACACACAGCAGCAACAGCATCTGATCAGTGGATAGGGGGCTCCATCTGTGATAACAAATGCACAACAGTCACACAACACAGGCCTCTATTTGTATTGTGAGAATGTGTGTGATCCTGTGTGTAAAACCGTATGCTCTCATGTGGGATTTGTGCAAGATCGTGTGTGTTTGTGCAAGATATTGTGTGTGTGTGTGTGTGTGTGTGTGTGTGTGTGTGTGTGTGTGTGTGTGTGTGTGAATGTAGTAGCAGCACACAGCAGTATGTGGCCCTGGAGATTAGGGGGAAGAAGAGGAAGAGAACAGAGGTTTAATAGAACATTAAGCAGTGGAGAAGAAGTGGCAGATAAGAGACATTTGGAAAGTTGAGATTTTTAATCGTTTTAATGCAAGTGTGTTTAAAAAAAAAAAGTTTGATTCACATTGAGGCAAGGTTGTGCTTATGTTGCTCAGATGCAGGTGTGTAGAAGTGTATTCAAGATAACACAAACCCTCCTCTAGTGATAAGATGTATAATAACATAACATGCAATCTCTGAAATATGCACCACAATAGTTGGAAAGCCATACCGTCTTTCATCAAACAGCTGAGCTCCTTGGGCTGTAAATAGTACAAACCATACTGCATATCCCCACTGTGAGGATTTCATAGCTTCTGTGCTTTTCAACTGTAGATTCTTTAATAGTCTAAAACCACTTCAACACTTTCCACAATGTTTGACTATACCTTTGATATTCCACAATATATAAAAAAAGATATTTGACTGGTATATAACATTAAATAGAAATCATCATTGGAAACTTTGAGATGTTGACTAGAATCAGAAAAAGAGCTTTGTAGGTTCAAGCTATAGGTAGATGTGTTTCTATATTTGGATCAATGCTTGGCCCCACTGTATGTATTTGTAATAACGGGCCTGATAAAAGTCTCTGTGGAGTTTTGGGAGGCCAATTTGTAACAATAAACTTTGATGATACATTATTGCTAAAACGTTCACACTACAAAGATATCTAAGATATGAAACAAAGCAGTTACTGCAGTGATCCACAGACTGCTGTCTCTTTAACTGATTTTTTTTCTCTGCATAACATTGTTTTCATTAATGATTAATCAACCGATTACTCTCTCGATTAATCGATCAATTGGTTGATTTATATAAAATGTCATAAGAATGCTTTATCACAATTTCCCAGACCACATGGTCTTTTTTTTTGTGTGGCCAACGGTCCAAAACCCAAAGTTATTCAATTTACAATTATGTAAAAAAGACAGAAGTAGCACATTTATAAAGCTGGAACCAGTGAATGTTGTGGATTTTTGCTTGAACCATGTACCTTTGTACCATCAGGCTTTTAGCCTAAGGTCTGTGCTGGAGGAATCTGCAAATGCTTCTTTTAACTCACATCTTACAACACACTCTTAAACTCTTTTTTTATGTGTCGATGTATAGAACTTGTCAAGTTTTAATCTTGTGTCTGTTGTGTATCTATCACTAACATATCATATTCATTTGTGTGCATCTTTTTATGCATCTGTGTATTTATTTTCTGCAAAAACAACCTACAATCTGATTTTATATAAGGGCTTTGTGATTAAGTTAGTATAAGTATTATTAGTATTATGGTATTGTTCATAAGAACAGAATTAAGTACAGAAGTGTAGTAAATGCATACAGAAAGTTTGACCATTCATCATTATTAGTAATGGAAAATGCACAAACTAAACTGGCCACACTTTTCTTGACTGTGGAGATTGTCGAATTCAGGGACAATAAAGCTTCTTCTGCCCTCAGTTAGTCCACAGTGGGATGGCTTTGTTTTTGGAGTGCTGTGATATTGCGGCTGGATGGAGGATCAATATTAATCTCTCATTCATGGGTACTACGGTGCCAATTGGGTGTTGCCAGTAGATCAATGGACCTCTCCATTATTGATTTAAGAATATTTCAGCATGCAGCCAAAAATCTACTTTGGCAGAGCGCAGAGCAGAAAGCGACCCTACTTTCCCTCCAACCTTTTCTCATTTGAGCGAGCTTATAAATAGAGATCATCATCGCTGTAATAGTCTAAGCGGGATAATTCAATTTAGCTCTCGCTTTGCCCTCATTTTCTCCACATTTGTCTTTACAGCATGTGTAAACAATGGCCCCTATGTAGCTTTATAAACTGCAACATGTGCTGTTAAATGTAACGATTGATGGTTTTATATGATCAAACAAGTTACAACGATTTTCCAAGAATCACGCGTAAGACCGACACACTGTGAGGTTAATCAGCACACTAAGATCAATGGCTGTTTAAAAGAAGGAAAAAGAAACGGATTTAGTAATGAAGCAATCGAACACTGAACATGGCTACCATCTCGTCTCTTCCTGTGATGTCACACGTGTGTGTGTGTGTGTGTGTGTGTGTGTGTGTGTGTGTGTGTGTGTGTGTGTGTGTGTGTTTGCATGCATGTGCATGGTGGTGTGTAACTTCCCTTGCTCCAGGGTCTAATGGGTGAGCCCTGCTGAAATATTCATAGTGTCACATTAAGTTTGCAATATTTGCACTGGAACAACCAGAATACAACCTGAGCTACCAGCAACATTACAACCACTCAGCTCGGCCTTTAGCATGACAGCATGTCGTGTGAAGAGAGAGTTCAGTTTTTGTTTTGAAGCATTGGGTGCTGAGGATGAGGAGGAACATATTTGTGCGGTGATCAGCCTGGAGTGTGTGTGGATATTTTCATCACTTGTTCTTGAGATAAGAATAAACCAGAAAATCTCTCTGTTTTGGTCTCTAATTTGTCTCAGTGTTGTAAAATATTAGTCTATACTTTCATTCTGAGCCCATGCATGCAAATATTTTAGTGAAAAAAAGCAGAAAATATGAAGACTCAGAGAGTGGATATGTAAGAGAAAACTGCACATTCTTCTTTTTAATCCGCATCTCAAGTCAGATTTGCTTCATACACACTTTTTTATTCTAGTAAGTGCGTGAGTTGATGTGGAAATATTGAAACTGTTGAAACATTTTAACAGCCTATGTCACAATGTTAAGATCCTGACAGAAAATATAATATATATATATATATATATATATATATATATATATATATATATATATATATATATATATATATATATATATATATATATATATATATATATATGTAGGGGGTGTGGCAGTAGCTCAGTCCGTAGGGAGTTGGGTTGGGAACTGGAGGGTCGCTGGTTCAAGTTCCTGCACGGACCGAAATACAGAGGTGGACTGGTAGCTGGAGAGGTGCCAGTTCCCCTCCTGGGCACTGCCAAGGTGCCAAGGCACCGAACCGCTCAGGGCGCCTGTTCAGCAGTCGCAGCCCACTCACTCTGACATCTCTCCATTAGTGCATGTAAAAGGACCTGAGCATGTGTGTGTGTGTGTGTGTGTGTGTGTTTGTGTGCGTGTGTGTGTGTGTGTGTGTATTTCAGGCCTGTGTGTAGTGTGTAATAACAACAGAGTGTAAATTGTAATTTTACACTTTATAAAGAGTATAAATTATTAATTATTATTAAATGTAGCTGTTTTCAGACTTGTTCCTTGGCCTGTTGAAAGTTATATAATCCTAATGTCAAAGAAAGAAACAGGCCAAAGTTGACAGAGATGATGTTTGAATTGCAATTGTGTACACTTATTTTGCATCCAATAAACTGAATCAATTTAGCCTTGGACTTTGTTTCGGGTTTATCGGTGTTTTAAGCCCCCAATGTCTCCTTCCAGGCAGCGCTGCCTGGAAGGCACTAGGATTAGGCAATGGTTATGGTTAGGGTTAAGGTTGGTTAGGTGCCTTGAAGTCAACAGTCACAGCGCTGCCTGGAAGGAGACGTTGGGGGCTTAAAACACCATCGAGCTTGTTTCGGATTCTTGTAAAGTAAGTGGACGTTGACTGAGGAGCTTTTCCGTAAACCCACATAATTACTCCTACTCAAACAATATAATCAAAGATGAGGGGAATCAGCTCTTACCTGGTATAAGGTTTGTTTTAGGTGCTTTGGTCTTTTGAGCAAAGACATTACATTAAAATCTTATTTTTCATCCATTTAAGTGCCCAGATGCTTCAGGATGTTTGATATAATGTGAGAAAAATAAAGCAAATATAATCCTTCTCACAAACTGTCATTCGGAAAAATTTAGCAAGACATTTAACATGGCATCTAGTTAGTTTGAGCAAGAATCTACCATCATGAGTATGGCTGATGGAAATGTAGGCCTTTTCTGCTTCATCATTGTTTAAGTGAACTGTATTAGCTTTCTGTCTTATACGACTGTGTTATTGCCTTGGGCTTCTGAGAATAATATACATTACTCATATGGTTCAGGCACAGACAGTAGTGTTTATTTCCCTCATGAATATGTGCACACACAAAACACACACACACACACACACACACACACACACACACACATACAAAAAAAAAAAAACACAGGCGCCTGTGCACAATAAACAACCAGAATGTTACATGTATACACACAAGTGCTGACAGGATGTGTATTGATGATGGTGGATTAGCAAGAGAAGGGGCAATAAATGGACAGTGGCTGTCAGCGACGGGGAGATGGAGATAACAGGAAGGATTAGAGCGAGGGAGACAGTCAGGGGAGTGAGGAGAAAATACGGGCTGGCTCAAATGATGGAAAGACGGTAAAAGAAGATGAGACGGAAGAGACGGGACGCAGGAAAGAGCAGGAGATTAAAAAAAAAGGGAGGGGGAGCGATGAATTGCGTGTTTAGTTTAAGGGGCATAAATAGAGTCCTCATTGATCCAGAGACAGAGGCTATCATTCCTGCTCAGTGAACACAGCAGTGCTACGGGGCGGAAGGTGGAGATCAGGGGGGAAATACAGGGGGAGGACTAAGTGTCAGAGGAGCTCAGAAACACATTCAGAGGGAAATGATGAAAAACAGGAAATCAGTTCAGTACATTTAGGCCTAGTTCATTTCTCTAGGTTTTTAATTTACATTTCCATATTTTTACATCATTAGTTCTATTAGTAGAACTAATCCCAACATTTATTGTGTTTATCTCCGTCCCGTTTTTTAAAATTGTATTTCCCTTCATGTATGAATCTTTTTTTTTTTTTTTTAATCTTTGTCGTTTGTATCTTATATACAGTATTTAATATCTCAATACAATTGATAGAGCTGCAACTAACTATTTTTTTTATCATTGCTTAATTGGGTGATTGTTTTACTAACCGATTAATCATTTGGTCCATGAAATGCTCATCACAGCTTATCATCACATTTCTTGAAGCCAGAGATGATGTCTTCAAATATCTTGTTTTGTCCAATCAACAGACCAAACCTCATTAAATAAAATATATTTCATTTACAATAATGTAAAAAAGGCAGCAAGTCCTCACATTTAAGAAGTTGGAGCTAGGAATAGTTTTGCATTTGTTTTTGATAAAATATTTATTTTCTGTCAATTGACTTCTGCTTTATTAACCAAATTTCAGTCAATGATTAGTTTTTAGTTTTATGCAGATGATTTATGTAAAAGAATGTAATAAAGAGGACTGTTTGGGTCTTTGTATTTAATCATATATTATTTTTGATTGTTCTCTTTTCCAATTTATATATATATATATATATTTTTTTTTTTTTAATAATCTTTGTTTAGTGCAAAGACCCCTCTTGAAAATGAAAGGGTTCATCACATGTATCCTTAAATAAAAAATAAAAAAAATCTGTGTTAATTTAACCCACACTAGCTTTTACGTGTTTGTTTACAATATCCTGCAATGTTAATAGTCTCTAAAATAGCAGGTTCAGATATGACAACGTTAATACCACACAGTAAGCAGCCTGTGTTTATCTCCAGGAGGAACGTGTGAGGGAATTTTGAGAGGGAATATATAGGGTACAGCAGAAGTGAGCAGATGCCAGAGTGGCAGGGAGTGAGAAGCGGGAGAGAGAGGAAGCCAAGAGGAAGTGCAGAACAGTTGTTTTTCTCCATGTATCGTGTCTCTCAGTACAACACCTCCCCTCCTGTGTGTGCTATTGTGACAGCCCTACCTAAACTTGACCACTCACACAGATATGACTGCAGTCTGCTACAGATGGAGGGATGGCGGACAGGTGAGAGAGAGAGAGAGAGGGAGGGACAGATGGGGAAAGACAGGAAGAGACGTGAGAGATGGAGTGAAAATAACCCAAAGCTACAAAAGACTGGCAGTTGGAGAGAAGTGCAAAACAGCAGAGGAGAATAGATAGAGACAGAGCAGAGGCACAAATAGAGTGATATAGACAGAAAGGATAGCAATAGAGACATTCAGACTGGCTGACACATTATTATGATGTCAGATCTTGTAAGAAGTGTGCATCGAGCTGTGCTGACGTGCTCCAGTCAGCGGTGATGAGTAATGCCATAGTTCAAAGGCTTTGCATTCTCGATACACATGGATAGCCAGCTGTCAATGCTGGCAGTGAGGGCAGTGGCCAAACAGAGAAACCACTGATTCCCTGCCCTTGTATGATTACACTATATGATAAAAGAAATCTAAGAGAGACACAGATGGCTGCACCATATTCTTCTCATGGTAGAGGCAGATGATGATAATGATAATGTGTTCCCATTACAGGCGGCCTCGGGGCAGACACAGAGGAGCGGTTGGTGGAGCATCTCTTGAACCCTGCCCACTACAACAAACTGATCCGTCCTGCGACGAATGGCTCCGAGCTGGTTACCGTGCAGCTGATGGTTTCGTTGGCCCAGCTCATCAGCGTGGTGAGTGTGCACGTGTCTGGGCTTGTGTGTTTGAATCTGTGTGCATCGTTCACAGCATGAGGACAATCCAATATGTTACGCATCATTTTATTTTGATTACACATTAAAAAAAAGGACTCTAAAAGATGGCATTAATCACACAAGGTGCAAAAACTGCACTAATGCTGACTAATGCTGTTCCTCCTGATCTATTGACTCTGCAAAAATGATCTGTATTCAGTTCCCATGGTTAAAGCTGAAAATGAAGTTGTCTAATGATGTAAATCCCAGGTAATCTCAAGCCAATCTGATAATCATTTAATCCTTGGGCCAAGGCCTGATCTGTTTCATGGAACTCATGTTGAGATTTTTTTTAAAGACAGACCAACATTTAGTGGAAGTATTAAGATCTTGTACTTAAGGAAAAGTGAAACTACTCTATTACAAGATAAAGCCCTACATTCGAAATCGTACTTGCAAGTATTATCTGAAGATGCACTTAAAGTTACAGTACTTACTCTGTAAGTGTTCAATTAATATATTGAAACTATTGAATTATTATTATTATATTATTATTATTATTATATTATTATGTATGCAGTAACATGTAAGCCACATTTGAATGTTGTTAGCTAATTGTTCTCATTTTATTTACTCTTGAGTGGTTTTCATTTCATGTATAACAATACACTGTGTATATACTAATTTTAGGTTTTTAAAATTGTCATCTGCAAAGTAACTTTTTAAAGTAGCATAACATTTTAATACTTGAGTAAAGTACAAGTAACTCAGAATTGTATTTACTTGAGTAAATGTCAAGACGATGATCTAAAAATGCTACACTGACATATATTAGTTTAGCTTTGTGTAAGTTAAAGGGCCACTCCACTGGTTTTACACATATAGATCAGTTTACTCATTATGTTGAGTACTTTACAGTTGTATAAAGCCTTCTGTGGTTCTGGAGGAGCTTTTAAAAAGTCTTAGAAATGAACCCCTATGTTGTTGTCAAAGTTATTTCAGCTTGGGCTTTAAGATTTGGATTTTGTTTTGCAGATAACTATATAACTGGGGATGTAAAGTTTGAAATCCATTGGCATTTATTGAGCAATGAAAGACGCTTTCAAGATGCATATTGCAAGCTTCAATTGGACTACAATTCAGGATATCTGGGCTTGTTGCATCAATGTCATGCCATTTTCTTTAGAAGGAAATCTGTCACACAGGTCCTTCAGCTTGATGGAAGTGCTGTAATTAATCATTGAGGTAGCCCTTTAATCATAGTTTATAATGTATATGTCTTCTTTTTCTGCAGCATGAAAGAGAGCAGGTTATGACCACCAATGTCTGGCTAACACAGGTGAGACTTCCCACTCTTCTCCTAATCTTATTGCCTTAACATAGTAAACAATCTGCCACACAGAGAAAAATAAATGAAGACAGAATAATTATTAAAATGTAGAAAAAAGGAATTAATTATTTGATTTTGGATGGTTTAACTGCCAGGTAAGTGGAAGGTACGACAAGCGACGTGGATGGTAGTGACAAATGCAGACACGGAATAATGATCACTCTACAATACATTACAGTATACATGCTGTATAAATTATATAATCATGGGCCACCGTATTATTAAACCAGTAGACCATAGTACATGAGCAGTGGTCCAGTTATTGGAGGGGACAGATGCATCCCTGTGTTCTATATGTTTCACTAGTTGTGGCCATGCAGAGTCTAATCCGGCCTCCACTCATGTGGAGCAGCAGCCCTGAGAACTGACATGACTGGTGAACTGTCAGAAAGTGAGAGAGACATCAAACAATGCACATCTTCCAAAACCCCAAATCTGACAGGTGAAAAATGAGTTGAAGAGAGTTGAAATTTATGAGCAGGAAACACAGATTATTTTGTTATACCCAAATCACAGATAGCTAATCATACCAGAAGCCCTTTGCACACATGCTGAACCCCTATTTCTTTTTGTCAGTCTGTGGGTTTTGGATGAGACCTCACACTGTGAGTAATGTGACCCGGACTGAGCTGTGACCCTCTTCTACATGACTGGCTATTTGCATGCTTACAGCTGAGGCCTATAACATGGTAAAACATGTGGGTGTACACATTTACACACTCACACACACACACACACACACACACACACACACACACACACACACACGGTATACAAATGCTTGTTTTTGAGTGGAAGGCAGGTGTCAGAACAAATTACAAATTTACGTCCAACTTAATTTGGACGTAAATTTAGATCTAAGTGAAACTTTTCTCAAACAGCCTTTTGTGTATAATGTCAGCGTTGTGGATGCTGCACTTTTTAAATTAGATTGTTTATAGCTTCATGCATTTTTCTATCTTATGTTGACACATGCAATTACACTTGCACCTGAGCAAGTTAGGATTTATGACATGTAACGGAGCGTAGAATGGCCAACAATGCTTTATGGATCCTTTGCTATCGGTAAGCAGGGGAGCCAAGGACAGCTGTCCTGAGCCAAGACAAACTGTAATGACCACAATGCATCACAGTTACTACAGATGACCTAGCATGAGCATTACAGCTCCAACATGGCCATAACATAGAAGAGCCAGACAGAACTGCTGTTGCAGGTCACGGAGGCTTCAGTGTGGCAGTGTCAATGACTGACCCACAGCATACAGAACAAGATAATGCTGTCTTTTACACAAGGTTACCAAGATGTTTGCTGAAGCAAGCACACACACACACACACACACACACACACACACACACACACACACACACACACACACACTAATCATGCTGATTGGTCTGTGGCTGGGTGTTTAAAAGACAGGGGTCAGGGTTGGCATGAGCGCTTCACTCTCTCTCTCTCTTTGGCTTATAGTTAAAAGTATGATGTAAGCGTAGAGGGACATACAGCACAGGATGTTCCCCAGGCTTGTGATGTGTCATTATGATCACAGACAGATAGACAGACAGACAGACAGACAGACCTCCTCTCTGCTCCTCTCAAGACATCTTCTTGCTGCTGTACTGGCGCACGAGTGATTAAGCATTTTGTTTTTATTGGCCCACAGGAGTGGCAGGACTATCGTCTGACTTGGGTCCCTGAGGAGTTTGATGGGATGTTGAAGGTCAGGCTACCCTCAAAACACATATGGCTGCCTGACGTGGTGCTCTACAACAAGTGAGTCACTCACTCACCCTCCCACCCTCACATCTGAAGACACATGAAGGCTCATGGATGCATGCACGCTCATAAATATGCACAACAAAAGCACATACAGTTCTTAAATCGAACTGATGATTTGATCCAGCTGCCACCATTGTACTGTAAGTCACTTTGGATAAGAACATCAATTAAATGCCGGAGGTTTCACTGTGTAATACATACATGCAGGCCTGCCACATATGACTGAATATGTCCACTGTAATCTGTTCACATCACTCATGCTACATTACTTTACAGTACAGAACACTTCAAAGATGGAGTCATCTGCACAACATACCCAGATAGATAATGTACAACAGATGCATACAGTTAACCGAAAAGAAGCACTTGCACATATTTACACACATCCAAACTCTTCTTTCTTTTTGGATTGTTGTAAAATGTGATGTTTATCTATTTATCTGCATGCACAGATGCTTGAGATATATTTATGTATTTGCATTTTAATTTAGAAAGTCATTTTTAGGCCTGGATTAATTTATAAGGGAGCCCCAGGGGCAAAGGTTTGCTGTTGAGCCGCTATTGACCCCCATCCACAGCCCTACCCTTTGTGCATTGTGAATGCACCTTGCTACAGAAACCAACTAGTACTCCGATGTTACAATACATTGCGGTAATTTCCCATATTTCCAATTGTTAACCCAGACTTGAGGGTATGTTAAAATCAACTATATGGCAAATGTATGCAAAATCACATATGTAAAATAATCCAATTTTATGTTCAATGCTATTAAGTGTAGTGCATTATATAACACAAACACACTCTTCAAGAAACAGAAACTTCAGTTAATTACAATTAGCTTGCATGTCTGAGACCACTTGTCTCAATGTAATGGAAACTGAGTGTCAGCCTACAGTATGTAAATCAGCTCATCAGAGTACAGTGATCTGTCTGGCCTTCTCCTCTTTCCTGGCCTCAGTCCTTACTTTACTAAAGATTAAAAGATCCCTGCCCCGCAACACTAAAATGATCCCGCTAATCCCACGAACCCTAGGTCGACACACTATCCTCCCATTCAAACTCCTGGAAACAGCAGTACTATAGAGCTGCTAATTTGGAATTAGATTTTGTAACTAAATCTGCAGGAAAGTTGCTGTTTCTGAAGGTGTACTTCGGCAGGTGGGTCAATTGTGTAATCAGTCAAAAATGATGAATTACGATCTTTCATTATGTCTCATCTCACAGCATCAACCATCATTAATGAATTACATACTTACTTACTTCAAAGCTTACGTTGAATGGAAATTCAATGTACAGTTTAATGTTGTCAGCTGACTTCTGACCGAAGTTTCTAATTTGAGCTGTTTAACTCGACCCAGTCTGACCTGTGAGCTGTTTCCTGTCTAGACTGCATGCTCATCCTGTTCCTTGTGTTTGTAGAAGCAGGTTTGTGTGTGACCCTGCTGTCCTGAGACGCCTTACAGCCCTGCAACCTCCACATCCATGTGTGTGTGTTTGTGTGTGTCATAGAGCTCTTTAATTAAGCCATATTGCATAATGACATGCGTCATGTTCCACAGTTCATGAGACTCAGGGGAAACATCTCATTATACTTTATGTTTATAAAATTATTATTATTTAAACTAATGAATCACACAAAGGTTTCTGTTTATGTCTGACACCTTCTTTTTGTCTTTCATCTCCCTTTTCATCTCTCTCACACTCAGTGCTGATGGGGTGTACGAGGTGTCATTCTACTCTAACGCGGTGGTCTCCTACGACGGCAGTATCTTCTGGTTGCCCCCAGCCATCTACAAGTCAGCCTGTAAGATCGAAGTCAAGCACTTCCCCTTTGACCAGCAGAACTGCACGCTGCGCTTCCGCTCCTGGACCTACGACCGCACCGAGATCGATCTGGTGCTCCGCGCTGACGTGGCCAGCATGGACGACTTCACGCCCAGCGGTGAGTGGGACATCATCGCCCTGCCAGGCAGACGAAACGAGAACCCAGCTGACCCCACCTACGTGGACATCACGTACGACTTTATCATTCGCAGGAAGCCTCTTTTTTACACCATCAACCTTATCATCCCGTGTGTGCTCATCACCTCGCTGGCAATCCTGGTCTTCTACCTGCCCTCTGACTGTGGAGAGAAGATGACGCTCTGCATTTCCGTGCTGCTGGCTCTCACTGTGTTCCTGCTGCTGATCTCCAAGATCGTCCCACCCACTTCACTAGACGTCCCTCTCGTGGGGAAGTACCTGATGTTCACCATGGTCCTGGTCACTTTCTCTATCGTCACCAGTGTGTGTGTGCTGAATGTACACCACCGCTCGCCCACTACACACACCATGCCCCCTTGGGTTAAACTAGTGTTCCTCAACAAGCTTCCTGCCTTGCTCTTCATGCGCCAGCCAAGGAACAGCTGCGAGCGCCAGCGCCTGCGCCAAAGAAGGAGGGCCCAGGAGCAGAAGGAGGGTGGGCGCAGCGGGGAAGCAGGGGCCTTGATGGTGGGGCTCGGGCTGGGCAGCGCTGGCGGGAATGGAGGGGGAACCTCCACAGGGGTGTTCAGCAAGGAAGACAATGACCCTTGTACCTGCTATGTGAACCGGGCGTCTGTTAAACAGTTTGGAGGGGATCTGGGAGGTGCAGGAGGGGGATCCATGGATGGTCTAAACAGGGTGAGGGAGGGCCGGGAAGGGGGCTCTGGAAACCTGCCGCGGGGGAAGCAAGCAGCAGGAGGTCCTGCTCTGACTCAGGCCCTGCTGGCTCAAGCCTGTCCGGGCTTTGAGGAGGCTGTGGAAGGAGTACGCTTCATCGCTAACCACATGAAGAGTGAAGATGATGATCAAAGTGTGAGTATTATAATATCTGTATGTGACCATTTACACCATTACAGTAATAGTCTCTGTTGTTCCTTACCAGAGCTCGGCCAGTACTGGATTTTTTTTTTAGGGTGATAGTAATATTGAGAATAATAAACAAAATTAGATAACAATATATCAACAGTTATTTATTTTCTTACATAAACGAAGATAAATAAAAGATAAATAAGCATTTTGTGATAAAGAGTATAGAGACAGTACTATACATACAGCTTAACAATAAACTGTATAGTCAGAGATGATAGTAACAGCAGATATACATTTAAATTTAAGTATTTAAAGCTGCTCTAGTGAATATCTTTATATTAAGAACAGATCAAGTGACTATGTGTAATGGTCATAGTCACAAACTCATAAGGAATTATCACCGGACTCTCCAGCTTTACTGTTTTGGTTCACTCTCGCCATTCTCATCATCGTCGTTTACAGAGACACTAGGCAGCTATTTTCAGCAACAAAATACATTTTTTTTTAAATGCTGATTAACCTGTATGCTGTCTTTCCAGCACCAAACAACAGACAGACACAGTTAGCAACTAGCTGGTCAACACATTGGAGCATTTAGCAGAAAAAGAGACAGATATTTCTGATTTGGTAGAAACCAAAACAAAGTTGAGAGTAAATATTGGACTTAGGTAGGCAGAGACACAAGTGCTAATGTTGCCACATGACTGCTAGATGTGTAAATAGGCCACTGTTCATTATATCAACCTTATAATGTGATAATGTCAATGTTTGTTTACAGCTTTTTGCTCTGCGCCTAAGTGGTAAAAACAAATAAAAAAGTAAAACATTCAAATTATATTGTTTAACTAGATTCTTTACGTTAAACACAAAAACACAAAGTGATGCTGATGCCAATAAATCCGTTATTGCTGCAGTTTAATGCTTTGCAATTTCCTGCCAACACACACTTCAATATTTATATATTTGGATAAACAGATTTATACCAGCCTGCCGGTGTGTCGCTTGGGCTCTCCTCCATATTAAAATGAATTACTATCTTGTCTCCGTGTGAATAAAATCATAGTGTAAATGATTTTATGTTATGTGCACATGTTACTAACCATAAAAAGCATCATGAACAGCACAGATCTGTCCTTTCAGTGCCATATCAAGTTATAGTGACGATAGAGCGGCACATGAGTCCTGCTCAGTTCTGCCATTTGAAACGCATGGGGGATTACACCAGAGCATAAGCAAAGGAGACAGATCTGGTGACGCAATCATAGCTCTCTGAATATTCAACACAGACATGTAATTATAGCAGCGGCATGACGTGTGCATAGAGAAGGAGTACAAATGGAGAAGCACTGGAAAAGAGGGAACAAGAAAGTGGAGTGAGGGTGGCATTTTTTATCGCCAGACCAGCCTTCTCTCCTGGAATGAAAGAAAAAGACACAGGAATTAACAATCCTCAGTAACTCTGTCCATCATCGATATAGTTATCACCCCGTTGCCATGCCAACCGCTTTAAAATCCTCCGTCTCCTGGCACAGTGCATGGTGCGTCAGCCCTTCCCCTCCCCCTCCTCCTCCCCCAGTCATCATCGCAGGGGTTACAGTGTGTCAGCACACCCCTCTGTCTCTCTGCCCTCCATCACTCTCTCTCGTCTCTCACGTCCTTCTCCATCTCCTTGACTCGTGTTAGACCTCATCAGAGCTGTGTGGCAAAACGAGTCTCTGCTCACATTAACCCTTCACCTCCATTAACCCTCAGCATAGGCAAAGGCAAGGGGGTAGTTAGAGAATGAGAATGAGAGGTGGGATTCTGCTCACTCTAATCTGTCTCTTCACCCCATCTTAAACCCCTTTTGTCCCTCCCCGTCCACAGGTGAGCGAGGACTGGAAGTACGTTGCCATGGTGATCGACCGCCTCTTCCTGTGGATCTTTGTGTTTGTGTGTGTGTCCGGCACATTAGGCATGTTCATGCAGCCGCTTTTCCAGAATTACACAGTCAAGACCATCACCAGCTCACCAGGCTGACCATTGCCAGGCCGAGAACACGCTGACCTGACAGCTCCCCCGACCAATCAGCACAGCAGGACAAGAGCCGGAGGTGGGGGAGCAGGTCTGGGTTTTATTGTGTCTACTGAACTGGAAACCAGAACTGGAACTGAACAGCAATCTCGCCCATTACCTTTATAGTAACGTTTTTTGCAACGAACAACTGTTTTTCTTGAATGAAGAAAAAAGTAAACACCATCATACTCTTACAGTACCTGCAGTTTTTTGTCCAGATGTTTAATGGACTGACCTCCCCTTTCTGGTGGAAAGGTCCCTCCCTGCTCTCCTCTTCAGCCAGTCAGGGAGCGAGGATGCTTTGATTCCTTGTTGAACCTTACGCCAGCCTATGAACACTTCCGCTCCGCACTATCGACGCTGACTGCCTAATTGACACATGACATGCCCGCCTTCAACTATGACATTACTCATTCTTAATATTGACTGATGTCAGAGGGAGCTAATCAGAAAGGGAAGGGAGGTTCATATCAAGGTTCTTATACATTTATTTTATTTTTTCAGAAATCCACTATGCCAGTGAACTGATTTAGTACGTTTTATCATAGCATAGCAGCTTACCACAGTATAGCATTAGGAATATATTATTAAGATTTCTCTATGTGTTAGCTCATGCGAGGGTCTGTTCCTGATAGAGAGGCTATGGTATGTTGTATGATTGTATAGATTAAACAAGAATGTGATATAAACTGTACTACACAGCCTGTGACGCGCACACTAACGCAATATGTGTACAAGCAACAAATTGTGAAGGAAAATACACGGAGCGGGAAGAAAAAAACGGGTTGCATTATTCGATAAAAGGGATAAAGTAATAGATGCATGGACAGGGTTTTACTTCGAGAGTTGTGCACATTAAATAGACAGCAGCAGCCTGCTGTGCCAGAGGGCACAGCTGCAGTGAGAGGAGTTCAGCTCCAGAGAAACTGAGGAATCTGAGCCAAGATGGTGGATAGGACCTCCTATATGATGGACAGTAGAACATGATTTCCCCAAGATGGAGTATCTAGAGCTCAGTTGAGATGTAGCAAAGATCAGTATTAGAAAAAGTAACATGTAAATCAAATTATATTGATGATGGGAAGGGAATTTTATCATGGAAATTAAGATATTATGTGTATTAATATGTAATTTCATATTTCAGTATGTAATGTTCAAAGCATACATATATGTGTGTGTGTGTGTGTGTGTGTGTGTGTGTGTGTGTGTGTGTGTGTGTGTGTGTGTATGTATGTATGGAATGTGCGCCCCACACCCCAATGCATTATCACATCTGTCAGATACGATATTAAGAAGAGCATACATGTGTGTCTCCCCCTCCCTTCCATTAATCTCTGGCAACCTCTCTCCAGTTCTGTCTCCTTTATCTGGTCTTCCATGGACAAACACATTTCTGACATTTTGTTCAGATTAAATAATGATCATGTCCATTCTCATACATTCTCATTTATCACAGCAGTTTTCCTTTTCATCATGGACTGGCTGATTTGTCAACAATCTTCCCAGGTTCCCTGACAACTAAGCTAGAAGCAAAAGGCACACAGGGAGTGGTGGGTGAATTTTCAGTAAACAAGAGAGAAATGACAAGAGGGCCAACGCGGAAGCAGTCACACCAGGCAATTAGTCACAGATGCAAAAACAGAAGAAAAGACAGGTAATAGTGCAAATATTATTGACTTTATAATGATGTTGCAGACTGAATAAAAACATGATAATCTGACCACAGCAAGCACAATCCAGATAGTGAGGAGGAATAAAGCAGGCTAGACTGAGACAAAAGACTGTTAGTGTTGTTACTCCATAGGAAAGCCACTATAAACTGTCATTCGCTGTGAGTTTCCCCAGCTTTTCACAGTCATGTGGCCTCGTCACAGATCAAGTCTCAGCTCAGGTCAGTTCTGGACTGGGAGCTGTCTCTCGAGGTTGGGATTACCCAAGGGGGGGGGTTCCCCAACAGATCTCGGACAAGTGTGAAAAGCCTATCAGAGACCTGTGAAAACTGTAGTTACAGGGCTCCACACAGACAAAGTGCTGCTGTCCACTCTTTTTCTCTCTCTTTGACCTTTCCCTTATCCTTCCTTTCTTCTCACTTCCTCTCTAATCATGCTCCCCCCATCTTTCACCCTTCTCCTTCCCGACTCTCAAATCTGCTCCTGAGCACACGTTAACCAGTCCAATAAAGGTTGTAGGTTCAGATTAATCAAAGTATGCGTCTGTGTGGCATGTTTTTACTCTCACGCACACACACACACACACACACACACACACACACACACACACACACACACACACACACACACACACGCAACCTATGGTCAATTACTGTATTACCCAAACTTCCCATTAATCTTACACCACAGGATAGAATGAAAGAAAGGAACGTTTCCTGGCTTTCTAATGTTGAGGCTGGCAACTTCCTTTTTATATAGGCCTACTCACAAACACACACACATACCTTCACACTCCGCAGTGCTGTTTTCTTCTTCTAGGAAACAGGGCTTTTAAACAATCATGGGTGTAGGGCCCGGCCAAGGTCACTTCGTTATTATTATTCTGCTGTAAAAACAGGAATGTAGGTATAGTCGGTACCTGTTCATATACACCATATTAACTCAACAACAGAGGTCACTCATATGGAAGACTTAACTACAACCTCTTATACTGTATATAGTTAATTAATATGACAAATATATCTTTTAGCTATGTTTTATAAATCTATCTCCAATCTACATCCATCCACTGCTGGAATAAAGTGCTGTGCCAGCGTTTGCAAAGCAAATTAAAAGTAATGCAATAATCCTCTGCTGGATTCGATTGAGGGCCACTTGCTGCCACCTGGTGCCCATCATGTGTACTTTCTCATCTTCATGTAATAAAGTACAACAGACATGGTATTGTTTAAGTATAGGTCACATTTATTCTTTCCAGGGAGAAATTAATTTGCTTGAATGTGTTACAAAATACATGAAAAGAAAAAAGCAACCTAGCATAGCACAGGTGTTGAAACTGACTTAAACTCTCCAGAATTTCACATTACAATACATACAGCTAGTAATAGATTATTTGAACATTGCAGACAAATTCACAAACACCCAACATTTACCGCTCAGGTGACTAGATGTGTGTGTGAGTGTGTGTGTGTGTATTTGTGAATGTGAAGCCCATGACAGGATGTCCTTCTCTCCTGTCTGAACTGTTCCCTCCCTGGACAGTATGGGTCTGCAGAGACATCTTTGTGCAGAGGGTATGTTCACTTTTTCTTCTCTGGCTTGTCGTTGTACTCCAGGAAGAAGTCGTTACAGGCCACAGTAAGAGCTCCGACCAGTATGATGAACTCAGTGAAATCTACCTCCCCGTCGTTGTTGGAATCCAGGTCTCCCATGACCTTATCAACTGCCTCCTTATCCTGGGCATTCTGCATGTGTGAGGATAGAAAACAGAAATGTAGGCTGGGTCTAATTTATACGCATGAAGCTGTGCATCTCTGCATCCCTAAGTGTCTCCTTACCCCCAAGTAGTTGCCGAGCTCAGTGGTTAGCATCTCTTTGAGCTCAGCCCTGCTCAGTGTATATTTGTCTCCCTCGTTTCCAGAGTACTTATGGAAGGTCTGGATCATGAGCTGCATGGCGTTCTCCAGGGTGGAGGCGTTCTCTGAGTTGGGTAAAGACATTCTGGAAAAAGAAAGAATAAGGAGAAGGGTGAGAGGAGGAGAAAGCAAGAGCAGTCCATATCAGTACTCCTGCCTGCAAACTCTCTGGAGCATGGAGCCTTAAAGCCTCTCTTGGTTGCTCTGTCACACACTTAAATGCATGCAAACACACTCTTTCTCTAAAAAGATCAAATTTGATCTTCAATGACATCTCTCTATCTAGTGACAGGAGAGATATATTTGGCAGAATCAGATACCCTGTCTAGCCCTAGAGTCAAGTTTGCTCTAACTGTTTCCTCATCAGGAGTGTTTCCTCCCTGCCAGTTGTCCAGATAAGATTCTGCTACAGATTAAACTGATCCTCAATCTGTTTATTGCCTTGCCCCAGCGAGAGGATCTCTAAGAGTCAGGACATAGAGAGCAGCCAGAAATGTGAGCTAGCTGATAAGAGTGAAACTCTAAGCTGGTAAAACAGCCGAACCAGTGGAGGAGATGTAACCAGGACACGCAGAGGCAACCTGATCTGGCTTTTACTTAGCTCCACCGGATGGCAGAAAACACCGGAGACAGGTGTAAGTCTTTGCCTTTCTTGAACCTACATCACCTCTGAACTGTGAAGACTTTTCCCTCACTGTCAATCACATTTTACATCTGTCTCTCTTCGTGGACACAATGTTCCAAATTCTCATGAATCAGTGGCATAAAGAAATTATCAGAAAGACGTTTTTTGGCATCTTCTGCAGAAGATAAAATAGGGTTTCATAATTTCATTATCAGTAAATTATCAGAAAGCTCTTACTGTCGTTGATTTTCACAAGTACTTTCAACAGGTATTCCACCTACAGACAGCATCATGCATTAGCTGCTAAAAACTTACTTTTCAAAGTACAAATAGTCAGAAACAACCTCAGAGAGAAACAGGGAGGAACAGCTTTCAGAGTTGAAGTCTGTCCTCAATATAATTCTTTACCTGAGTGGAGGACGATTGATGGCCTGCAGGTCAGGTGCAGAGAGAGAAGGCAGGAGCGACTGATGAGGAGGATGAGGAGGACGTCTTAAATACATCCCTCACTCCACCCATCCCACTTATCCTTCCTCCCCTCTCCCTCCTTCCACCTGTTGCTCCTCTCCTCCTCTGTTTACGCATCAGACACCTGCTATCACCTAAAAGGATACACAAAAGATCCACCTGCTCTGTCAGAGATGACATATTGACAAAAAACACTAATGGTACTGTGACTAAAGCATTAGGTAAATTTAAGTAGGCCTACCCATAATGTGACCACAAGCCACACCACAAATGCTGTTGTTGTAAACTTTACTGTAAATGTTGGCTTTTTAATCTTAGATATCAGTCTGCATGGAAGTTTAGATACCAAGTGTAAATAGTGAATTTGTGACATGGTAGTAGTTTGCATACTTTGATGAGCTTAACACCAGACTAACAGCATTCCTTGAGCACGACGAGTTGTTGTGGCATGACAATGATGTATCACTGACTATGTTACAGCTCGCCATTGTGACATTGGATTATCCTGCTACCCTGTTATGCTACCATTTTGTACTTCATGTCAAAACAAAGAACAGACTTAGAGGGAGTGCTAAAATAAATACAGTACCAAGAACAACATCAACAACAACTTGATAACTCTTCAATTGTGTCTGGTTTAAAGCAGCAGAGTGTTGGGGTGTGTGTAGAGGTAGGATGTTTACTGGAGGAAAGGGAGGGGGGTCATGCCTGATACAGTATCCGAAGGATTAGTGTAGCACCGATGAATGGAGCCATCACACCTGGCAGCCATGCAGAGAAATCCCCATACAAAGACTTTGCAAAACACACACAAAGGCAAACATGCTTATGCAAGGGCACACACACATGTGCACTTTCACAAACGCATTTACACCTCAAGCTCCAAAATGCAGCACATGCCAGCAGTATAATGGACACAGTGAGAGCGAAAGGACATGAAAAATTAAATAAAGAGTAAAAATAAATGATAGAAACACATATGATCATGTATACTTGAAGGATCTCGAAGATCATACTTGTGAAAGCAAACAACATCAACATTAATGCTATAAATATAAATAAATTAATCAAACAAGCACGGCAAGATGTCATAAAACACGTTTGATCTACCGTCCTGGTAAGTGCATAATCTGGTTTGTGTGTCTTTGTTGCAGTATGTTGTGTCAGTGAGTGGGGTAGCGCAGCAGTGTGTGCACGTTTGTATGGACCATATGCGTATATGTATAGTGTTGCAGAGTGGAGGATGGTGCACAGTAGGAAGCGTATACTGTGTAACAGGATCTGGTTGCAATAGTTGATGCATGTAAGGGCTGCTGAGTTTGACTACTCAGGGATGTCACAACTATATTTAGCAAGTGTTGCATGTAGCTATGGAAGGAGCAGGTATCATTGCAGTGGTGCCTGTGGGACAATGACAAACCATATCAGGGAAACCACTGTACGCATACAGTAGGCTATTTCCCTGGGTTTCTCAGCAGAATTTTTGTTTATTGTGGAAGATAATGGGCAACGACAGCAATTAGACACTTTAATGCAACTTAAGAAAGCTGGAACGCCAATTAAAAACTATACACAATATAGTTTTATTACATAAAGCTTTTATTTTGAAAATACAGTAAGTATCTTTTGTAGAATTGGCATAAGAAAAAGACACTCCCAGTTTAGAGTCCTTCAATGTGTCCTTGACAGTGGAGATCAATATGGTGTGACTGAAAAAAAGGCTGATCTGGACAGACATTAAGAGCATTATACAACTGGCTGATTAATTGAATGAAAATGATTATGGATTGATGTGAAAAAAAATGTCATGTCTAGAACATTTGGAAATGAGAAAAGATACTTAAAACACGCAAAACAAAAAAGGCTGTTAATTAGCCAATCCACCAGCTACACCAGCATCTATGATGCATTTGCACTGGATCCAGTCTTGCTCTCACTAAGGGAGTTGGCCAGGTAGCCAATCAGAGTGAGGTATTCCTGGAAGCTGACCTTTCCATCGTTGTTCACATCCAATCCCTGCTGCATCTCCTTAACGGCAGAGGCGCGGTCTGCATCCTGAACACAAAGGGGTAGACAGCATATGGTAGCTCCTTATGAATAAAAAAACATTACATCTTATATACTGATGGAATATTTGCGTACAGCAAAGAGTGATAGACAACAGTGAATGGTTCTCTAGTTCCTTACCTGCATGAGGCCGCCAAGCTTATTCTTTACCAGTTTCTGGAAGCCACCCCCGCTTAGGTTCTCCTTCCCACTGGAAGAATTAAGAAATGTGGTCACCACCGTCTTAATGGCTGACTCCATATCTAAAGAGAGAGAGAGAGAAGAAGTGGAGCATTGAGTGTTGGAAGTGGCAAGGGGAGATATGGCCATATCTTAGACACTCAGACATGATGCCGTTGGGTACAGTTCCCATGAATTATATTAATATAAAGATATATTTACATTGGGTCTTGGGTGGATAAAAGGCATATCAGTTACTGAGAGTACATTATAACCTTGGAATCCTTGTGCATGCTGAAATGTTTGCATATGTCCCCTGAACATAAACATGTGAGAAAGGTGAGACACACAAGTGATGTCAGCATAGAAGAAGAGAGGTGAGAGGGGAGGGGCAGAGCCTGGAGGTTCTCCAAAGTAAACAGAGCGAGAGAGATAGGGAGTGATGGAAGGTTGAAGAGGAGGGGAGTCTCTGAGGTAAACACAATGGGAGCTATGATCTCTGATGGTGGACATCTGATCCTCAGAAGCCAGCGGGAGGCCACAGGTTCAGATTACTGCCTGCTGCCCGTCTGCTGCAGCACACCTTCCCTCACACCGTTACACTGCATACTGTATCAAGAACTAAAGAAACATCCAACCGCACCAATAGATTAAATTTGCCTAAAACATTAGGTTTTGGCTCTTTCCAACTCACTGCTTTTTGCTAGTTGGACCTCACAAATTTTGTCCAAATTACATGTTACAAGCTAATTCTACACACATTTTGATGAAGGTGTACACAGTGGAAAAGTGACAAAAAGTCAGTTTGTATATACTGTAAGTGCACTTAACTTAAGTTCTTAGTGTGCTGTTGATGAACATTATTTACTTTTCACAGAAGACATTTTGGTCACAGTAAAAAAGCACAGGTGCAAATAATAATGAATGATGGTTGAGTTCCATTTAACTGCTTCAGTTTCAGGGTCCTTGTATTGTGCATGCTGGCTGATCATAAGAGAGCTCCAGGAAGATCTTAAAAAAACAAAAGTAAATAAGTAGTAAATCTTTCTGCTTTCTGCCTTGTGAAGTGGAAAAGTGACAAAATGAAGTATAATCAAAAGAACTTAAATCTGAGTTTGCTGTCGACGTACACTATTCTCCCACAATGCACTGCAAAGTCAAACAGAGGAGCTGATCGTGAACAGCTGCAATTGTGGTTAATGTTGATTTTCTGAATACTAACTGCAAAAACAGTATATTATGAGAATGTATCCGTATACTGTTTTATTTGTTTGTATGCTGTGTGCAATTACTATGTAATATTAAATTGTGAGACACAGCTACAGTTTTACCATCCATCATTGCACATATAGCATAATTTCCTGTTGGTACAAAAGTACGTTGATTTCTTGTATATAAAACTGCAAAAACAGTACACTATGACAATGAGTATTTATTACATACTGTATATTATTGGTATGTAGCGTGGTGGTGGTGATGTTGTCAATAATAACTGTAAAAACAGTAGACAATGAAAATTACTATTTTATTTTATCATATGAAAGCGGGACATAACGTTAAACCTATAGACAGTGTTAAGGCCAGCACATGTGCAACCTAATGTATCGAGACATAATTCAGCCAGTAGAGCCATCTCTCGACGTTTCTGCTCTCATTTAGCTTTCTGTTGTCTCAACAAACAACATTTTCAAGGCAACTGCTCTCAGACAATAAAAGGGCCTGAAAAAATGCTGCAGATACTTGAGTAGACTTGATAATTATCGCAGCAGTGCGGTGCCAGGCCTTGCTGCAGGATTTCCAATGTCTATCAGAAACTACCAGGAGGCAGCGGTGCCCACAGGATGGGTGCCTGTGGTGATGTTGTTAGAGTAACTGTAGAAGCTGGCAAATCTCCTATCTGACACATATGTCACACCTCAATGCTCACACCATGCCACCACACTGGCCTACATAAAAAGACATAGAGATAGACATACAGAAAGATAGAAACACACGCACACGCACATGCACACACACACACACACACACACACACACACACACACACACACACGCACGCACATGCACACACATCTAAAGAAGGACAACACCAATTAGGACTTTGTCTGCATTAACCTAATTAATGGGTGAGTGAGAGCAGGCACTCATACCCTGGATTCTGTTTCATGTCTCCCTACCATGCTAACACACACACACACACACACACACACACACACACACACACACACACACACACACACACACACACACACACACAACTCTTTCCTACATACAAGTGTGCATCTGTCATCAGCATGCTATTCATAATTATTTAATAGGTTACTATAATTGTCAAACACCCTTTACAAGACCAACAGCAGCACAGGAGCAGGCAGACCGCCAGTGTTGTGTGTGTTTGTATCTGTACAGCCCATATATCAAAATGCCTGACAGGCCACTATCCATTAATGTCACTTCCACGTGTAATGAGATGAACATGAAACCAAGTTTGCTTCGGTCACAACTGGAGACATCGGGGCCACTGAATTACAAATGGGTAGAAAGGAACATGTAGTGGGGTTTGGCAGATAAAAGCAAGAGGTGGCCTGACTAGGAGTGTGTGCTGAGTACAAATGCAGCCTCTCAACACATGTACTCCATTCAGATTCAGAGCCTGGAGATTACCAAGACTCAAGTGTAATGAATGTTTGTGTGAGGCCCAGTGCATTGTTTTATTTGCATTACTGGTTCTTTTGGTGGCATTTTTACTGGAATTTTGCCCGACACACATGGTAGTTCAGTGAACCGACCCTTTTGGCTTGAGACATTTCAAATAAAGCAATGTCTACTTGTGACCCACCGTCCAGTTGCATACGTCTATGGATTTTAACCAGGTTAATGAAAGAGGGATATTTTCCCCTTCTTTTTATAAATATTTTACTATGTAGTAATTGTCAAGTAAAAAGCAAGGATGAATATCTTTTGTTATGTTTAGTCTGCAACTTTTTATGCTGTAGTCTTGGCCAGGTCTTCCAACCCCACTAGGACTTACCTGGTTTTAAAGAATAAATACATATTCAAAAATATGTCTTATACCATATTTTACTGTGTAGTCTCCATGTTTTAAATGGGTTAACACAGGCCCATAGACAGGGGGGGGGGTCTTCGTGGTTTGAAAGATGAAGTAATTGAACCTCATAATTAAATAAAAAAATAGGGAAAAACTGCAAAAAGGTCCACTTTAAAAATAAAAAGATTCCCCACCTCTTTCACTAGGCTGGCTGCGGGCCTGTAACATGTACAGTATGTATCATTGTGTGTGGACACAGTACCTCCCAGATAAATCAAATAAAACATAATGGACATGCAGACTTTGGTGAGAGTTCAGTCAGTGTTGCAACTGGCTTTAAGACTTAACAAGTACAAACCAGTTTAGAGCTTAGTCAGGTAGGGCCACCCAACCCAACCAGTCCCCTCACCACCTCCTACCTAAAGCAGGGCTACCAGAAATTGTTGGTGTAACGTTCATATCTGAGTGTACGTTTGGACCAGGCTGACCACAGAGCACCAAGGCCATTATTCTGCGTTGCCACCTGAAATTTCACGAGCTAATAAGCATTGATAAATTCCAGGGAGTGATCAACTCCACCCTGCTCGTGTTGTTTGCGCTAAGTGTGACTGACTCACTTCCTCCATCAGCACGTTACCTGTCATCGCCCAGGTAGCTATTTCTCCTGCGCGTCATCAGCTACACCAGGCCGACGCCATTTGAGTCTCGCTACCGGAGTCTTATCATAACGTTAATAATTCAGACTGATAAGAGCCAAATCTGACCGTCGGTACACTGATCAACAGTAGACCTATGACTGTTGAACGGGGCGAACACGGCCTCGGCGCATTTGCCAAAACTAGTCAGCGCTGTGCGTAACGGAGATGTCAGGGGCTTGCCCGCGTCCCAAATTTACATTTAGCCCTAACTAATCCTGACAAATTGTAAAGCAGCCAGAGGCAGGACTGACACACATCAAATAAATAAGTAAAGGTGAACGTCAAGACTCCGGTTTCTCTGGAAGTGTAAAGGGATTGGGGTTAGATTACCAAGAAAACCTGATCCCATGTGGTCACCAAGCTATTGGCAATAGAGACGCTCCCTAATTATGCAAACTTTATGACCAGAGCAGAGCAGAGGAAATAAGATAAACTAATCAGTTTGCCAAGAAAACAGCACAATAAACTACAGAGCGACACAGCACAAAAGTATAGTCAGCAGAATAAAGCAGACTCACCGTTAGGACAGGACAACAAAAGGCAAGAAACTATTTCGGAAACTGCGCTCCTTCTTTCTCAAGATCCTCCTCTTCAGTCCTGCGTTAGAGTAACCAGCAACACATATCTTTTCCGTGATTTAACTTCTCACTCCAGCCAACTTTTTTTCTTTCTCATAGGGCGTGTGCCTGGGAGAGAAGGAATGTGGAAAGAGGCGCAGCTTGAGTACCACAGTAGCTTTTCACCAACAATTTGTAACAAACATTTCCGTTCTTTAAGAAAGTATTTCTCATGTAGTTTAATAAACATCTTCAGTTTAATATGTCTCTTTTATACTTGCTCATTCATCTGCATTTTTTTCTGGCACACTTTATCTCAACATGTAGGAACAAGCACGCGCCCATGTCTAGGTGCGCGTGTGTTCAAAGCTTTCCCAACAGATGTACTCAGGCCACACCCTGAAACGTTACTCACTGGTGCAAATAATAGAAAGATAGTGTTCAGTAGAAAGGAAACCTTTGAACAAACTGTCATATGAAGGCCCGAGCAGCAAGAAACACACACTTTTGTTGACATTTTAATTCCAGCTTTAAACAGAATATCCTGCTCTGCCAACACCACACCTCTGTTTGTTTCCAGGAGGGAGATGATAAACTCCCTCATAGACCTGTAAGCACAAGCAGCTGTGAGCATGTGTTTGTGTGTATGCTGGGAAAAAAGCTAGTACTGGTTCTAATATTGCTGAAATAATATTCTGTGACAGAGTCTGTGCCAGTTTGGCAGTTGCTGGTGAGAGGACAGTGTTAGAAGAAACGCAGACTACTGGTAAAAACACGGCGATGTGCAGTTGAAATTGACTGAGCAGCAAACTTTAGGGTGTTTTCCATTTGGCTGTTTTCCCATTTATTTCAAACTGTATGGCACACAGACAAGTCGGTGACACATGAAACTGTAACAGAGTCACTGAGGACACTCTATTGGCTTGCAAGATGCCCAATTAGCTGCCAGAACTCCAGGAAGTTGAGCTCTCCATCATTGTTCTTGTCCAATGAGCTCATGAGTTGATCAGTGGCAGCGGGGTCGGCAGCATTCTGCAGGAAAACAGGAAGATACATTAAAAACTAAAAAGCTGACACCACTGGCACGGACACCAATTAAAAAATGAATGCAACCTCAGCAGAGGTTGTTTGGCAGAAGGATCTATGGCTCTGTCACCATCTAGTGGCAAAAGTGGTTGCTTCAGCTGTTAATGCAAGGAGAAACACATGGAATTTTCCACACTTGGAAAAGGCACCCCTGTATTTTGTGTTGGGCCTCAGGAACTAGTACTTTCTGCCATTGTGCTCTGGTTGAACATAACAACACAACCACAACTAGACTACTCTCTAAAGTTAAAGAGAAACATTTAAGTCTCTGAAGGGTGGCAACTCTTTATGACAAACTCTTTGTTTTTGTGGAACGGGCGCACATCAGATGTAGAGTTGTATTCTGTCCTAACATGACATAGAACTGCTCTAGATCACGGAAGGATCCACGGAAGGAGTGGAAAGAGTAAAATATTCTAAAATATTCTTTTAAAGTATTATTAAGACTCAGAAGTACAGTAAGACCACATGCATTAAAACTGCCTGCGTGGAAGAACAAAAGCAGCCTTCTGAACACAAGTATGACTAACAGTTAATTATATGGTCACATCAAAAAGCGCCAATGTGGCATTCAGATGATAATCCTTTCAATATGAATCTGCCCTTATGAGGAAGCTTTTTTTGCCCAGCAAACAAAGAGGTGTAAAGGAAACTTATGTTCCTAATTGTTTTGTATCGGCCATCTGTAGGTGGCTCTTGTCTTTCAAACAAGTAGCTGAGTACAATCATCTACAGATAGGGCTGGCGATATTCTATGTTTTTGTGTCAACTAATCCCATGAAAAGTAAAAAAAAAAACAAAAAAAAAACAATGGATGTCCTTCTGTGACTCAGCCACAAACCCATTTGTTCCTTCTAAAGATACGGATTGTTAACCCTGAAGGCATACTTATACTCTTAAAACAGGCTAATTGACTCCCTAAACAGCTCGGCACTGTGGCTTTTAGCAAATGTTGCTCAAAAAGCAGTAAATAGTGCATTTGTTGGGGATTATTTTCAGGCGCAGATTAATACGCATTTGGTGTGTGGCTGGCTGATGTGTTTTTAATTAAACACCAATGGAGCTCTATGGCACAGAGGAATAAGCTGCATCAGGCTTTGGATATGCAGGAAACACTACAATCAATGTATTGTTGCTTTTGTTTTATTCATGGAATTTGTTGAAAATAAGAAAAGTTTTAGAATATATTAGGGCTGTCAATCGATAAAATTCTTTTATCGAATTAATTACATACTCTGTGATTAATTAATCGCATACATAATTAACGGTGCCTGAACCGATACTTTTTAATAAAGTTAAAAAAAAAGAAAAAAAAGAAAGGTACTAAACAACAGGAACTTGTTTATTGCTAAGGCCATATGGTCAAAATTAAATGATTTAATAATAATGTAATAACTATAACAATAACTTATTTCATTAGTAAATTGCTGTTGAACGACAAAAACAATCACCAGATGGGAAAAGGACATTTAACAATAACTACGAATGCACCACGAGGCTGTAAATTACCAGTTTCATTGAACGCACCGTCTGTGTTTTTCCGACATCGGCAGCTGCAGATTGTTGCACCCATAGACTGTATATAAGAATGGACCAACAGATCCCGTGTCTCTGGACGGAGGCAAGTGAAGGCCGTTAGAAGCACTTTTCCGGTGAGCGCTGAGCGTTACTGCGCAGCCTCCAACTGAGAGAGACGACGTAAATGTGCCGTGAGCAACGTGTCTGAAAGTTGTAAGTCTTCTGGTAGCTGTGCCAAGAGAAATCTCAATCATTCCCAATCTTGCAGAGACGGAGAGCGTAGGTATATGTAAGGAGATAACATAGGCACAGGCTAATTATTGATCACTAACATTAGTAATTACACTTAAACAGCTAATGTGAGACGAAACTGCCTGCGCGCTTCTCCTGTACTATACGGTAATTCCTCTACTATGCAACAGTAAGTCGCGTGGTTATGACACAATCGTTAACCTATTTTTACAAAAACGTCTGCTATGGAGCCATAACGTGAGATACAAGGTAATGGAGCCTTTTCTACATTGTCATGTTTCTTTAGAAATAAACAATGGACAAATAGAGTATTTAAACGCTTCAGATGTAAAGTTATTCTCTGTCAAAGTGACGTCAAAATGAATGGCAGTCAATGGGATGCTAACGGGGGGTGATCGCTTTGTAGCATCAAAATGGCACCATAGGAGGTTCGCGGTCCGAGGAGAAGCTTACCCCCTTGGTTGCACCCCGGTGTTGAATCCTCAACAGTGAAATACAGACAAACTTTACACCGTTTAGCGTTAGCTGTCAGCATTTTAACCGTTTTTAATCCAGCTACTAGCTAGCGGTAAGCTAACGTTAGCTGCTGTTGAGTAAAGTGTTAACTAGCTAGCGGTAGGCTAACGTTAGCTGCTGTTGAGTATAGTGTTAACTAGCGTCACGTGCAGCGGTGTTTGTGTTGTCTGTATCGTCTGTTTCAGAGCATCAGAGAGAAGCGCAGACATATCAGTGGCACCAGATTTCGGTACCCAACCCTATTCAGGAAGAAGATTTGTATAAGTAAATGTTCCACCTCCTTCATTTTACAGTCCAATGGTGGCTAGAACGGCTCTGGGTCAAACGTCAATATGGAATGGATTAATCTGCGTTATTTTTTTTAACGCTTTATTTTTTCTCAGATTAATTAATCGAAATTTTTTATTTTGACTGCCCTAGAATATATTCAAAAGTGAACAAGTAAACTATACAAAAAGGTAACTCAATTAGAGTAACAATGGTGCTTGCAGTGTACAGACAAACAAACAAAAATTGGCTAAATATTTCAGTGTATGCAATAGATATTGGCGTGAAACCCTCCACCTGCTGTTATGTATTACACCAATAGGTAAATCACACAAATACGGACTATGCTACACTGGTGCATTACTGCAGTATTGTTGTTCGTTAAACTTACAGTCCTTTACCTTGATAAAGTTATGGATCTCTGATGTAACCAGTCTGTGGAACTCATCTCTGCTCAATGTGTCAGAGGAACCATCGCTGCCAGCATATGCCTTGAACTGGGTCACAAGCACACCTATGGCAGACTCCATCACACTTCAAGAGGCAGACAGGGTTTGGACTTCAGACAATATTTTGAGGAAAAGTAAAAATGAGAATTGCTGTTGATCATATTTAATAATACATTCCAAAACATGGTTATTATATGATACAGATTAAGTTCAAGTTTGGATAGAAGAGAAACTGGCAACACAAATCAGAGAGACTCACCAGCTCAGGTATGTGTGTGGGTAAGTCGTGAGGACACAAGTCTTCCTGGTCTTTTTCTAGCCGACCTCTCCTGGTAAAGAAGATCTATCATTCACTCATTTCTCGCTATATATTTACAGCTTGTGTTTTCTGAACAATAATCATTGCAACCAGTAAAAATGTAAACCATGTTTCCTAAACACCACTGACCTTTTTCCATGACGTGATTGCATGTTCAGATACAATGTCAGTGTGTAACCAGTATCTGGCAGGATATGGTTTCCTGGATGAATCATCCAGGAAACCCCAGACTAACATAGTTAGGACGGGTTAAAAATATTACAAATAGTTTAAAGTTTCGCTCAGTTCATGCCATAGACAACAGTCTCACATTTTTTCTTTGCTTTGTATGAGTGGTAAACTGTGGGCAAAAAGCTGCAGAGAGCAAAAAGAAAGCAGTAAATCAAATATAATTACACAGTCTGTGTTGCAAAACCTTCTGAGAATGAGGCACTTGGGTTTTTACCTCAGAAGACCTGATCATTTAAGCCAAAGCTCTGACAGGATGTGCACAATTCGCACTTTAGGAAGGCAGTTAGTGCTAACAGGCACAATGGCTTTATTATCATATACATATACAGCTGCAACACACACATACACACTCACACACACGAAACAGCAGTCTTCAGTTCTTCTCCTTACATTCCCTTGGCCATCATTGAGAAAGCAGAGCGCAGCTACTACCACAAAATAAATGACTTCTGGAAAGCAATGAGAAATCACCTAGTGGTATAAAAGCATCAGGGTTTTCCGTGGGGTGATGCTGATACTTGTCTTATGATTAATGTATTTGTGTCTTAGAATTTGTTGGTCTATATTTCAAAACGTAATCCATACTTCTTGAATTCCTTGATTGCCTGCTGTACCCACTCATCCATCATTTGGCACTCAGAGTAGATCCATGTTCTGCTTTAAATATTTCATGCAACTAAATAAATAAAGTGTGGGAAAAACTTGAGAGGTCCTTAAAGTCATACACGTATATAGCAGCGCTACAGGGTTGATTTACAGTTTCTCCTTTCACAGACTTTATTAAGTAGTAGTGCGTTAGGGAATGTAAACCTGCATTCAATATTGCTTTTCCACAGAGGCAGCAGTATAAATTGCATGTGTTTTTGTGTGTGTGACATTACTGCTGAAGCTACAGTACAGCAGTCTCAAAACATTATGAGGAGAAATGGCACCCCACTTTGTGGTGAAGGACTAATTATCAATACTTCTCACATACAAAGAATCACTGTTATTTCCCTTAGTTACCCATCTACAACATATCTTTACTGATATACAGTATTTATGTAAAAAGTTTCAAAATTTAACCAGGCCAGTATTTTCTAATCTCAAACAGGCACAAAGATCGACTGACAAAACACTCCGTTACTAAAAGACGTGAAGTCATCAGTCAATCTCACCCTCTCCTCTTTCCTTTCTGCTACCATCAGCCAAGGTGCTCCACCCATCCAGATACAGGGAAAGATAAAAGGAAGAAACAGCAGAAAAAGTATCCCAGAGGAGAAGTTAACATCAGTCTGGCAAAGACAATGCAAGAAGAAAGGAGTTGATTCATCTGCAGTGGCGCACACAGTAAAACATCACTCATGTATTGATCTGTCAGCAAGTACAGCTTCTTACAGATTCCACTGACTTTCAACAGAAATTGGTAGGACAACTGTTCAAACAACCATGAATGTATTATTATCAACAAAAAACAAAAGATCTCAACTTGTTTCTTACCTTGCAGAATCATCAGGATGTGTGAGTCAAACAGGATCAAATTCAGATGGAGGCTTGAAATAACGGTGTCTAATAAAATGAGTAGATGTTTGTAGGTGGCATTCTTTGAAGATAAACATTTAATGAGTGAATCAAAAGAAGACACTAGCAAGTTATTTCAACACAGGGACGTACCAAATTTATTATCCTGCTCTTGTGACAGTAACAGGGCCAAATACGAACATCCTAACATACAAAGTTCTCTATGCTGCAACAAAGCCCACGCAGTACGCTGTTCTGCATCAACACCCTATAATCTCCATGTGGCTGTAGGCCCTTGAACCAGCAACATTTAATAAGTTAGTAGATAAACAGATTTGTAAACAGATAGCAAGGAAAACATGTTTTTTTTTGTGGAAACTACGTGCCATGACCTCAGTGCTATGATCGACCTAATCGACAGAAACAAATGTTCCATTCATGATAAAACAATAATTAAGGAAATTTTAGTGCACAACATGAGTTCTGTACCTGCAAAGAAACATACATGCTCAACATGTTGATATCTTATGTGCCAACCAATTATATTTGTATCTATATTATGCCAACCTCTGTAAAATAAGGTAATTATAGATTTCTGCATTTCAACATAGTACTTTTACACATTTAATGCAACAAGTACAAACATCCAAAACAAAATAAATTCAGACTTCTCTAATTTCACATAAAATATTAACTAAACTTTTTTTTCAGCAGTTCATGCCACTATTTCTAAAAACTAATGATTTAAAGATAATCTGACATTTAAGGCCAGGTTAAAGCAATGAATACATAAAGATGGCATTCTGCGGTTACAGTGTAGGATCAGTGAATAGGTAGACTTCATCAGTGCACAGTGTGATTTGCAGAGGAAGAGGTGCAGTGTGTAAATAAGACTATACAGTATCTGTTCCTGCATGAGAGTCAAAGCAGAGTAACACCAAAATCAATCCAACAGGTGTAATCTCCCCTATATAAAGGGAGAAAGTAGCACTGTGTGCAGGAATGACCTTCACACCAACGGATGTTCAACATTAGCTGCAGGTGCTCAATCCCAAATAAAATAGATGTGGGGTTTTCTATGGATTGAACACTAGAATAAAGAGCACACAAAGGCTATGCAATGTGTGCATTATACATCACTAGTCTCTGTATCTTCTTCTCTCTTAATTCCATCACAAAAAACATACGTAGATGCAAGCACTTTCTCCATTATTAAGAACTAATGTGTGTGCATGTGCATAGGTAAAATACAAAAACAACCCAGAACAGTGAAATTAAATCATAAGTTGAACTTTCTGGACAACAGATGTAAGGTGTGAAATAAGATCCTGTAAAAAGGGTGACAGGATGATAAATGTATACTTGTAAGCGTTTGTGGTCCAATATAAAATGTTCCCTTTTTGAATACTTTTGTCAGATCCATCAATTCTATGACTGCATCAGCCACGTCCTCGTCCGCTCTCCTTCCTCCGGTCACCTTTGGATCTCTCCTTTTTCTCTACAACTTCCGGCACTGAAAACTTTTTCATGACTTCTATTTCAAACCCCTCCATTTCTTCCTCTATGGCGCTGTCCTCTTCCTCCGCGTCGTCATCTCCTTCCACCATGTCTTCCAAAATATCTCCCAAATCTTCGACGAACTCTTGAAAGCTCGTCTGGTTGTGGACAAAGAGTCCATCCTTGAAGAATTCGGCGGCTAGCTTTCTGAGCTCTTCTCTTTTGGAATGATCCACTCCCGCCTCCTGTGCCTTGGCTAGGTAAGTCAGGAGGATGGCCTCAAACTCGGGGAAGGGGACAGGGAGCAGCCCCTCAGCCTGAGCACAGGTCTCCAGGGAGTCACATGGCTGTGGTGGTTTGGGGTTGTGCTGGAGGCGGTCTCTCTGCTGGACCCAGTACTCGGGCTGTCCCACGGAGGGTTGGCGGTGTGTGTGAGGAGGCTTCCCATCTCCCCACAGGTGCTCTGCCTTGTGGCCGTGATTACCGTTATATTTGTGCTCCTCTTTGCGTTTCTCGGAGCTTGATCCGTCCTTTTTCCAATCACCGTTGTGTTTTCCGTCTTTCTCTCCTCCTCTCTTCCACGGTTCTTCTTTCTTTTCCCACTGTTTCCTCTCATCCTTCTTCTTCCACTCCTTTCCATCTTTAACATTGTTTCTCTTCCGCTCGTTCTCGTTCCACTGTTTCCTCTCATCCTTCCCCTTCCTTTCTTTACCATGATTTTTTCTCTCTTCCCACTGTTTCCTTTCACCCTTTCCTTTCCCTTCCTTAGTATGACCTTTGCCATTTTTACTCTTCCAGTCACTATCTTCTTTCTTCCACTCTTTCTTCTCTCCCTTCTCTTTCCAATCATTTTCCTCCCATTCCTCTTTGCCACTTTCCTTGTAGCCATCTTTCCCCTTCTTCCATTCCTTCTCTCCTTTCCATTCCTCCTTGCCCTTGTGCTTCTCTCCATGGTCTTTTCCTACCTTCCAATCCTTCTCCTTACCCCTCCATTGTTTATCCGCCTTCACTTTCTCATGTTTTGCCTTTTTCCAGTCTTTCTCCTCCTTTCTCTCACTCTTCTCTATCCACTCTTTCTTCCCTTCCCTGTCCTTCCAAGGCTTTCCTTCATCACCCCTGGTGGCCTTTTCTTTCTTCCAGTCTTTCTCCTTCCATTGTTTTGTCTCATCACCGTGCCTCTTTTGTTTGCCTTCCTTATCTTTCTCCTTGTCAAACTTTCCTTGCTCATGTTTTCCCTTTTTCAATTCCATTTTAACTCCATCTTCACGCTCCTTTTTCTCTCCTTCCTTCCATTCAGATTTATCTCTCTCTTTCCACTCCTTTTTCTCGCCCATGTCAATTTTATCCTTCTTCACATCTTTCTTCTTCTCCCTCTGGTCATCCAATGTCTTCTTAGGCCGTCTCTCTGCAGATCCGGCTGTGCCCTGCGTGCTGTCCTCTGGCTGGCCACTGGAGGGCGATGTGGTGGGCGTCACAGGTGCTTGAGCTGCTTCACTGGCTGCTGAAGGAAACACAAGAAGTCATTACAACTACACTACAAAGATGAGAAGTGAGCATTCCAGTGAGAATAACAGCAAAGAAGAAAAAGGAAGAATCATACTGCACTTTCCCTAGCTGTCTAATAACTATCATCCTTCTACATCTTCTCCATGTTCCCTCCCTACCTCCTCCCTCTGTCCCTTTGTACCTGAGGGGAGTTTTAATTCAGTCACAGTGGATCTCAGTGTTTCTAGTTCTCTCTGTAGGGCCAGGACAGACTCCAGCTCTCTCTTCATCCTCTCGTTCTCTTTCTGAAGGACAGGGAGAGATGCCATCTCTTTCTTCAACCTACTGTTTTCCTTCTCCACCTCTTCCCAACGCAGCCGCTCCTTTGCTCCCTCTGCTGCCTGTCCCTTGGCTACTTTTAGCTCTTCTTTCTGTGCCTGTTTGAAGAAAGAAAAAAAGAACAGGAAAAGAGGGTCCTGTGAGAATACTGCAAACTCAGTGACACACACACACACACACACACACACACACACACACACACACACACACACACACACACACACACACACACACACACACACACACACACACACACCTGAAGTTGGGCTTGTAGTACAGAAATCTGCTGGTTCCCTTCGGCTAACTTATTTAGAAGCTCTGTACCGTCAGCATCTACTGGGGGTGGAGGAACCTCTGGATTAAGCCACTCCTGTCAACAAATTGTACACAGAGTACAACCCAATGGCAAGATTTTAGATGGCTTTTCAGAATTACTATTGTCAGACAGAGTAGTCAAAAAGTGAGAGAACAGTAAGTGTTGATGAGGTGGGAAAGAACAACAGTCCAGAGTAGCCCAGTTGGTAGACAATAGCAGTAAAGCTGCCAGGATTGTGGGTGGTCTCCTGGTGAACATATTACACTAAAAATGAATGTGGTGGTACTCATTGTACTCTAAGCTTGGAGCAAACATTTTATTTATAATGATTAACAGTTAGAAAGAACACTAAGAGAGAATAGAAGGACAAAAAAGAAGTGACAAACTGACATCAGACTGACCTGTTTTCCTGGTACCTCTGCATCTTTCAGCTCCATTGTACCATAGTCACTCTCTGTAAATGTATTATGCAGAGCTTAATGTTAATGTAAATAAATACACTGTCAAAGAACAGAAGCAAAAGCTTTGCATATGCAGGGAAAAAAATGGCACATACCCAAACAAGCTTTTATAATTAAATGTGTACTCCTTAGCTGAGTAAGGGCATTTATACACTGTATAATATCTAAAATGAAAGGTTATGTAATATATTTATTTATGGAAACCTTGAATCTCCAATTTTGCAACTTTTAAACTTTTTGATCATGCTATGAACATTTTATAAAAACCTATAAATCGGGCGTAACACTAGAAAAGATATGGTGGTCACACTCAAAAGTATTGGTTTACATTGTGGTGATGTAGTAAAAAATGTTCATTTAACAACAGCAAATAAGCCTTGTTTAAAAGCGTGTAGTGCTTTTAAAAAGGGGTCATGCAAAACAGTGCACATTCCTGCTTGCACATTCAAACACACAAATATATGCTGTGGGCAAGAAAGCACATTCCTACGCATGTACAATGTACACACATAACCTACCCTCATCCAGGTCCATGAAGACACCTGCATGTATAATACACCACAGTCTCAGAGCACCCTTTGTCTAGTTTGCTACTATTAATTCATAATTTTCTTCTAAACAACCTAAGTTTAACACCTTCATCATCAACAATTCATTTAAAAATGTATTAACACAGGCAAAACAAAATGGGATGTTTACCTTCCCAACTGGTCATATGCAGATGCCTACCTGAGAAAAAGATGGTGCCAAGCCCTAACAGAATGACAGCACCCAGGATGCACTTGTTCACAGAGAACCCGCTGTCTTCCTCCCGCTGTGGCAGCTGAAACTCTTCCTCTCCTTCCTCTTCCTCCTCTGTCCTTCCGATCCGCTCCAGAGCCGCTAAGAGGGACCTCCTTCTCCTCACCTCTGGCTCTGCCTCCTCTCCCGTCTTCTCAGTCCTCTCCTCACCCACCTCTGAATCCACAGGGGAGTCTGGAGCAAGGAAGGGAAGAGTATGAAAAGCTGTTGTTAAAGTATTACATTGCAATTTCCAAGTTGAATCTATTCTACGGGTACCCCCTAAGGTATGTTGTTTAAAACAGCTAATAATGTAATAAGTAGGTATCCATTAGAGCCTTTTTACTGTCTGCCATATTTGTTATTATAAAGCTGTTGCACATTATTAGGCACTAATGTGCTCTTGCACTCACAAAGTTGATGTTAGATAGCACAGCAGATATATGGCACTGTAAACCATCTGATGCTGCAGTATACTCCTCATGGGAGTTGAGACTTGCTTCTTTACTGGCTCTGCTATGCATGGCATGCTGGTTAATTTCCTCCAATGCGTGCCTTATTTTCCTTCAAACTGCATAAATAAGGCCTACATCTTGACTGATCATCTGGAAAATGATTCAAATGCTTCATTTTGGAACTTTTGGCACCAAAGTTTCCAAACTATATACATCACAATTGATTGTAAAAGACCAGTGGAACTATAAAAGTGTGAAGAACTCACTGACACTGAACTCCAGTTGGTAAACAAAAAGTGTGTGAAAGAAATGCACAACAGAGCAAAAGAAGACTCATTTTTAATGCTGTAGCGAGAGAGAAAAAGCCAAAAACACCACACTGCAAAAAAACTTTCGAGGTCCCAGTCCCTCTGAAGCCAATTTACTTCTGCACGGTGTCATGCAACTAAAAGTTTCTCTGTCACATCATGCTCCCTGCCTCGTACCAACCACAGCCTCTCCAGACAAGCGCCTGGCCCAGATTCTGAACAATTCCATAACCAGCTGGTCCACCAAGTACACTTTAAACACAAATAGTATACACAGCTTAGTCTCCGAAAAATAAAATGAAAGGATACAGGCATACCAGGTGATGATCTAATGACATAAACATAATAAAGACTGATTCTGAGGTTATTATACTATTAATGTCATAATTAAATGACTTGTTGTTCATACCTGCCTGTTTCCCTAAATCAGTCCTCCTCAGAAACAGGTCAGACTCCTCCGCTTCATGTTGTAGCTCCTGCCCATTCAGCGTATGCAGTGTTCCTTGCTGTGCGAGCCTGTCCTCTTCCTGTGTAAACTCCACCTCTCCCAGAGTCTCTGTGCTCAGCAGTGAAGTTTGGGGCTCATCAGGGGAGGGGGTTATGTGGGTGTAGGAGTCAGAAAATGAATCTGGGTCATGGCTGGACTGTGCCGGGGCTTCAGGTAGGCCCTCTGACTGGCTGAGTGCATCACTGTCAGGGTCGAAGCTGCCGGAGACTTGCAAAGAGGAGGCAGCAGGGACATCAATGACAGCGGTGGCCACAGAGGTGTGTTGCTCTGTGCTTGTGTCTCCACCTGGCTCTGCTGTTTTTTCTTCCGGTACCTGGGTAAAATAATCAGGTCATTAAAATTCCTTAAGGTACACAGTCGGTCAAAGGTTTTAGAGCTCCCTTTTAGCGTGTTTGGTTTAAACACAAGCAATGAGTCTAATACAAAAGCAAAAGTTTGAAATTTTGGGCAGAGAGTTAGATGAGAAGTTCTACACCACTTCTGTATCTGTACATTATGGGTGCACAATTCAGAAAATGTCACGATTCGATTCAATATCGATTTTCAGGCTCAAAAACAATTCTTGATTAAAAAAACGATTCACAGTATGTAAATATAGTTACTTTTCCCATGTGATTGCAGTAGACATACAATTAAAAATCGATGATGTGAATTAATCGATTTTTAATCGGTAGAGCTTGATTTGAATGTGAATCGATTTTTTTGCACACCCCTACTGTACGGTAAATATAAACCTACAGCCAGTGCGCTTAGTTTAGCACAAAGACTGGAAACAGGGGGGAAGGGAGGTAAGGGAGTTAGCCTGGCTCTATCCAGAGGTAATACAATGTTATATCTCTCTTTATATCTTGTGTAATGCAGTTACAGCTGCCAGAGTTACTGGTCGCAGCCAAGAAATAGTCCATAATAGTCAAGGAGGATATTGTTGCCTTCCAACTAAGCCATAGGCTGTTGGCTGCAGCCTTATACTTCATGGACTGAGAATGGTATTGATTTTCTCATCTAACTCTAAGTTTCAGAATTTTTCAAAATGTCAAACTATTCCTTTAATTTAAAAATATATAAGGAAAGGTATAAGTGAAAGGTTTGTGACTTTCTGCATTTGTGCACATGCCTTTAATTACTAAAATCAAATGTGTTAACTGGTTTATAAATTCTTTAAATAGAAACTTTGTATTGAACATTATTTGATAACTTCATCAAGAACCTGTAGCCTGGTAAAAGCTGGAATTAATCATGTTCTAGGTACAAATTCTTATGTAGAAAGGTAATAATGTGGCTACACACCCACTGGCCAATCAGAATCAAGCACTCCTGGTGGCTATAGTATAAACAGTTTAAATGCATATCCTCAGGCAAATCAGAAATGAGTATACAAAGGATGTTATAGTTACAAAATAAAAGACTAACAAAGAATGCCTTTGTTGGCCAACTACATATTCAGCTAAGCTGTGTAACAAATATAACATTATAGAAAATGATGTGTACTGCTGTCTTACCAGGTGGCCATCCACAGGGAGCCTCTCTGCAGACTCTGCACTGTTTGCAGGCTGGTTCTCCACAGAAGCTGGCTCAAAAAACACAGACACAGGAGGCAAGCAGGAAGATAATAGTTTAACATATTCTCACGTTTCAGGTTGTTTTGTTTGATTAATTATCTGAGAAGGCAAATGGGCAAAAGTAAAAACTAGCAAATTAAAAAATAAAAATTATATTAGGTTTGTGTGTTAGAAATATGTTTTTCCTTTTGCCATGAATTATCTCACAATCCTCAAATTATGTGTGACAAACACCTGCACATGTGAGGCTTTCTTCATGGTGCTCTGTACCCTCTGCCAAAGGCCTTAGGGTTTCAGCGACAGACTCCTAGGACAAACAACAAACAGTCACAAGAAACAGAAGCCCGGACATTCTTACCATTTAGATATTATTGCTGGAGCTATCCAGGCTACCTAGACTGCCAAGGTGCCTCTGAACAAGACAGTGTGTGTGTGTGTGTGTGTGTGTGTGTGTAACTAGCCATCAGGCCAGTGCCTCTTAAACCAGTTTGCCTTTCTGAATAATAATTAAAATCATAAAAAAAGAAAAGAAACAAAGACAGCCTTATTACAGAAACCTAGTTCATATCCAGGTGACCCAAAATAAAATAAATTGGGACAAAGAGTTTTTTTTTTTTTTTTTTTTTTAAATAATGCATTTTCAATGAGGTCATGAACAGCAACTCCACATGTTCCTATGGTCTTTATAGAGTGGTGATACCTCAGGAGTGAGGAGTGTCCAGCTGTTGTTAGCACTGCTGCCGCCAGACATGGCCCCCTAGAGGCTTTGCCTGTCTCCTGCAACACAAGAGGACCATACAACACAGATTAGATCAGGGGGTCTTCAACGTTTTTAAAGCCAAGGACTCCTTATCTGAGAGAGAGCCGGAGCAGAGGCCCCCTACTACATATTGTATAAAATTAAGTGGCATATTAAACTGGGCCTACAATAACGTGTAGGTCAGCCTAAAGCCTTTATGCATACTTTTTTTTGCACAGAATACTAAGCTGTTAAAATAATAACTACTTGTATGATTTTATAAATCATGTTTTAATGTTAAACATAAATGTGGATCTGTGGATGGCAACCTTAGTGACTACCTTACCTATAGGCCAGTTAGCATATCATCAGTGTTTTTTTTGTTTGTTTTTTCACAAACAGGCTAATTTATATTTGCTAATAATATGTTGGATTGATGTTAAGACATTTTAAATTTGGAAAAAATGTTACATTTTATGTTAATTAATAATTTGGTAGCCCCCCTGCAGTCACTCTGAGGACCACCTAGAGGTCCCGGAAATCCTGTCAAAGATCTCTAGATTAGATGATTAATAGGAGTTCACTAAGAAGAAATCAAATTAAATGAATCCTCCTTTGTATCTGTATATGCTCTGCATCAAAGCTGGCTGTGTGATTTAGAAATAGAATTTCCAGATGGTTAACAATGCACTTGTTACTGAGGCTAGTGTTAGGGTGACTGTGTGAGTACTGCAGTTTAAAGAAATTTACATCTTCTGTTTACCCATGCTCAGGATTTGAATACATGCCTTTGCTATTCAGCCTCACCCATTCTGCCAATAAAGGAGCTACTGTAACACATGGTGCTGTGTGTGTGTGTGTGTGTGTGTGTGTGTGTGTGTGTGTGTGTGTGTGTAGGAAGTCCAGTTCCCTGGGATCATTCAGTTCGTCATTAGTAGTTTGTGTGTGTTGTGGGCCTTTTGGTCACCCTGGCTTTTGACTAGCTGGAACATGTTTTGGCAGAGATACCAGTAACTAAGGCCGGCACCATTCTGGAGATACAGACAGCAGAATGGGTCTGTCCATTTCAAAAGGTACTGGTCTGGTAATATATGTCTACAAACCACCAAATTTATATCTATTATTATGTGTACATTGCTAAGGAATTACAAAGTCTACAGTAAGACAGACATGGGGAAACTGTTTTTCCTTCATGTACTTCTGCTAAGTGTATGCTGCCAACACAACTCCAGACCAAGATCACTCAAATGGAAACAGACTGACATTTCAATTTCTCCTCCTGGTAAGATACAGGTTAGTGTCAGGTATTACTGCTGTATAAAGCATGTCCTCTCAAACAGCAGAGGAGGACATAACATGAGATGCATATTATCAGGCATAGTCTGGCTTTCTTCAGTGAATGCAGAAAGAGCTAACCACTTACATTAACAAAACACTGTCTGGGTAATGACACACTTCACTCCCCAAATTCAATTCTCTCCCAGCTCTGCAATTTAGGTCTCCTAATCGAGTGCCTCCCAAGAGAAGGCTACTGAATCTAGCCTAGGGTCCTAGGAGCATTGTGGGGCATATAGTGGAATGGCTTAAATAGATTCCGGCTAAATATAGCTGCCATGAGATTGATGAGAGACAGAACGAGGGAGCATGCAGAAGATGGCCATGGGGAACAACAACAGAGGCAGAAATGTATTCTGAGGACAGTGTTAAAAGGATTATTTCAACTGCACCACAAAGCCGATGGCTTTTAACAGAGAAAAGAAATATTTTCCTTGACTTGTAGTCTGTTCTTAATCTCTGATCTTTATGAGTAATATCTAATTTAACCTATAACGCTCTAGCTTTTTGAGGCTGGGTTACATCATATCTTCATATAAGATAGGGCCTACTTGACTTCCTGCTTGATCTCAGTTCATTAATACCATTTCAAGCAAACAATAATCTGCCTTCAATTTAATTTATGTGTCACTTTGCATTAGGCACTTTATTTGTTCTTGAGCAAAACACAGCCACATGTATTATTACAGATGTAGGCCTAATCTTATTATCTTGGTCTCAGCTGGGAAAAATTACCAAAAAAGGTCAAGAGAATAAACTACAGGACAGGCCGGGACAGCAATGTTAGGCTGTCAGCAAAAGCACCATACCCAACATGTTCACAGCAGTGCACACACAGTAGCATCATCATCATCATCAACAAAGCAGGCAGTTCATTAGCTACATTGTTATGTAGCTTAGTTATTTATACTGCTCTGAGTGAAGCAGTGTGAAGCCTGTGACAGGAAATGTCATGGGCTCAAAGAAAAATAAAACTTCACCGAGTTAAACTCCAGTTATAGACCAGTGTGAGTAAAGTCAAGTATTAAAGGGTTCACATGACACGAACAGCGTCAACATTGGCCTTTCAAAACAAAACATTCGACCGTTACAATAGCCAATCGAGCAACCAGGAAAAAGTGAGTGAAACGACGTTGGAGACCTAGCTACCGTTAATGGAAAAACAAACTACAACAGACGTAGTTACTTTCTGATAAAAACACAAGTTACATCCAAATTCAGGTCATTCTTACCGTGGTGCGTCGCTTTACTTGAGTCCCTATTGCCTGTCACAGATACAGTACAGCAGACAAGTCTCCCCATCCAGCTTAAAACTTAAAAGTTCCTCCTGAAGTTGGATGATCCACGCGCCTTTCGTCCAATCATAGGCAGCGTTGGCTCTGGTCCCGCCCCTCGCCCTCCAGTTCGACCAATGGCAATGCGGAGTCACTATTCTTGACTGGGAAAGGTTCCAAGTTGATTGGCATACGCAGGTGATGTTGAGTATGTAAAACATACATCTTACATACGATAACACCACCAGAGCAGTCCTCGGCATTTAATGCTGGTAGTCCACGGGCTGGGGTTGCTTCCAGGTTGATATTTTTGGTCACAATATCCTGCTTTACCATTTTAGACAGCTTGTAAAATGCATCCTGTTTTTGTTCAATACAAGTCATAACCCAAAAAAATATGCTACACTGCAAACGTTGTGAAATAAAAAAAAATACAAGCCTTACCTCATTAAAGTCACATAAAAGCTTAGTTTGACACTTAAACCAAATTATTTGTATATCTTTATTTTTTAGCAGTACAATATACGATTAACCAAAACAAAATGAACAAAAATGCAGACATAAAGGTATTATGTTTTCTATTCCTAAGTTCCTTTATTCATTGCACACCAGTTTGTGTTGTGAACAGTGAACATCAGGGCTGCCAGTCATCAGGATCTCAGACCAGCAGGGTTGAATTAAGGAAACTGACCCAGTCTTGCAGTGAACATTTCTAGCTTCTGGAAATGTGCAAATGTGTTTTCTGGAACCCAAGAAGAGCATCCTATAGATACTGAAAAACAGAGATAAAAATATTTTAAAACATTAAATCATTGTATGATTTAGTACACCTATACCTCATTGAAATTGCAGCTTTCTAAAATTGAGAACCTTCCTTTAAACAGTACAAAACATAAATTGCTTTATATAAATTAGACAGAGTTTACTAGGTGCTCAAGTGGTAGTTTGTTGTCATATGAGACAAGACTCATACTTGCCAATGCTTTGCCAGCACCGCTGATCAAACACTCCATTCCCAATGAAATAAAAGCTGGTTTAAATTACACTATAAGAGCCAACGGAGAAAAATGGAAAATCAATGTTTGACCACTTGATTTACTCTCTGTCAGTCCAGGATCTCTTTGATGCACCAGCAGCAGAGGAGGAAGTAGAGGCACTCCTTAAACGACTGGATGAAACCGTAGGCAAAGTTTCCTCCAAGGAAGTTCTTGCCTCTTCCCAGACCCATGGCCATGTCCCTCAGGTGCTGTCCCAGAGAGGAGGAGGGCATGGCCTGGGGAAGAGGACGCTGGGGATGCATAGCTCCGTAGAGGAAAACGAGGCAACAACAGGGCCGCTGAGAAGAAATAGGAGGTGAGGCTTGACAAATCTGATCAGACTGGGCTAGTGCAACAGCTGAGGTCTGCTCCGTATTTCTGGCACAGTTAGCTCCTCTACTTATAACCTCCTGTACAAACTGCAGGCTGCCTCCATTCACAACCTGCTTTTTCTCGACTGTTCCCTGCTTTTAAACATCTGCTGATTGATTAAAGACCTTGTTTACCTTTGCTGTGCACTGTTCCCCTCTGTAGTACCCCACACACAGTCTCTCCCTAGGCTCTAATAATCCCTGAATCAGCCCCCTACTGTTACAGGCTCATCTGTTCACAAACAAGAGAGTTCCAGTAGCTCCAATACACACCCCACTCTTTGTTTAGGACAGTATGGGAAAGGCAATCATACCTTCTGGCAGTGTGTGCTTTGTTGTTTCATTTTCCATCAATGTTTTTGGTGTACTTTGATAGAAAAATGAAAAAGATTTTTGAAAAGCCTATCCAACAAAGTGATAAACACTCAAGATTAACACACGCGCATCATATCAAAAGCCAAACTCACAAAGAGAGATGAATGATATATGTATTTATATATGCAATCTATATTTTCAGATACAGGTGTAAACAGAAATGTTTCCCTAAAAACAAAACAAAAAGTATTAAAACAGAAACATATAAAATCAATATCTGTGCACACTATTTGAAAGTAACCTTTGGCTTTTACAAATTAAAAAGTACAACAGCATCGTCAACACTATCACCATCACCAACGACAAACAACACATTTTTTTGAAAGTATTTTCATGCAACAAAGGCATCCTTGATGAACGATAACACAGCACCGGATCACTAATGAAGCAGAGGGGCAGGTGGGTCTGTTTCAGCACACACACACACGCAGTAATGGCAGATCTTAAAGCTCTGGTTTTCCTATCGCTGACCTAAAAGCACCTGAACAGGCAGAGTGTGAGTGTCTGACTGACCCAGCTGTCACCCTGGTATGTGCGTGTGCATGTTAAATTACATGTGAGCCCACTTCAGGGTCTGAGGACTAGTTGACAGTTAAGGTTTAGGTTGAAAGATTCCTCCTCATGTTTCAAGAGTTAGACCTCAATCTCTTTGACAAGTTCAATTGGCTTTAGGAAGAGCTACCTCAGTGCTGTGGTGCATGCGTTACTTATCAAATAAGTCATTAAAGTTACAACTATGAAAACAACAATCCAATACTAAGCTGACCAGTCAAAAGTCGATGTTATTTACAGATGGTCAGGAAATAGCTTCCCCCCCCCCCCCAATGGTGACATCAAGTATCTGTGACTATAAGCTGAATGCAAGAATGTGCATCAGGGAGATTGCCATCACTGGATCCGTTTGTGTGTGTTTTTTGGAGTGTCATATTTGCAGTCTTTGTTTAACTGAGAGGCTTGTGTGTAATTCTCCTGTAGTTCACTACATTTGAATTAAGTACATAAGGTGACTGCATTGAAGTGACATGACTGCATTGAAGAAACAAGGCACAATTAAAAAGATACAAAAAACAACAACAACATCATCATGAACTGAGGGAGGAGGAAGAGGAAAGGAGAAACAATAGTGTGAACTTCTGCCCCCCAGATCCTCAAAGAGTTTGTGAAAACAGCACACTGGCTTAACATTAGCAATGCTCAAAAAACATTTATGTCCTTATGTTCAGTTACTCCCAAAACGTTTTTTTTTGTTTGTTTTAGAGGACATTATTCCCTCAAGTGATTACAAAATAAAGCAACATCACGATAATCGTTTTTGCTGAGGGAAATTCATTGCTTAGACTGTTCAACATTTCTCATTGACCAAAGTTTAAAGGGGTCTTTTTTAACTAATCTCCTTTGCTTTCAGTCAGAATCCTATGTAAAGATATACGTAACCCATAGATTGTCAATGCAAACACATACTAAGAAGTCAATGAAAAGCAACAGTCGTGTTTGTGGGTGACATCAACGCACCACTTACTTTAAAAATCTCCTTTTTGATGATGTATTCAGGCACAATGACCGTAATTTTATTTATTTTTGCTCCCAATGCTGTTAAGCACACAAGACAGATAACTGTTGATAAGTGTCATGGCTTTCTCTGCTGTTAGCGACCAAGTTCATGTTCTTTGGCATGACAGGTGGTGCAGACCGTGTGTTGTGTAAAGGTGTATCTGTGTTTACGGAGGATTAGGGAGATGCAGCTGTTTAGATCCTGCTCAACTCAGAATGTCCAACAAGTAATGCGTCTCAAATAACAGACGAAAAAAGAAAAGAAAAAAAGTGTCATTGGCATAGCAGTCCCCCAGTTTTGCATACAGGCTTTCTTCATCACCAGGTATCATTTCAGGGGTCAAAGTTCAAAGGTCCTTAAAAGGGGAGTGGTTGGGGGTAGTGTGGCTCTCCTGATTAGATTGGAAGCAAACTCGTTAATGCATATTCACCACGCAGAATGTTTTCAAAGTCAGGTTTGCTGCTGAAGTGCTCCAGTGACAGTTTATGTTCAAGCCTGGGTCTGTCTCTGAAACAAAGAACCATGACCATCAAGTTGTTTGTGTTTTGCCTAATATGCTCCAGCAACAGTCTGAGGAGGGAAATCATTTCCCTGAATGTGACAATACATGCTCAAAAGCACTGAAAATCTCATTAGATGTCCCATTTATCTCCTTTCTTCATGTTTCAGTTTCACTATTTTTTTTGTACAAGATTCCATTAAGTGTTCTGTTGTTTTTTTCATGATCGGATGTTGAGATATTTTTTTTCTTCTTAAAAAAAATTGCATTCGTTTTCTGCCCTTGTCTGAAATTAGCAAAGGGCTCCTCCCTGGTTCACAGTAGGCTGTTGAGAAATTGCAGCAGTGCTTCTCCGTTGTGGAGGGATCATGCGCCTGATAGTTGTTGGGGGTCGAAGACTGCAGGTCACAGTTTGGCTTTCAGAAAGGACAGGAATATGTTGCAACAGCAGCAAGTGAGTGATTTTACAGAGGAACTGGTGATTTTTTTTTTTTTTTTTGGTTTTCTTTGCAATGGTGTGTGCATATGTATTATTGTACATCTATGTGTGTGTTAAGTGTAGTGTTGGTGTGTGTATTATAGCATATGACATGTTGTGTTTGTCTTGTGTTGAATTGCTGCAGGAGTGTGTGTATATTTGGTGGAGTATCTCATTGGTGTGTGTAACATCAGGCCCTGTGCTCCACTGGCTGTTGCAGACACACTTCGCTACCAGCTGATACGATGGGGAGTCTGTTGTCCATGTGGTAACTGATCAGGTGACTCACACTTTCAAACCGATGGTCTTTTGTACGGACCTAAAAGACAAAAAAAAAGTATTAAAGGCAAGTAAAAATACATGCACAAACATGTGTTAGGAAAACACTAATTACAAAATGGCCCTTGCCCATCCATGCTTCCCCCTCCCCTTTATAATCTCTCCTGCCCCTATAATATCCTCCCTGACTCACCACTCCTTCTGGGTCAACTAGTAGCAGGTGTTTGGCCTGACCCCCCTGCTGTCCCGTGAGGACGTACTGTCCGGGCGTGGTCCCAGACTCTCGCACCAGGAAGTCTCCATCGCGGGTCAGCAGCCTCTCTGCTTCCCTTCGACTTAAACTACCATGGAACCAGGTCTCGCACTGCAACTGCTGCACCAGAGGGGGCGCTGTTGTCACTGAGCTTGGGCCACCGTGCCCAGAGACCCCCAGGGCATCATCAAATGGCTCTTAAAAAATAAATACACAGTTGTATTATTGTATTTATCTGTCACATGCACGTGTATATAGGAAAAAAAATATCTTCTGCATTGCCTTGTCTATGTGAACATTATTTGACAATTGCATGCTATACACTGATAGTGGACTGTGTCTTTAATGTGAAAAGCTTTACAGTCAACCAATCATGTTACATTAAATGCCCCTGTAATAGACAAAGGCACTCTAATTCCCTTATCTTGCTGCGACACTGCCTTCTGTGGGCAACTCTAGTCTTCAATTAGCCTGGCATAAGGAATGAACAGTACACAATACTCTGCTCATCCCCTCGGTCAATAATTAACACTTATTCTTTCCACATGGTTGGATTTGTGTTACCAGTAATTCTGGTCATTTTGATAACAACCCACACATCTTGTCATTTCCAAGAAATCATCATCATCATTATCACCTTTTCCAGTTATTTAGTTTCCCTGCACTACTTCAGTGTTTTTAGACAGCAGTCCAAATGATATTCCCAACACAGCATAGATAGACTGGGTAAGGCACTTACTCATGTCAAAAGCATCTCTGTGAGCATTTCCATTAGCTGCAGCTGGGAGGCGGGGTTTGTCCACATTGACATATGAAGGGTCATCAAACAGTTCCCGTCCCCCTTCTTTAGCACCCACTAGAAAACAAATAGACATCAGTGACCTTGGCATATCTTCCCGTTTTCTCATCAGACAGACAGACAGACAGACAGACAGACAGACAGACAGACAGACACTCACCTGGTAGAGGAGGCAGAGGCTGCTTGTGAATGTCATTCTGGCCTGGCTGTCCATAAGGCTGTAAACACAGACGCATATAAACAAATAATGAGTCATAGCCACATGTGGGCATACTTTTGTGCAACAAGAAATACAAATATATTACTATTAAAATGGTTACAAAAGGTTTATGATGATTTGTCTACCACACACTGAGCAATTACTACTATTGCCTTTTCATTTTCTAGGCTGAGAACCAGGCAATTGTGACACATACAGTACTGTACAGTTATTACATTCCTTACAAGTGTATCATCTCTTAACTGCAGTATGAGTACTGTTTGGGTGTGTTGAAACATGCCTATGAGTATTTCATCCCCCTGTTGTGTTTACGTGCACTTTTCTCACCAGCGTGGCACCTGGGCGGGTCCTCATGTCAATCAGTCCACCAGGGGGAGGCTGTTTTCCAGGGAAATTATTATAGTAAGGGACGTCAGGAGGTGGAGCAGACTCATCATCTTCTTCCTCCCATGCAGAGCCGTCAAACGGGGCCATTCTAAGAAAAGGGGTGATACAAAAGCAGACACAGGAACAGAATATGGGTGACAAAATACAAACAGAAGCTCAACTGTTGGGCTCATGTTAGTGAAATTTTTCACATTTACCTGTCATGAGGTGTGACCAGTTTGGGGGGGTTCTTTAGGTACTGTTTGAAACGCAACTCAAAAGCCTGGCCGATGGTGCTGATGACTTCCTGGGCTAAACCCTCTGAACACTCCAGGATATGACATGCTGAAGGAGAGGAGGCACAAATGACTAATAAGGAAGCTGCAGCAACATGTATTGGAATGAAATATGAACTCAGCTAGACAAATATATCGACCTGCAGACAAAGTTTAATATTGTGTACGCATGTGCACTTTCAGAAACAGTACATTCATGTACATGTGCCTTGCTCAAGGACACATGGGCAGTAATTACTGACAAAGAAAGAGTGCATGTCATATGTCATGTCACTTTACCCTCTCTAGTTTTATCTTAAATTGAAGAATTGCATAGAGAACATGGACAATAGTTACAGTGGTGGTGTTGAATGTTGTTAGAACCTTAATGTACATGATGTAATCCGATTTTCAATATATATACATTTTTTTACTTGCTCATGTTAGTGCAAAACCAAGAATCGTGTTTTTTCCTCCATTCACCATCATTACATGAAAAATCAAGCCCCATATAGCACATAAGCATGAATCGCTTTGTGTTTCTTTTAATTATGGTCGCCTGTTCAGAAGTCAGAGACAATGTAAGTTTGTACTCTTTCTATTTAGCTATTGTTGTAGCAGATTAAGCTATTTCTGAGTTGTTTCAGTCTGCAATGAGTACTGAATGTTAACCGTTTATTTACCCTGTGATGTGAAGCTGTTAGTTTATCTGTGTTTTGCTAGCTTGCTAACTTTCCTGTTCATCACATGTTACTAGCTAGTGTGTGATACGTTTTTTGGGGCTTTAAGCGTTACCGTGCTGGAGAGGATGTTCATTTACTTGCACAGTGTGATAATTGTACATTTTATTTCAGTATTTGTTATTTTTATTATAATATTAGCCTATATATTTAATATTTGTTAATTCCTTTGGCTACAGCCTTGGCTAAATATTTCACATAATATAAACCATATGATATTCAAACTTTTCACTGCTTTCTTTAATAACTACATAACACAATATTTGTCCTTTTACTTTCAGTACGTGAGTACATTTTAAAATAAACTACTTGCAATACTTAAGTACAAAAAATGTTGAATACTTTAGTACTTCTACTTAAGTGTGGTGCTTAAAGAGCACTTCAACTTCTACTCAAGTCACTTTTTTGATAGAGCATTTGTACTTTTACTCAAGTATGGGTCCCTAGTACTTTATACATGTCTGGTTCTGTAATGTCTCAGCTCCAGTGGGCGGCGTGTCAAATTCAAAGGAGAGTAAAAAATGAATAGAGCCATATCATTTATTTAATAGGATTCATTTATATTTTAGTAAAATGGCTTGTTGGCATTTATTTGCAGTATTTGCAGAACGTGCAATTTAAAAACCTATGTTACCAGCCAATGAGACTGAATATAGAGAGAACATTTGCAGCTCATGTACGGAAAGATTATGGTCAGAGTTCTGCTCAAACCAAGGGCCTGGCGAAGTTCAACATCAATTTAATATGGTTTTGTTTTAAAGTGTCTATTTTTGTCAGATGCTGCCTGAGCGAATGTGTCATTTTGCTGTTTCTGCTCACCTCTCTGGTTGACTGGGTCTTTGGCCACATATGCTACGTACTCAGCCGTATCCTGAGAGAGACAGGGTAAGACAGTTAGGGGAGGAAGGGAAGGGGAGAAAAAAATTGAAAGGAGGAACAAGTGAAGGGCAGGTTTAGGGTAGAAATGTTGAAAAGAAGTAGAAAAAGATGAAGCAAAAGATGCAGTCTTTAAGTCGTAACAGAAGTTAAAAACATACATTGAACTGAAAGAGAAATGACAGGAAGTAACAAGATCAAGCTGGGAAGAGAATGACTGCAAGCCAGCGAGGCAGCAATGGAGTGAGTGGCATTCATAGGAATAGACAATGACAAAAGACAGGAAGGAAGGATATGCAGGCTGAAGAAAGATGGAAAAAGACCAGAGTGAGATTTGAGCTGAGAGAGAGAGTGACTCACTGGGTCTCCTCCAGAGGCGAAGGAGATGGACTGCATGTGATGATTGGCGATTATCTGTGGAGAAAAAGAAAGAAACAGAGAGAGGGTAGAGGGAAGAGAGAGAGAGACAGAAGGAGAGCACGTGGGTGACATGAAGTATGTGGGAAGTGAGATGAAAGCATGTGGATGGAGAGACAAATGTGGAATCATTACTGAGAAAAGTGCTTTTTCCCTTCATTGAGCGACATCAACTGCAGCAGAGATACAAACTAAGTGGGACAATGGATGGAACACCTTTTGTCTGCAACAACCGCTCATGTTGGATCAATAAGAACATTAACACCTGCTAATGCTCAGTGCACAATATGTGGTCTACATCCAAGGCTTTATTTGTAAATGGAGATACGTGCATGGCATGTGTCTTTATGCTACTTGTTATTGTGTGTGCACCACACTGCTGTATACCATCTCGCCAAAGAAACATTGCTCAGCAGCTATTAACTCATAGGCGAGGATCACATCTAGTGCATGGATTCTCTGCCCATACCCGATTGGGGCAGGGCTGTAATTTCTCAAAAGTCCCCTGTGCTTGAATCGGGTCAGATTCACTCAAATTTCCTGTTTTTATTTATTTATTTTATTAAATGCAGACCTTATAGTCTGTGTAATGTCATGAATAATGTATGGGCTGTGTAACGCTGTGTGTGACCGCCATCTTCTGGATATCTAATCAACTTACACACATGGATAAAGAAAGTCGTAGAAATTTGTGTTTTTTTTTTTTTAATCGGGCTCGGACCCAAAACTGCTGCCGTTGTTCGGGTCGGGCTTGGACAGAAATTTTGCAGGTTCAGGTAGGGTCGGGCCTGCATCCAGAATAAATGAGGCAAACAAAGTGGAGAAGCTCTAGATTATCTGGGCATCTCCAAAAAGTCACGACATACAGTGCGCTGATGATCAAATCACAGAAATAATACCTTGAGTTAGGTTGTGGTTTATTAAGATATTTCCTTGATGTCAAAGTCAATTTAAAATATATTTTTTACATCATTTAGGTCTGTAAAATTTCAGTTAACTAAAATCTGATTACATCATTAATTTATTAATTAAAGCGTGAAAGCAGTGGGATTAATGTCCATGCATCTTTTAAAACAAAATGAAATGATCATACAACTAACTGTGGGCAGGTAATCAGATTAGTAGATAATATGATCGACAATAACAATGCAGTTTACAATACATACTGAAGCAAACTTCCAAAGACAAATAATATAACATGTTTAAAATGGGGATGATAAGATAAGAAAATTTACAACAAATTGCCATTCTATAGTTCATCTTCAAAAAGTAAGTATAATCTGTATAATCCTTAAATCCACATGAAACCCCTGACATCCTCAGGTTTACTCTGCTTCAGTAAACTGCACAGGATAACTGTTCTCTGGATACCAAATATACCTCTGGCTACAACAGAGCTCTAACAATCAGATGCATCTCTGACTCACAGTCAAATCTCTGCCGATCAAGGACAAATCTACCCAGCACAGACAGTTTTTGAGCAAAAATACACACAAAAGCAGCTACAAGAGTGGGCTGTTTTCAGTCTAACCTGTTTGCAGTCTGAGGCAAGCAGATTGAGGCTGCTGGTCGAGATGGTGAGGTTGATTGTCATGCCGGCAAACTGCAGGTTACTCTTCCCCAGGATGGATGTCATACAGCGAGAGGAAGGCTGCGAAGGACAGGGATGCGGTCCATTAAGAAACAAACAAACAAGGTGCACAAACAACAATACTTATTTTTTTTACTTCAACAATTCCGAATAGCCCATTGAGTCTTCCCTGACTGTGCATGAGCCTGTGGGTGTACGTGTGGAAATGCCTGTGAGTGTGTGGGAGTGGAAGAACAGCTGCAATTGTGAAAGTGATCCTGTCTCCAAGGCCAACTGTGACCAATGTGGAGTAGACAGAACAGTTCACATACTGAAGGCTGGGCCAAGATCATCACGCAGACCACGACAGCATTAATGTGCCAGCCCGTTTATCCCAATCCTCCTCCTGTTCTTATGGCTTTCGTCCATATCTGTTCCAGAATATTTGGCTCACGCTGTGAGAAAAACAGCATCAGGGCAGGATGCACATGCTCAGCCACATTAACCTCAGTCCAGCCAAATCAGAGCGACTAGACTAGTTTAATCTATTCTAGTTTACATCCTTTAACTGTATTTTGTCTGGTGTGCCAGACATTCCTTGGTCAAATCCTACTACGGCAACAGGCCGCTGGATTTAGCCACCTGTTTTATGGACTGTTTGGGTGGATGCTTTTAGTTTTACAGGAATACTGTGCACAGGCACACGCAGTCTTCACTGTACACAGGCACAGTCTTTACACAGCAGACTGTTGGCTGTGTCTGCTTATCTGTAGTGCTTCTTTGGCCTGACACTGGCAAGTTACTACTCAACCTCTCCAGCCTCCCTTGTGACAAGAGGGCGGGAAAAAAGGAGACCAGAGAGTGATTGGTAATTACCTGCGAGTAGCACCCTAACCGCAGAAGTGTACAGTCATCCTAAATCAAGATCTATGTGTGTGTGTGTGTGTGTGTGTGTGTGTGTGTGTGTGTGTGTGTTTGTAAGGGAGAGTGTGTGACTAAATAGCCAACTGACCACAGAGTGGACAATCAAGCTAAATCTAGCTCTTATCCAACAAACCCTTCCCACTGCCACCCACTTAAGCCGCATAAATAAATAATGCTCTGTAAGGGTGTGTGCTAGTGTACATGCTGCGTACCTTTCTCCTGCGCTGGGCTCCTTTGGCTCCGGGCACAGCCTCGCACACCACAGAGATTGCCTCCCTGAAACATCAACAACATGCAAGTGTTGCAATAGCATGTCATTTACACCCACACCTTTCCCCAGAATCACAATTATTTGGATTAAATGAGATCTGGCAGCGGGTGATTGAATTTATCCCCCCTATACTGTGCTCGTCTTTGCCATGGAGACAAACATTACTACGGAAACCAAAAGGAAACCACCAGGATTCCAGAACATTCTAATTTAGGGGATGTGAAGGCTGCGCGCACGCACGCACGCACACACGCACACACACACACACACACACACACACACACACACACACACACACACAGAGAGAGAGAAACAGGCAAGCAAGGAAAAAGGAGCAGAAGGTGGACAGAAGTATATGAGAGGTGAGTGGTATGTCTCTAAGTCTGACCACACTTTTACCATCTCGCCCCCCAGATGCACAAACAAGAAATTGAATGGCAGAAGCCAGTAACCGATGAGCAGTGTGTAATCTCACCTCGTGACCTGAGTTCTGGTGTTAAAGTCCAGCGCTCGCATTGACTGTAGCACCTCCACGCAACCCATGTACTGCCCAGGAAACAGGAAGACAACACATTAGCATCAGACATTTCCTGTATCTCAGTCCCATTGGACAGATGGAACACAACAGATGAAGAAAGCAACAGCGGTTTCCTTATTTCTGTTTCAGTTTCTAAAAATGTAAATGAAGGTGTGTACCGTATATATGCAAAGAAACTGTCTGGAAAAAGGGATGTGTAATTATGTATTTTAGTTAGGGGTTAGTGAGAGTGTGCCAGTCACGTACCCGTACACTGTAGGAAACACCGGCAGTGCTGACCACATTGTCGGAGTGCAGCCAGCCGCGGGTGGGCTTGTTGACAAAGGAGCCATGGCGCGTCCACTCATCTCCGCCAAGCTGCCCACCTTCCACCCGTGCCCTCCTGGACGCCCCTCCCAGCCGGTTCATATCCTGCAGAGGAGGTCGAGGAGGGGGAGAAGGAGCGGTTAAAGGGGGAATTGGGTGATGAAATGGAGGGGAGGAGCTAGAGCTGCTCCGGTCATCCCCGAAGGACTCAACAGGGGCATGTGGCTGCTGCGGCCTACTCGAGGCCTTGAGTCCTGGGAGAAGAGTGGCAGAGACACCCAGGCGAAGGGATCCCATCCTGGGGAAGAAGGAGCAGAGGGTGGTGGGGCTGTTCTCAGCTGGGCGGGGAGAAGAGGGGGCCAAGATGGGAGTGAGAGACGAGGAGGATAGAGAAGAAGGTAAACCAGGGGAGGGAGTGAGCGGGGTGGCAGGACTGGAAGGAGGGAACGATGACGGATTGGAGTTTGTTTCATCAGTTGAGCTCAGCGATTCACTCCGAAAGTGGGTGTACTTGGTTTTTGGGACAAGCTCCATAATGAATCTGCAGTGTTTTTATATCCGCACAAGTCCACACAGGCTCTAGGGATTCAATCAAAGTCTCTTTGTCTCAGCATTCAAAGTTTTTCTCTAAAAGGACACACAGCCATCTGTCTGTCTCCCTCAGCGTAAGTGCGGCATCCATCTGTCTGGTTGTCTGTCCTCCACTCATTACCAGGCAGCCAAAACCAAACTGTTTTAAAACCGGCTTTACCCTCAATGAAAGCAGAATGAGAAAAGTCGCAGAGGAAAAGTGGGGTGTCCCAGTTAACGGCAGAATGCAGATGAAAAAGTTAGTTTGTAGTGCACCAGTGCAGATCATGTTGTCAGCAGTTCACTTATGAATCCGCATGAATGTTCATTGTGTTCCCAGGGACTGATGATGACACAGTCTTAGCTCTCCACAAAGTGTTCATCTTGGTGTTTTTGCCATAATGTAAAACAATATCTGTGAGTATCTTGTCCAAACTTAATAGCCTCTCAGTGAGCGCCAGCTATCCAGCTGTCGGCAGCACCATGGAGAATCAACACAAGTGATTGTCTCTCAACGCCCCCTCGCATGTGTCTTACTGCACTGACGGGTGCGCTCTTGTACGTGATGCGTTTACATGCGTGTGAGGCAGTATAAACCTTCCCTGCCCACAATGCTTCTTAGATTATCTGTGTATGTGTGTGTTGTCGTGCACACAGGCGTGCATGTGTGAAGCAGCTCCCCTTGGTAGCTCTATCCTGCTTGACACAGACCCATAAAAATCCTATTAGCAGCCAACGAGGGGATCACAAGGGGGCTGCACGCACGAACACGGCAGCAACACACGCAATGCACGGCTCCTATTGGTCGATACCACAGTGAGCACCTGCAGAGCTCAATGAAGCCCAGAACTGCTAAAAAAGAGAGAGGAGGCTTACTGATGTATGGCTAGTATCCAACGCAGCACACTTTCTTTAACGCCTACTTTCAAGTGCATCATATTCTCAAATCTCTCATAGGATTCCTCTTTTATTCCCTCTCTCTCTTCCTCCAAATGGTTGTTCTTGTCCCCTCTGAATGGCCCTCGCTCTCTCCCTCCCTGCGTCTCCTTCTTCCTCTTCTTCTCTCCTCTTCCAAATTACTTCTGGCACAGCCTTGTTCCCTTTCTCTGCACTCTTTCCACCCTTCTCTCCGTCTCCTCTCTTCTCCTGGAAGCCCTCTCTCTTCCTCCACACAATGTACTCTGCCAATCTCTGTCTCTCCAACGCCTCCGCCCTCTCCCGTGCCACCACTTCCTCTCTCCTCTTCCAGATGATCTCTCGTTCCCCCTCACCCCCTCCCTCGTATGCTCGCCCGTTCTCCAGGCTGTCCTGTTTAACAGTACCCAAGTCTAATATATTAATGGTAAGCTCTAACTTTCTGCCTCTCTAACTTTAAGATTAGGGATGGCTAAAGGCTAAGCATGGTCACCTAGTTAGACACCAGTAGAAAGAAAAAAAGTAAGTACTTAAGACTGGGCCGGCAGAGTTGAGCCTGTCCCTGACTGAAGTTCCTGATATGGCTAAAACAAGTGAGGCTGGCTTGGTTCAAGTGTGTTTTCTAAAACTGGCCACCTTGGTTAGGATGTGTTTTTTTTCTGGAGCACCATTAGATAGTGGTAGGTTGAGTATGAGATGATGTTTGTCTGGTACAGTGACAGACACTGCACTAGCACGGTGGTGATGTAACACTAGAGAATGTAGGTCATTGGCTGATGACGACTACCGGTGGGCTTGTTGTGATGGTAATGAGACCTGATTTGTTGGGTTTGAACTCCCAACCCAGGGTTCCCTGAATGGTGCTGGAGGCTCATCAAAGTTGAACGTGAACTCACTCACCCAGCTGGAAATGCTCATTTAAAACCGCAACTCTATTGTTGCTAATCTCTCTATGCACCTCTCCTCTCACCCGGTTACTTTATTACTGCCTGGTTCAAATAACAAGCCCAGATTATAGTCAGTTACCTGAGACATGAGCGTTAACACAGCCCCATATGATATGAACAAGCCAAGTGTTATATTCTGGAACCACTTTCTTTCTTATCTAAGGCAGGGCTTCTCAAGCAGCAGGTTAGCTCTCAAATCAATTACAAACTATTGTAAAGACACGCCATAACAGCTCATATTCTGCATAGACCAACCTAAAAGGCAAACAACAGTCTGTTTACAGTTAACAGTCTTCCCCAGAGTACCAAAGTCTCACAAACAAAACCGTCTGCAGCAGTTTAACCTCAGTAGGAGGCAAGGCTACACCTACAGTTTTGAGGCAAGCTGGCTGGCCTGCACCTCAGTGCTGTTTACGCACTAGTCATATTTACAATCCCTTGACCTTTACTCCCTCAAAGGAAAGCAAGGTTTACACAGACCTTGCATGGACCACTTACACAACGTTGTAAATTTGGCACTGATGTTTCAATGATGCCAAGTGAGAGGGTTGATTTTTCCACACGCTAACATTTCAAAACTTAAAACTGTGTCTGAAGTACAGCGAACCAGCTTGTAGTGGGTGCTGGACGCACGCAAAGGAACAGTCGCCTACACCAGTCTAGCACCACAGAGGGATTGTCTAGCAATTCTAGCTAGTCATCCATCTGGTCTTGGCTAAAAAGCACCATGGAGGATCCAGTCACACTCTCGCACTGCCAGACAGGCTGGGATGATCTCCAGAAAGCTGTAAAGAATTATGGCTGGAAAAGTCACAAAAGACACCCAGTATTTGGACAATCAAAGAGCATGCAGAACAGACAAAACAGTCCGTCACACCCCTAATAAAACCGGAAATTAGTCTTGAGGATATTAGCACTGAAAAAGGCAAAAGATCCAACAGTAATGGGCACAACAGAGAAAAATCCAGGTGTGTTCTCATACACCAGGGTGCTGAAATGCTCTTTGAGCAAAGTTAACCCTCGTCCTGTCCGAGGATGTTTTAGTGCACAGAACACAGTGTAGGTCAGGTGACTGTCACAAACATAGCACACCTAATGATCAGTGAGTAATGGCCTTGAGGCCGACCACCTGCAGAGTGATATGTACAAGTGAAACTAGTATGATTATCTCATTTATCCAGTCATTCCTGATAATGGCACATCAGCCTGACTGATGAAGATGGTAGTTGATAAAGGTGGGATCAGGACAAGTGGGGCTGCACCGACTCGCACTAGAGTAAAACAGAATGGGGAGAGGGAGACAGGTGACCTGAAACAACCCTGATTCTCGGAGACTGCCGCGCTCCGCAAAGACAAAGAAAGAAAGTCTAAAAACTGCAAACAACCATAGACTTATCAAGTCTACTGCTGCTTATCTACTAAATTACCTACTAAACTAAATTAACAATTACCTAATAGAACAGCACCAGTTTGAAAAGATCAAACAAGGAAAAAGAATTTTACATCTGGTTCTGTCTGCAGTTACTGCCCGTTGCTATGGCAACAGACATTAAAAGAGATGCCTGCGGAGGATATATACCGAGAAGTCCTGACAACCGCAGAAATCTTCAGACAAAGAGACAAAACTGTCAAATCACATGACAGCAATTAGTTGCTGCATCAAAAGCTCCACATTAGAGCTTTGTTTTCAGCCAACAGGAGGAAAAACTAAAGACTCCTAGAAAGATCAATAGGTTTCAGGAAATGATCAAAGTTTGACCGGCGTCGCGCCAGCCATAAAACCCAATCAATGTTGACATCCCATGTCGGCTGCATGCACTGACTCCAACTAGGGCATTTAAAACTGTCTGATATTATTTCAAGAGAGCAAAAATCACTTTCCTAATAACAGTATAAACAACAACTACACTAACCACAACACTGGTGTTTAGAAAACTTGCATTAAAACCTGAATATCTTGTGCAGCAGCTAACAAAGATAATGATTGTATAACATCCTGCAGAGTATGCTCATAGAGAATAGAAAATCAGAAGTCACAAAGAGAGTCTATATTTACAAAAAACAAAAGTCTAATCAATTTCCCTAAGAGTTTTTTAATGAATGGCAAAGCATAGATAGTTCCTTTTTTGGTTTAAAAAGCATACAGTTGATAATCCATGGTAATCATCTAAAGCTGGGCTCCATATTCACATGAGAACCACATTAATGTTTAAACAGCCTCAGACTGTCCGGTCATCCGTCCTCTCCTTCCTCTTTCTGGCTCTCCGTCCGTCCACTCCCTGAAAAACGTGCTTCTCCTCTGATCCACTCTTCCGCTCGATTAATTCACAAAGTCACTGCCGGCAGCTCCTCTCCATCTATTCTCTCCTCCGTTTGGCTGCCTGAGCCTCCTCTTTCCTTTACTTCCCTCCTCTCTCTCTCTCTCTCTTTCAGCAGATGGTGAAATGGCAGTGCTGCCAGGATGGACAATGGCACTCCTTCATTGTGCTCCTCTTCTCCCCTCACGCCTGTCTCTCATTCCCACTTTCCTTTCACCTCTGTCTGTTAGAGGGACGGGCACGCTGTCTGTTCTCCCCTCCCCTCCTCCCAGTCTGGGTGGGTGATGCTGCCTCCCATTTTCTCTCTGACAGTCTCTCTCTCTTGCACACACACACACACACACTCACGGCTGCTGCCACTGCCCTCCCCACCTCCCTTTCTCCCATCCTACCTCCTTCCCGTTTCCTTCCCTTCCCCCCACCTCTCTGCAGCCTTACTCGTTTAACAGTGTACATGTGCAAGACGCTGCGCCCCTGCACATTAATGCACACACTCCAAGGGGAGATGGAGATGTCGAAGAAGGGGAGGGGGGTGGGGGGTGGGGGTGTTTGTGTGTGCATGCGTTTGTGTGTGTGTGGGGGGAGGGGGGAGGGGGGGGGGGGGGTTGTCCATGTTGGCTATTCAAGTCTCCTCCCTCATTCATGTTTGGTAACCTGAGAAAGCGGGAGAGAAAAAAGAGAGAGAGGGAGGATAGAGACAGACAGAGGAAGAGGGTTCACCTGCCCTCTATTGGCTGTGCAGAGTGTGATATGAGGTCACTCTATATAACCTTGATGAAAGTGGACAAATTAAAAAACGTAAACAAAAAGATTTTCATTCACATGATAAGCATATGTTACTAGAGCTCTCTAGGAGAAAAGGACTAGGTTATTACCAGGGGAACACAATAACAATTGAGTAATTCTATAGAGGAAAACAGAAAGCAGAGATCCCACAGATCAGGTCCAGACATTCAAGCGTATCTGATGAGAAGGCAAGGTGGTGTTGCAGAAAGCAGAAGAAATCACCCTTGGAGTGGAAAAGGTACACAGCAGAGTGTATAGCAAGCAGTCCTCAAATAAAACCCCGAAATTCAGTGCCTGCAGTACTACGTTTGACCACACTACGCCATCATGTAGTCGAGTGTGAAGGATCAAAATCAGAGAACTGCAAAGAAGTAGTGTTATCCATCACCATACACCACACAGTGAGTGGTGGTGATTGGTGTAGACAGCCCCCTCCACCCGTAGCCTACAACATGCCTGTAACCAGTGAAACACATGACACAATGTGACTTGAGGGTTGACAAAAAGATAATTTTGTATTCTTTGAGAACTTTATATATTTTAGTAAGTGAATCATGTATGTGCTATCTGGAATTCATATTAAAAATACTCACTCGGTTGTTTATTACGTTACATCCAACTTAAACTAATGCCGTCTACTGCAACAATCCTGCAAACAATTCTACCAACATGAAGGATATACATTTCAATTACAAATAAATTTCAACAGCACCACAAACTGCAGCCTCCACAAATGACCATTATGTTTAATCAACACCTCTTTAAAACAGTTCAAACAAAAACTGAACATAACAACCTTAATGAAGGGAGGATTTATTGCAGGACTGTTGTATTAGACTGCATTAGCTTTAACTGGGTATACCTAATAAATAAAACTGGCAACTGAGTGTAGTTAACAATAACTCACTCAAACCACAATACATTTACATACACAGGGCTGTACAATTACTCATGCATGATTACACCAAGGCTTTAGTTTCCAGTTTCACATGATTGTAGAATACTGGCATAGCTATATTAAAATAGTTCTTTTAGACTGCTGCAGGGGGAAACTTTTAAATCATATAAGATGCCAAAGGTGTAGTAAAAATAGTTCTGTTTTCTCATATCATATGTAAGGGTGCAACAATATAATATATCATACTGTATATAGTTTATTACATACTGTGTTTTGTTCAGAATCTGTTGAATAATACTCCTGTTTTTGCTGCTGCTAAGAAACCAATCTAAATGTGTCACACAAAGCTCCACTTTTTCATTTCAGTCTTAAACTTACCAAAACAATTTAATAAAGTTGAATTATGATGAATTGAAAATCAAGAAGACTTTAATTCACGATATATTTAAAAAATGAATCAGACTGAATTTTGTGAATTATTACACCCCTTCTAAAAACTGCAGTCAGGTTCACAATATCTAAAAACCTAATTTAGAACATTGTGGCTGTAATCATGCAGCCCTAATTGTACACTTCATTGACTAAAACTCCAATATTTAACCCTCTTAAGGATAAGAGGGCCAAATGATTACTTCCAAGAAAGTTTGCTTACTTTTATCTATCTTTCAAACCTCTCATCAATCTCTAAATACTATTATAACTACTGATTTACATATTAGATGAGTTTTTTTTCTTCTTTTTGACATTATATTGTGGTGAGAAAACGCAACCCCTTTGCCAGTGTGTCAAGCTGTGTTTTTGATTAGTTGCTTGTATCATTTGAATGTCTTACCATATATTCCATTGGCCAACACAGGCTGCCTGTGAATCTGTAACCCTAAAAACACCAAACTGCACATCAGCATACTGTACACACATACACACAAAACTGAAGGAGCCAATCACAGCGCGCTCCAATGCCACCCTTGCAGCTACTTGACTCCCAGCATGCTTTGCTCCCAGGATCAGCTGTGGAGAGGGTCATGGGACCTTCTTCATATAAATGGCCCAGTTGGTTAGGCACACAGACGCACAACATTGGCATAAGACGGAGATAGAGCGAGACTGAGTGGGAGAAAGTGACAGAAAGTAAGAGAAGAAAAGAGGGGCAGTAATCCAGTGTGCATGTTGAAACACACTGTGGAATGAAAGGAATTAACTGAAAGGGCCGCATGTGTAGGATGTCTGTGTCTCGGCATGCTCAACGCGAGTCAGCGAGTGTGCGTTTTGTTTCTATGCAGTAGATCAATAACTGTGGAAGCTGCAGCTGGTCAGTATATGCAAGATGATACAGTCAGAGACGGGCCGAGACAGAGCTCTGTTTGGATCTAATGCACACGCTGCAGGGCCATATCTGCTGTCTGCTCTTATACTGTCTGTGTATGTGTGTGTGTGTGTGTGTGTGTGTGTGTGTGTGTGTGTGTGTGTGTGTATACACTAGGCAAAAAAATGAGCGTAGATGAGTAGACAAGCCTCGTCACTGACCTTTTCCCTACAGGACTGCTGCCAGCCGGAGATGCTGTCTAACATCAGTTCACATTACGGAGACAAGAAAGACAATGATGAAGACAATGAGCACAGAAGGAACAGCGGGAGGGTGGGTGTGTAACTGACAAAGGAGAGCCTTTCTGATAGGAAAAGACGTGTACACACACCCGTACAGACAGACAGCAAAATGGCAATCAAATTTTCAAAAATTAGGGGTGAGGGTGAACATTAGATTAGACAGGCATTCAGCAGGAGGCCTATCTGCTGGTTTCATAGCTCACCACGCACACAGCAAACATGTGAGCTGGCTATTTTGGGTCGCACCAACCCCCGCCTCCTTCACCACCCCCTCTAACCACACTCCCACATCTCTATCTCCTTCCATCATTCCCTTCCTGCTACTACTCTCTGCCTCCCTCCACTTACAACTTCCCCCTTGCTTCAACGGTTTATTTGTCATAAAACCACATCCGTAGCACTGAGTATTAAGACTGTCAAGTGCCAAAGGCTAGCAGGGAATGCTTTGTCAGGTCTTGTTTACATATGATCAGGTATTTCTTGATTTAGGTCATAACTTTGCCAATTTTATACTATTTAATTTCAGCAGTGTCTTCCTTCTGTATAGCTGGTTGTGCTAAAACATTACAGGCAGCTGTGTTTAGGAAGTTTGACTTGTTTTGTGAACAAAAAAAGAGTGTTGGAGTTTACATTACTTAAAGTAAGGTATCTAAGAAAGTACAGTTTTGTATACATTTTACATGATATGTATTCATGTGGATAACACTTTTGTCAAATGAGTACAACATACAAATGAGGTGCAATCCAAGCCACAGTGGATCAAGGAGAAGCATCTGTTCCATATTCCACGGGACATGTATTGTATTGGCAACAGTATAAAAAAATGTCTTACGTTAAAACCCAGTCCTATTCTACTTACCCAGGCTTTCCTTTACCAGGTTGACGTGAACATTAACGCAACTCAAAGAAAACTGAATGGAGGCGGTTTCATTCATTTATTCCATAATTTACTCTACAACTCCTCACTCTGGGGGAGGAGGAAATAGAATAAATAGGGTAAAGAGGACAGAACAGAACAGGAAGGAAGGGAAGGAGTGGTAGCCACTCACTCATTCACTGCAATAAATTAATAATCTACTCACATACATACCTGGACACTCTAACTGCTCTTAACTGCTAATTTATGCTAAATGTCATTTATTTATTAACTGTATAATAACACAATACCATACACAGTCCTATATATCTATATATTTATCTTTATTTATCTGTAGTTTATTGTTGTTTACTGTTTGTTTACTTTTTGTAAAAAATATTTAGCTAAAAGTTTATTGTTATTGTTATTCTTATACTGCATTTTTTTCTATACTGTATTTTTTTTATACCTCTTTATTTAAAGAGTGTTTTGCAAGCTGCTAAAATCTGCTGCTGGATATCTAATTTCATCCCAAAAGGATCAATAAATGAAGAGAAGTCTAAGTCTAAGTCATACATACTGCTTACACCTTTTTAGATTTAAGTAGATCTTGAACAGGTTTACAAGTCCCTGCTTTTCAGCTGCTCAAAAAAAAATTATTTTTTTTATAGTTTTATGTCCAATTTTACCTACTTTGCATTGTTATGTCACTCAGCATTTGCAGGGCAGTTAAATATGTCAGTGTCTTGAGTGTTATCGTAATATTATCAGTGATTTATTATTCTCTGAATTCGGTCTAAGGAACAATCTAGAGCATAAAACAGTGATCACAGCTAAAAACAGGTATGCTCCAGACCTGATATTAACCCTAATTGACCTTTCTTGGTAGAGGTACAACTTCAATCTCACACCCAACACGTTACCTAAGGCTAGACATGGGTGGAGGGGCCCTGATCTGCAAAAAGATGGTGACTTCAAAAAATGCAATCTTCTGCATAAAAAGAGATTGACCACGATAAAGTAAATGACACAACATATCCATACTATTAATGATTTTTCAATCAGAGCCAGCCAATCCAAAAATATGAGAGTTAAGTTCTTTTTGTAAATAACCCAAGCTACACTCTCTTCTCATTTTTAATATTGTAAATGGCAGGACTTTAAATCAGATTGTGGTTCACATAATGTACCAAGCATTGAGCATGTTGCACTCCGGCGAGCAGTGCAAGAGGAAATGCAGCTGAGGCTCTGTCCCATTGTGTAGAGGTAGAGACGGACAACCACATGCTACGACCTCAAAAACAAACTCCTCCAGTTTGTTTCCAGAACACACTCGCACACAACTCAACATACCCCCACACCGGCAGACAGACAGATATAGTACACACATCAGACAAAGACAAACACATCCTCACATGGACAGACACACACACATTACGTCCTGTCAACAGCCTTGACAACTTTTAAGCAGCTTAGTACCTTGCCTCTCTGTTTTTGTCAATAGCCAACTATCACAAGACTAATTCAAGGCTAATATCAGCAGTGCTAACATTCAGTGCTAACAAAAAATGACTTGTGTATGTCTGTGGGTGAGTGTATGGCTATGTGCGCACACACCTGTCAAAGTGAAGCTGCAACAATCACAAGTGTCACACTGTACCGTCAATCAGGACGAAAGCTTTAACCAGTGACTGATACGGTTTGAGCAGAATTGGACAGATCCAATTTTAATCAAGTGGATTTTGGATTCTGTCAATGTTGTGATAGAGATGGCCAAGATGCTTCAGTTTGACTGACATATTGTGTCTCAGACTGTCTTTCCCATTTGTGTTGTTTTTTGCTTGTGTAGGCTATGTGTGTGTAGGTGCAAGTGTCTTGTTTGTCTGGCTCCTGGCATGTGTCTGAATCAACCATTTTTTCGGATCAGCTGTTGGAACTTCTCTTCTGCTCCATTTCATCAGCGGAGATAACTTCCATCATATAATTTCATGTCAGGGGGCGGCTGGTCTGAGTGGTGTGGCTGACCATGATAAGAGCACTGAGCCCACTGCTTTCAGTCGCCTCAATCATCCCCCATACCCTTGAGTCCGTGTCCATAATATTCTGTCTGTCCTTCACTCATTTACAGTGAACTTTCAACACATCTGAGGTGTGTTTTGCTGATCGGTCTCTGTAGATATGCTTGACACAGTAGAAATAGCAGAGCAAAGCTGTAATTTCGCTGCATGACTGTATACAAATTTGTGTGTGTGTGTGTATGTGTGTGTGTGTGTGTGTGTGTACTGATATACACATATAGATTATTTCACTGACATATTACAACAACATGAAGAGATTTAGCTCGACTCTGACACTACCAGGACTGTTTTCATAGACTTTAGTTTCAAGGATCCAACTAACAATTATTTGTATTATTCATATATATATATATATATATATATATATATATATATATATATATATATATCTTTTTGTCTATAAAAAGTGAAAAATCTGATTTTTTCAAAGGTGACTTATTCAAATGAATTGTTTTATGTGACCAACAGTCCAAGATGCCCATACTTTCAGTTGATTATCATATAAAACAATGAAAAGCAGAAAAGCTACATTAAAGAAGATGAACCCAGCAATTGTTTGGCTTTTTTTTTTTTTTGTTGCATTAAACAGTTAATTGATGTCTATTGACTAATCAATGCATGATTTCAGCTCTGACTCATTTAGGGAATATGGTTGTGTATACTAGATAGCTAAGGAGCATTTTAGTGAGCTATTCTCTATTCATTTAGCCTACTGAAGCTTGAGGCCACTCAGTTGACTTCTCATCATTGCCCATTTTAAACTAAATAACGTTACAATTATTTCACAGTGACTGTGCTGTGTTTCTACAATGTTTCTCAATTGGCAGCTACTGAGACGTTAAGCTCAAATAACACCTGGAAAGTCGTCTGACAGCTCGAGGACGAACACAATTAACATACATGCTAATGTGTGACCAGTCCAGTCTGATCAGGCGCAGCATTTTTTACAGTAACCCGACAGGCTACACTACACTGTTATATATATATATATATATATATATATATATATATATATATATAAAAACACAAGGCAGAACAATGCTTCCCTCCGGACAGTACCTATTTCCGCAAACTTTTGATATGTACAATTATTGCGGCACACTGACGCACAGCACACAGCAAGAGTAGCTACAAACCATGACCCAAAAAAAGTGTGGTCAACTTTAACGAGAAACTTACCAGCTCTATTCCTCCCTTTCTCTCGAGTTGCTCCCCCTGCTCACCAAGCTGTTGCTGCACAAACTTCCGCTTAATTTCATCTAACAGGACAAAAAGCCGATGATTTTGTCCACCAAGCGCCTAAAAGTGTTCAGAAACTTCATAACAGACTTTTCTAAACTTCTCCTTTCCTCTCCCTTTGCTTCCTTTGCTTCCCTTCCTCCTCCCCCTGCCTCCCCCTCCACGGTCACGACATAAGCCACTTCCGCGAACAAATGGCAACGTCATCTGGCAGCGGATTGTGTGTGTGTGTGTGTGTGTGTGTGTGTGTGTGTGTGTGTGTGTGTGTGCGTGTGCGTGTGCGTGTGCGTGCGTGTGTGTGCGTGTGCGTGTGTGTGTGTGCGCGTGCGTGCGTGCGTGCGGCCCTGTTTTGCACCTGGCTCATTCAGTAAACACTGCGTAAAAGTAGAAAACCCATAGCAAACCAAAAGCACAGTTAAAATAGGCTACCATATGCAAAGTTTCGTTGTGGTTCTTAGTCACCACAAGACTACAGTTGCCTGTATTTGAAAAATAAGAAAAATCACTGTATTATCATCATCTTAATTATCAACCAGTTTTTATCCCCTATAACAGCCTTGTATAATTCCTTTATTATTGGCTATGGTACATATTGTTTTTTTGCCATAGAAATTTACATTGTTAAATATTATGCAGTAGGCCTACAGCCTACTGTATATCCTGCACTCAGTTGCCAGGTTATTAGATAAACCATTAAACTAATGCAGTCCAATATAACAGTTCTGCAATAAATCCCACCTTCATGAAGGTTCGTTCAGTTTTAGTTAACTGTTATAGCGAGATGTTGAGTTAACTGTATGATCATTTTGGAGGCGGTTGTTTTGTGGTGTTGTTGAACTGTATTGCATTATACAGAGAGGGGTCCGTAGCACCCGCGGAACAGACTATAATATGGTTGTTTCATCTGCAAGAAAGAGAAGGCTGATGTCATGCCACTAGAACAAATACAATAGTATCCTATACTCCAATCGGTAATACTGGGACATACAGCAAGTGGAGGGCTGGCCTGTGGTACATAAGACTGATCTCAGATCAGTCCCGGGCAGAATTTTGTGTACGGGGACTATGATGCATAAAAAAACAGAACAAATACCATCCGGGGTGTACACAGGAGACCGGATACGTCGGGAGCAAGTACAGGCGTACCGACAACACACCCCGACCACACAGAAGTGCCCATCCTGAATTACTCTCCCCTAAAAAGAAACCTAAAACACCAATCTAACTCCTCATACACACGCCGAACACAACCCGCATCGAGCCGTAACGCAAAAGTATCGTACAAAAAAAATAATAAACGTGTTTAGAATAAAATTAAACGAAATAATCTGCACGGAGAGCCAAGACAGGATGGTCCACCGTAAGCAGGATTATCACCGAGAGGTGATACTGCTGGAGATCTAGAGGGAGCTGCCGTGAACGGTGGCTTTGGGGAAGAGCGGGCAGAATGCTACGCCGTGTACGGGGGGCAGCCCCCCATCAAACGTGTAAAAAAGGAGGGCCGAAAGAAGATGAAAAGGTCTAAACGCAGAGTGAAACATACTACTAAGAGGAAACAAGTTGCGGACAGCGAAAGAGTACTATAAGGTACCGGATAACTCCCCTACAGCCAGACTCTAGCCTGAGGCAAACAGGACCGAATACCCTTGCCAAACGAAGAGGGTAACCGAGGCGGGCAGAGAGGTAGTCAAGATATGCGCAAGCAAGACCGACGGGAAAGAGCAGTGCCCTGCCACAGGTGGAAGAGGATCAAAGCAGGAGCCAGACGCTGCGGTGCCAGACAGCCAGCATCATACGCCAGGCGCCTTCAGCAACGATTGCGCACGCGGCCGCCCAAGGCCAGAACGGTACAACCGATCTCGGGGGGGTGGGGCACAAAGACGGCGAAAAGCTGCAGCGGGAGCAGAGCGGCAACAGCGGCAGGCCGACATGCCACATGTATCGGAGTGGGAGAGTTGCGCACTGCTTGGCAACCGCAGAGAACGCTAAGCGCGAACGTTCGGGGTAGGCATGAGTGCATCCGGGTAACGGATGCCAAGTCTCAGAGGAGGAGGTAGCGAGGAGGCGAGGAAAGCCGACCAAGACGTTACTTTGGCCAAACGATACTCCTCCGCATCGTCTATACTGATTCTAGCACAACATGACCATCTTTCAGTTACTTCCGGGTACATAAAAAGGCTGACCGCTTAAGACAGCCCTCCGTAAACCTGATTGGCTCTCGGACCTCTCGGGAAACCGTTTCTTAATTGTGATTGGACAGCTAACGACTTATGTTTTCAGTGACATGTAGCCACAAACGGTTGGATACGTAACGAGGTCATAAGCACCTCAGGGGTAAGTTTCTTCGGACTTTAATGACTTTGGTTACCAAGTTATAGAAACAATATATTGTATTCTTCACAGAATGTGGTAGTGGAGAGAAATCGGCAGTTTAGACAGAACATAAGCTCCTATAAATGTGTACTTGAATGCTAGTGCTTGCTTGTTGCTAGTGCCTCTCCAACTCTGGGTCAAGTAACCTAGCAAGGATACTTAGCTAAGATTTGTCATATAAGTACCTGACTCTTTGATTGATGTTAAGCAACATTTTGTGGTAACGTTAGGTTCTTTATACATTTGCATGAGGTTCAGTTCATATTTCGTCGGGTAAGTTGACTGGTGTTATCGCAGTGCAGTCAAATGAAGATACTGTAGAAGCATCTCCTATTAGTCCTATGACTCGTATCCATATAATACAAACAACGTAAAGGCTAAACGTTAACATACAGAGAGATAGTTATAACCACCGGTATGGTCCCGCACCGAGACTGTCTGTACGTTAACGTTTGACCGCTGGCAGCTGTCCTTTGATCCTTGAGCCACCTCCTCTCAGTTCCTTGCATATATTGAAGTCCTCTTCACTGCATTTCCATGTCAGCGAATTTGTCTTCACTCCTATTGGCATGTTTTAGCATTATTTGTCAATCCTTCACATGTACTTCAGATAACTTGTAGACAGACTAAACTTGCAATGTCACCAGTTTATAGCTTGGTTATCCAGTATGAAGGTGTATCAGTGTCATTAATGCATATGTGGCCACTGTGGTCCAACTACATACTATTGAAAGTACAGTCAACAGACTCATTCCATAGATTTGAATATTTCCCCCCAGAGATAAATTATTTGTAATAAGCCAAGTGTAATATCTTACTCATCATTTCTTCAGCCTGTTGACATTATGTCAAGAAACACCTGATAAGAACTCATTTTTAGTTGTTGCATTGTCTGTGCTGCTGAAATGCACAAATTGTGCACACTTTCCCCTTTCTTTCTTTCTTTCTTTCTTTCTCTAATCTGCTCCTTTGTGTGTCTCTTCCAGGGTACTCCCTGGTAGGAGACAGGTTATGAAGAAGAAGAAGGCCTGAACTGTAATGAAACATTTTGGTATACTCCATATGGATTCTTCATGCTGACGTAAGATTGAAAATTCGAAATTTACTCATAGCATAATGGGTCATCACAAAAGCAACAAAAAGTATATAAATTTAAATTAAATTTAAGATAGATTGCATTTTACTGTATGTCAGGATATATTTGCTATTGCCCAGGGAGACCTGTGGCTTTGTTCAGAGACCAAAATGTACATGCAAAGCCTTGATGTTGATGATCTTGGTGTTTAAGAGGATTATTCCTTTGTCTTTTAGCCTTGCTTTTCCCAAACTGAGTAGAACATTGGTGCGAGTGAGGAGACTGGCGGCTCAGCTCTCCAAAGCAACCATGTCTACAAACCTCCAGGGCTCCAGTCCGTCCTGTGCAGCCAACAGGGATGCTCCCACTGCAGCCATTCTCATCATTGGAGATGAGATACTCAAGGTGATTTAGTGTTGCTAAATACTTGTCTGTACGACTAAGCTGTATTTGTGTGATTGACAGTATCCCACTGAGAATCCTTGTAAGTTTGTGAATTTGAGAACATCTAAATAAACCCTCACTTTTTTCTAACAAATCTGTGAACTTGAAAGTATAATTGTATACATTCTAACATGACACCCCAGTTCATCAGTAAACCTCAGCTATTTGGACCCCTATGCAGTCCAGGATTCGTACTGTATAACCCAAGGAAAACCCTGTGATGGTTAATTGATGTGACAGCAGTGCTTGGTTTTAGAATGACAAGATCACCACTAGTTCTTGACTTGACAAGTTGATATGATCATGATTTAAACATGAAGGCTTTCATTTTGTTCAATGTCATGTGTCAGCCTCAAAACATGCTCACTGCGAGTCATTGAATTTCCTCAAGCAAGACCTTGGAGTCATTTTTAAGTCTTTGAATGTAATGTTCAAGTGAGGGTGAAAAACACTGGATTGAAACTAATCAAGTGTCTCTTCTCGTCTTTCGTCTCCCAGGGTCACACACTGGACACAAACAGTGCCTTTCTGACACGAGCACTAAGAAAGCTCGGAGTGTCTGTGCAGCGCATAACAGTCATACCAGATGTACAGGAGGTCATTGCCAAAGAGGTGGCCCTCCTTTCCCCTCAGTTTACACACCTCATCACCGCAGGGGGCATAGGCCCCACCCATGATGATGTCACCTTTGAGAGCGTTGCCATGGCATTCCAAGAGGAGTTATATCCCCACCCTGAGCTCACCCAACTGGTTGAGGAATTCTTCGGGGTGTTGGATAAAAACCGTGCTGCTATGAAGCTCGCCATGGTGCCTCGCTCAGCCAAACTCAACTATGGAACTGACCCTCAGACTGGACAACTGCTCCGCTACCCACTGGTGAGTGAAGGCAAAATGTTGGGAGATTAGCTTATCTTTTTCATCAAGCTGCAATTGTTGCTGATGCTGTATCATGTTGGATATAGTTTATATCGACGACGTTCCACTTCCGGAATTGTTCAGGTGCCACCGTAAATTCCGCCAGATGTCCGTCACTTTCCGCTTTCTTTGCGTTGGCATTTTAAACTCTGGTCGATTCATGAGGACTATGGTTAACTGCTCCTCAGATCTCTGCAGGGTAAATCCAGACAGCTAGTTAGACTATCTGTTGAATCTGAGTTTTCTGTTGCACATATTCCACCAAAACAAGTTCCTTACTGAGGCTATTTTGCAGAGGCACCGTCATTGTGTCCGGGCCTTAGCACCGCCCAAGACGATTGTGATTGGTTTAAAGAAATGGCAATAAACCAGAGCACGTTTTTCTCCCATCCTGGAATGTTATGTGGACTCGCCTGCGGAGGAGGGTCTGGCAATGCGAGACTATGTTGGATGTAAAGGATCATTACCCTCCACCTGCTGACTGACCTGCAACTTTTTGTTAAAATTGTTGGCCCAAATATCTATTGTTCTGTGTATTATCTTTCCAGTAGGCTTTTGGGGGCAAACAACATTTGTTTAGCTGACACAACTTTCAGGAAGATGCCAGAATAATGTTCCGCCGGTTCTATCCTGTTCTGGGGTTATTTCAGAAGACAGATTGTAACATCAACTGCTTAGCAGAGACTGCAGGAGTGAAGAGGCTTCTCACAAAGGGCAAAATGATACTGAATATTTACAAAAAACAGCAGTTTAAGGAGTACACGCCTGAAAGCAGTTAGCTGAAATTCAAACAATACATGTTTTTTCCTGAATGAAGACTATAGTACTCTGTATGGTTAACATCTGAAGTAACTTTATAATTATATTTACACTGAACAGTTTCAATTAGACATGCACAAAACAACATGTACTTCGCTGGAAGTGAATAATAATGAGTAATTAGTGCCAATGATGAAATTAAGTTATGAGGCAAATATACTAAACATTACATTGATTGGACCATAACACATTGAGAACGTATGATTCACTAGAGGCCATGCCTTCCATGAACAACTGAAATTAGGTCAGACCGAAAACAATTGACAACTTGTCTTTCAAGTACAGCAGCTCACTTAAAGATAATACATTGGCACAATCATATTTAATATCAATATATGTTTACAGGCATTAAATAGAAGCTAGACTGTTTGACAGGCTTTAAAACTGTGTAATAACAAAAAAAGGTACTAAGATTAGTTTCAAGATGTTAACTACCTTTTAAAATACATGTCATTAGAAGTGTTGGTCGATGTACCTGAAACAGGAAATAAACACAGAATCAATGAACCTGTAGGTTTAATAAAACGCAGATTGTTTGGCCCACATATTCGTTCAGTATATGATGTGTCCACCTTCTTCTCCCAGGTCAGTGTGCGTAATGTGTATATCTTTCCTGGGATCCCGTCTCTGATGGAGAGGGCCTTCAATGGGCTGGAGCACCTCTTTGCTGGTTCAAGAACCACTTTTCACACCCGTGAGGTAACACCATGACCATACCTTATCATTTACAAAACCACCTGAATGCTGTGTTTTGATAACCAAAGATCTTTGCGTTAGGTGTTTGTGGATGCAGACGAAGCAGAGATCGCCCCTGTGCTGACCAAACTGCAGGCTGATTGGGGCCGGAAAGTGGCTCTTGGCTCCTACCCTGACTGGTTGAGCAACTATCACAGAGTCAGGCTGGTACTGGACTCAGATAGCCAGGAGGAGGTGAACAAAGCCCGGGCACTGCTGCTGGACAAGCTGCCCAAGGGAAGCGTGGTGCCCTTAGTCACTGACCCGGTGTCCATCGCCACTTCTGAGGTGTACACACTGGCCAACAGCGGTGAGGGGGAGAAAGATGGCAGAGGGTGGTGGAAAGTGATAGTTAAACTAAGTCAGCTTAATAGAAAGTGAATATTGCATAGCACTCGTATACTTTACAAGAGCATTGGGACCAATAAAGAAAGCAAAAAGATTATTAAAGTAATTATTGTTGTAAAACCATAGTGAGTTATAAAAAAAGAATATAACTGGCATGAGACTGAACAGAGATATACTCATGCATCAATAAGATAAATAAGACAAAGGAAAAGCAGATATTTAAACTGAATTTGACATAATAATTGAGGGATCATTTATATTATAACTAACAAAATGTGACTGCATTCACTGTAAAACGTCCTCTTGCTGTGGATTTCGTTCCCCACAGGCACAGCGTTGGGTGAGAAAGTTATGTCTGCGCTGAAAACGATAGAGGCTGCACTGGATCAGTATTCGACAGAGGAAGTCTGCATCGGCTTCAATGGAGGCAAAGACTGCACAGCGTTGCTCCATCTCTACTATGCAGCACTGAAACGGTAACAGGAGGGGAGAGGACTGGTGAGACTATTAGAACATTAAGGGGAAGGGGTGTTTTAATCAGGAAAAACAAATGACCTGAGAGAGAGAAGAGATGAAAGAGAGTCAAATTAAAAACAAAATGATACTACATATCACTGTAAGAAGTAAGTGATGAAGAAAATGAGTTTAGCAGTAACTAGACTGAGAAAGGTCTTGGACACGACAGACCACTATTTGGACTTTTATTGACCTGTGTTGGACAGATAGTGGGAGATAGTGACAAGGGTAAACATCTAATCTGTGTACCATTTTATTTATCTTTTTTTCCTCCGCCTGCATCTCTTAGGCGATATCCAGATGGTAAAGACAAGGTGAAAGCCCTGTATATCCGAATTGTCTCTCCATTCCCAGAAATGGAGAGATTCCTTCAAGACACGATAAAAAGGTGAGCCAGCAGTCTATCCTATTGCATACACAGCTGATTGTTGTTTTTTTTTGCAGATTTATGCATTTATTATATATTCTACTTAACAGGATAACAGCTATTGCCAGTCCAAATAGTTGTGTATTAAGGTTCTCTTATCACAACAAGTGTTCTAATCCTCTATGTTACAGTTCAGCAACTCATTATTTGGTGATCTGTCTCCCATAGATATGACTTGGAGATATTCTCTGTGGAGGGCAGTATACGGCAGGCGCTGAGCGAGGTGCAGGAGAAGAGACCGGAGCTGAAAGCTGTCCTGATGGGCACCAGGAGGAGTGACCCCTACTCACACACTCTCACGGGCATGTGTCCCACTGACCCCGGCTGGCCAGACTACATGAGAGTCAACCCATTACTAGTGAGACGTACACACAAAGGACAAATTACATATAGATATACTGTCTCATTTTTCTCTCTCATTGTATGGTGGTACAATGTAAGAGGTATTATGTAAGAAGGTCTAGGATCATCCACTAACATTGACACAAGGTAAATCCTGCAGCACTATGTACAGTGTAACTTTAAAAATGTGGGGACAATAAAGGACTTGGTTTTATTTTTTATGATTAATGTCTGCAGGTGTCTTTAAGATAAATAAATACAAATCAGCTGAGGTAAACCTTCATGTCTAGCCGTTACTTAACCCTAAAATAAATATTTTTCATCTTACCTGTATTGTTATTTATCAATTCAGATGTTTTGGTGGAAGTTGCCCAGTGTTGGAGATATTGGCCATAGAGATGCCTGCCTTCTCTTGAATATAATGGAACTAAATGGCACTCAGCTTGTGGTGCTCAAAGCGCCAAAAAAAGTAGTTTGGTAGAAAGAAAATAGTTCTTTGAGCACCACAAGCTGAGTGCCATCTAGTTCCATCATATTCAAGAGAAGGCAGACATCTCAACGGCCGATATCTCCAACACTGGGCAACTCGCACCAAAACAATCTAGATTGATAAATAACACTACAGGTACGAGGGAAATTATTTACTTTTGATTTTAGGGTGAACTGTACCTTTTAAGTAACTGTTATACATTTATTTATTTATTTATCTATCTATCTTAAAAACACCTGCAGACTTTAATTATAAAAACAAAAGCCAAGCAGTCCTTTAGTATCCCAACATTTCTTAAAGGAACACGCCGACTTATTGGGACTTTAGCTTATTCACCGTATCCCCCAGAGTTAGATAAGTCCATACATACCCTTCTCATCTCCGTGCGTGTCGTAACTCTGTCTGACGCACCCACTGCTAACCTAGCTTAGCACAGATCCTGGAGGTAATAAGTGACAAAATAACGCCAACAATTTCCTATTTACATGTTGTGATTTGTATAGTCACAGCGTGTACAAATAACAAGGTCACATGAGACACAGCCCTCTTCTAACCGTATACAAACTGGGACCTATATTCTCAGAAGGCGAAGCAGTGCTACCTGGGCGGAGTGATTTGCTCGCAGCACCTGAGAAGCCCCATGGTGAGGAGCAGAGAGTTCGCTCAGAGTTGGAGTTATTTTTTTACTTATTGGGAGCAGTAGGCTAGATGGAGCCGGTTACCTCCAGCATCTGTGCAAAGCTAGGTTAGCGGTGGGGCCGTCAGACAGAGTTACGACACGCACAGAGATGAGAAGGGTATGTATGGACTTATCTAACTCTGGGGGATACGGTGAGTAAGCTAAAGTCCCAATAAGTCAGCATGTTCCTTTAAGTTACACTGTACATAGTGCTGCAGGAAAAACTGCTTTTTGACTGGTAATACAAATCTGTTTTCACTAGTCCAGCCAGGCAATTTCCCGTTGTTACACTTAATGTTATTTTTCATCTTGACTGAAGTTTCAGGGTGCAGATCTACAGGGTGTGAACAAAATATCACAGCACCTGCACAGTGTAATGCAATTCAACAACCCTGCGTATTATTGCATTTGTGAGGCTTTAAATGATGATATGAAGATTTTGCCACACACACACACACACACACACACACACACACACACACACACACACACACACACACACACACACGAATACAAGGTACACTTGTACAATATAATGCTATCCAGTAATCCAGTGAATAAAAACCTCGGTGACACAAAGATTTAACATCAGAAGCTTCACTTAATAGAAGTTATTGCTGGTCTGTTGTGCTGGATTGAAATACATTGTGCAGGTTTTTATGATCTTTTTATCATAAAGTCCATCTTTTGTAGGCAGCTACCTCTGATGTTTCTGCTCTTTCATCTGCTCAGGCTTACTGAGAAATAGATGTTTTGCTGTATAATAGATTTGCTAATGTATTTAAAAAAGTCCTTTTGAAATGACTTAACGGTTATACTGTGACAGCAAGCACACCAGTTGTCTCATTGTACGGTCATTTATGTAACCCTTCATCACATGAGTGCATCTCAAAGGGATCCACAGAGGATGAGTGATTGAGCTAATCATGAAACGATCACAAACTAATTAAATGCGATGTCATCCAACACTCCACAGGACTGGACATATCATGACATCTGGTCGTTCTTGAGGATGTTACATGTGCCCTACTGTATTCTCTATGATAAAGGGTAAGAATATATGCAATCTTTAACACTTTCTGTATCATCCATTATTCACAACATCACAGCTGAAGTGCAGAATTCGTGGTCCTAAACGTCTCTGTCGACCTGCAGATACACTTCACTGGGCAGTATGGACAACACCTGTCGAAACACTTCCCTCCAGATGGTGGATGAGAGGGGGGTGACGCGATACAAGCCGGCCTACCTCCTGGAGAACGAAGAAGAGGAGCGAAACTCCCGTGCCTAATGTAGTCTCACTTCTCAACGTGTGACCTGTTGCTGACGGAGCCCGGATTTCAGATCTTGGGTCAACCCCTACACACATATACAACTGAAAATGAAACATAGACATTTAAAAAAAAAAAAAGGTTTGTGGAATATCAGCAGAATAAGATTGCTAAGAGTGTGTGTGTGTGTGTGTGTGTGTGTGTGTGTGTGTGTGTGTGTGTGTGTGTGTGTGTGTGTGTGTGTGTGTGTGTGTGTGTGTGTGTGTGTGTGTGTGTGTGTGTGTGTGTGTGTGTGTGTGTGATTTGTTTACACGTGAGTTTCAGGCTAAAGTAATTGCTCTCTGCTGTTGAATAAAACATCAATCTGTGTCATCTTTTCCATTGTCATGTTACTATTTTAAGAGTCTCGCATACAGACTGCAGCGTACTGGACTTTAAATTTTGCTCTTAATGTATCTTATTCATGAATCCATGTCTAAATCCAATAAGAACAAGAAAGACAGCCTCTATCAAAATGTATTAGTAAATAATGTGAAATGGTTTTCTGTCAACGTGAGAAAATCAGGTTTTGCGGTGTGCAGCAGCATGAACTGAAGGTCAACCAACCGGCTCATATTGACAGATCTGCGTCTCACTGAATATCCATATTTGAAGAGTGCAGCTTATGTAACTGAAAACTAACTGAAAGCCTCCACCTTGATGCTGCAGTTCTCTTTGAGCACCTCACGGGCGCGTTGTTCTCACTTTTTTTGCATTTAGCACACGTGATTACAATAAATTACCTTCTCTGTTTCCAGACATGATTGAATCCACGCTCATCGATCCGCGCTCTCTCTCTCTCCCCGCCTGGAGATTAGTCAACGCCGCGCAGCGAGGATCGATACCGGCCGATCTAATAAAGCGGGTCGCTTACGAGGCCACCGCGGGGAAGCACACACTGTTACACCAGCAATTACCACCTCCAGCCCGCCCCCTCCTCCGTACCCCCTAACTTATCTGCCTGGGCTTCACGGCTTGCTTGATTTATTAATAATAACTGTAATAAAAAAGACAATGAACAGAGGCTTCATAATCACAGCAGAAATGTGATGCTAGTAAAAACACCGGGACACTGTCTGGAATGATGAAATTGTGTGGAAGAAAATGCTACTCCTAGAGAATGTGTGTGTGAGGTGGACCCCCGTGTGTGACTCAAACTTTGTCCTACTTGCAAAGTATATAGGCCTATATAAATATCAGATTTTTAAATATTTATAAATGAATAAACTAACGTCATATTGTTCCAGTTTCTCAACATCCTCTGTCTGTAATATTGCTGCAATGTATTTTTATTGTTATATCCACCTACAATGTTACTTTGTTTATAATACATTGCTTTTATAGTGGCCTATAGTTTTTCTCGGAGTATAGGCCTATCACTTGCAGTTAATTTGCTTAGTTGTGGAAAGTACTTATCTACTCAAATACTGTTCAAGTACAATACTTAAGTACAATACTTGAGTATTTCTAGTTAATATTACTTTATACTTCTTTACTACATTTAAGAGAGTGTCTACTTTTTAGTCCACTACAATTACTTTTAGTTTAAGATTGTATCTTATATAAAACACAATATAAACACACAGAATAAACTAGTGGTTCGAACTTTCTGACTTGTGTCCCCTAACTGTGCTTTGGGCCCCTTGTCATATTTCAGATCTTTGAGATATTCGCAGGTTCACTCAAAAAGCAATTTCCCAACTAAACCTTTCATGTTGTTTAATTTAAATAACTGTTTAACATCCAAAGAAGTAGAATTATCCAATAGTTCATTTCAAAGATAAGATAAGATACAAATCCAAAAAATGAAAAAGGATTTGTCTAGCAGAACTTTGTATTTTTTTTTTTTTTTACCTACCTCATTAATCACATCCGGACCCCCCAGATTTATCTTGTGATTTTGCCAATGAATGTGAATGAACAGACTCCATAGGAGGAAATCTCATTGTTATATGAGGCTCCTTTTTCAACTACAAGGTTAATATTGTTTTTCACTAACGACAGAACAACGAATTATCCGTGCATTTATATGGAACTAAGCTTTAGGAGCTTTCCATCTTTACTCTCCTCCCTGTTACGTTGCCACTTTTTGACTGGCAAGATGGCGGCGAGTGGAAAAACCAACTGCTAAAGTGAGTTGTTCAAAACCTTTCTTTTTAGTAAACTCTGGGTACACAAACAATGTTCTCAATGCTCGAGTTCATGTGTAGAGCCCCTGGTGATACTTTCGAGCAAAATAGCGATTTTGATGTGATCATAGTAGTGCCCCTAGCACTCCCATTCAAAAGGCCATTTGACCGAAAACGAAAATACAGTCAATCTTAAAAGTGGCGCTTCCGTCCTAATTATGCTTTTAAACGAAAGTTTGACTCGGCTACATTCACAAAAAGACCCTAGGTTGCATTTTGGCGAGAGTTACGCTTTAACAGTGCACCTAAACCAGCTACTGCAGTAACATGCAGTAAAGATCTTCCACCACTGCATTTGCACTACAGGGATACTATGGATGGTAAATTTATTTTGACAGTATGATATCTCTAAAGTTGATAACCTTTGTCCTTTTGTTCCATTGTCTTCCGCAGTTCCATCTTCATCCTCTTTCAGTTGTCACTCCATCACTTTCACTTGCCTGTTTCATCCTTCATGTCTGTTTTGGCTTCACTGCTGTATTTGCCAACTATCTACTGTAGTCATCACACCACTTCCTTCCTCACTGCCTTATAACTCTGGATTCTTGTTCAGTCCTCCTTGTGAATTTCAAAATGATGTTTTGATTTTGACTAGGAAGACAGAATCTTTTTTTAAAAACGTCTTTGGTGACATAGAGGGAGGATATGGGTATTGAGGTGCCTAAAAGTATTCTGGACTAAAATACTTTTTTTGTGTGTGGCCCTCAACTGCATATTTATGAATATCTTTTTTTTTTTTTTTTTTAAATTTCACACTCCTGTGCTTTTGAAAGGGTCTGTTTGAAATCTACAAAACTGCAAACAAAACACTCAGATACAGCAACTTTTGTGTCATCACCAAATGGAACAAGCAGAAATAAAAACAAGTGGCTATTTCTTTTCCCTCCTGTGCATATATTAAAACTTTATTGGTTCTCCAATGGCATATTTTAGGTGTGCTGGTGGCAGTATGATCACAGCAGCCGCTAAAGGTGATGTGAGGATTAAAGGAACTGGGCTGATCAGAGTTACCTCCTCATTATTAGGACCATAATTCCTTGTTACTCTGCTGAAACACCCTAGTGTGTTTCTCCAAATCTCCTATGTGGGACTATAACAGACAGGGGCGTAGCACAAAATTCTGGACCCTGTACATAAGCATTCTCTTTATGGACCCCTCCCCACATCAATGGCTGTTCATTTTAGTATCTTTGTGGGCCTTCCTCACACAAGGGCCCTGTATACTATATATGTATAATCACCTTTTCCCTTCCAGTCCGATGCCACTGTAACAGTATCTACAGAGCTAGCAGTGTCTGTGATATGGACTCAGCTTGACTTGGTGTGACTTACAAAAACAAGCGACAGGCTTTGAAATCGGAGTGAACTATCCATTTCAGACCCTCAGATGCAAGTCTGCCTTGATGACTGCAATGCTTTTTTCTAAAGGAATATGTTTCTAATCCAATTCCTCAGCACTTCTTGCAGTGTTAAACGAGACTTGGAGCAGCATGAGACAGCAATTCAGGCGATGTCCTAGGAGGGATGCTTAACACAGAGGATGAATAGACACTCCGTTGTCAGAAAGCATCAGGAGAGAAGGGAGACCTTTGAGTCTATGCAAATTATCAACCCATCTGAATGTAAAGCCAACAGACCAGAACACTAGAAAAAGGATGTTCACTATCAAAGTGTCACACATTAAAAGTGGATGAAAGTAAGGGAGAAAGAAAGGAAGGAAGGAGGAAGGAGGCTGCTTTGCTTTACTGCCATGTGAAGTGTGACTGACTTTAGCTCGTTTGTGTCTGGTTTTGGTGTGTTAAAATAAAAGCCAGTCTCATAATCCTAACTTTGTCACAGCTCGCAGTCCAGTACGCAGAACCAAGACCCCCTGCCTGTACGGCACACATGGGATGCATTTAGAAATGCCTTTCACACAGGGAGCTCACTTTAATGTAAAGGGCCATGGGTCTGTGAAGCTTCAACCAGCACACTGAAAACAGATCTGCTCAGCTCAACTCAACTGGAGCTTATTTGCACTCAACAGCCGTAACTTAAACATGGTGCAAGGTGTTTTGAAAGATGAGAGGTGTTTAACACTAGAAACGCCCGGCCAATGTTAACTGATTCCTGTTTTTGAAGATTAGGGCTGCATCCAGAAAGTGACTTTTCTGAGGCCAATTTAATGTATGAATCAATGTAAAATATCCAAAATCAGGCATTAAATTATTTTGATGTATGTTTACCTCTTTCATGTGACATCTTGTTCATCTTTTTTAGTATTAAAAGTTAGTGTTTGCAATGTTTTTCAGAGCATCCTTGGATTTCTGTGTATGCACAACATGTGAAATTAATGGATTTGAATAAGAACACATTCACAAAAAGGTTTTGCACATTTGTTGACGTAGCTATTGACAAGCGAGCCTAACGTCAAAACAGCTAATGTGTTTTCACCTCGTTTGTCATATTCTGGTTCATCCACATTCATCACAGTTTGCGTGACACGCTGGAAGTGCCTGCTTTGTGAGCACACAGTAGAAATAATTGCACTGTTATTGGCTACCTGACACATGTAGCTACAGCCAAGCAGACACGGTTCGTTTAGATTTTATTTAGAACAAACAAACTCTGCTTACATCCGAAAAGGAAGTATTGTAAAAGCCCCGACTAGTATTCATAACCTGGAATTTAAATAACACACAGATTCATCAACACTGCATAATTATTCAATAATAATCATCAGAGGCTTTTGCAACCCAAAGTTTCACACATACGATATATTCAATAACACATGAAAACTCATTGGGAACCATGTGTTGCAGTGTGGTGTAGTCTAATGTAATGTAGTGGGTATACTGTACTGTATATATTGGCCAGAATCTGCCTTTGGGGGAGGGTGGGCCATATCATAGTGGGGGGTCTGGGTGTCCTCCCCAGGGAAGTTTTGAGCATCAACGACTTAATTTCCTGTATTCAGATACACTTTTATGCACCAATTTATGGTGGAAATACCTTTATTTTGCCTAAGAAAAACACAGATGACAATTCAAAATATATATTTAATGGAAAGTATGTTGTTGCGTGTCATTGGGCATTTTTAAGTGGGTATATGGAAATCCTTTCTTAGTGGGTATACTGTGTATACCTGCGTATCACGTAGACTACACCACTGATGTGTTGTTTTTGATGCTTCTAACAGAACTCTTATAGTAAATAATGCATTAGTAAACCACTAATATAATAATATTTAATATAATCAAATTTGAATAGCATTAAAATAAATTTAATTTCCCAAATCTGGGTGTGTTGTGATGTGGAAGCTTCAGTAATGAATGTGTTAATGCAAATGTGTTATTTCAATTATAAACTCTTTTCTTCAAATTATTTTTGGTGATATTTAGAATTTGCAATTTGAATATTTAATATATAATATTTAAAAATATGTGATTTTTTGTGGGAAGTATTGGGCTGTGTAGTGTTATTATCAGAGTCAAACTTTTAAACTAGCAATAATAATAATTTAATCATCATAATCACATCATAATCTGTCATAATTACTTAACAAATGAATAATTACCTTACTACAGCTTTAAAGCTTGAGGCTGTCTGCATCTGTGCAAAGACTACAAACACTTCAATTCTCTTTTTTCTACAATTGTGGTTGCACAGCTACTGCTGTTTTACTTCCCTCTCTCTCATATATATATATATATATATATATATATATATATATATATATATATATATATATATATATATATAAGGGTGCTCCCACCATAAAGACATGCATGCTAGGGAAGTCCTGCCATTTGCTCTTGATGTAGGCACTGGCATTACAACTGGAGTTGGCCCCCGGGCGCTGGACCATGACTGCCCACTGCTCCTAATTAGTTAGGATGGGTTAAATGTAGAGGACACATTCCTTGTATGTGTAAATGTACTTGGCAAATAACACTTTTATATATTATAAAGTTTGGTATATTGATCAGCTGTGAGGGCCATATTTCTAAATGCGTTACTTAAACTAAAACTAAAACAAGTGAAGTGAAAACTCCCAGAATAATAAAAAAACTGAACTGAATTCTGAAGACTCTAAAGGCATTTATGTGGAAGGTCTGCTTCACAGATTTAACATATTAAGCCAGTCTTTTACTCTCCACTGCATGAAGGGTCAAATATTCACTCTGGGAATCATATGCTGTATCTGATTATAAAGTATTGAAAAAGTAGACGCAATATGTGCAAGAGATGTCAAGTGACATTTTGCCAATTGGTGGAGATTTTAACATCCTTGTCCTTGATCTTGTTACTGTTAAGAGCTCTTTTTTTGCAGAACTATATAATCCAGCACACACAGCTGAGACATTACCTTGAGTAAATAACACTCAATGCTGCTTACAGATATGTCGGAAGCAATGGCACCCAACAGAAAAAAACACTTTTTCCTGTTCTCAGAGCTTCTGCTTCCTCATGCTAGAAAATGTTTTTTGTCCAGAGCTGTGAGAGTGAGAGGTCAGGAGATTTCAAACTGTGATTTCCTGATGCAAAAAGGTTTTAGAAGTTGACACATGTTATGGGCAGAAATGACAACTAAATATTAGATTAGTGAGCTGGAAAGATCACTGGAGCTTAAGTTTTCACACCTTTGAAATCTCGAACTGGCTCTGCCCATCATTAACATAATATCTTGGTGAAAACAGACAAAACAACAGCCAAAGTTTAAGAAATCTCTTGAATGACTCAATTTAACAAAAATACAGCATCTTAACTAGATTTTGCTAGTCTGGAATAAGACATTTAAGAGACAGTTTTAGTGCTGGTTGCTTCATATTCTTCACAATCCGTGCATGTTTTTTGCTAAAATGTACACGATGAAAGCTTCTAAGGAGAGAATGCCCAAAGAAAGCCAGCTTGGCCTCATATCACTTCACTTCCCAAAGGATTGTGGATGCTGTGACTTCAATAAAACAAAAATAAAAAGGCAACAAATGAATTCAAAATGTTGAAAGACATTTTTCTCAAGGACCTTGAGTCATTCATTTTCTTAAGTTTTCAGAAGGACACTTCCTGCAGCAGGGATGCCCGGATGCCGTCACCTCAGTTCACCTTGTTGAAATACACAGTTCAGGATTCACAATGTCACTACTGATCAATGTGTTGATTACATCTTAAGAAACTCTTAACTGTGAAAAACATCCTTCCGATATTTAAGGAGAGGCTCGTGAACATGTGTCCATGACAACTTCTCTCAGCGGACCACTAAAAAGAAAAGAGAAACATGTTACAGTACCCTGCAGTGATTTAAAACTACCAGACCAAAATCTACCTATGCATTCAAAATTTAATTTAATAATATATAATAATTTATTTTTCATAACCCTTAAAATATGTTGACATGTGAGTGTGCCCTTAAACAATCCACCCCCACACCTCTCTCTCTCTTTATTAAAGTAAAATATAAGCATTGTTTGCTTCTTTTAATAGTCAGAGTTTTGTATTTCTGAAGATGTAATCAACACCGGCAATCCAAGCCTTAAATATTCAGCCGAGGTCCAAGTAAATATAGGCTAACTTGTGGAAAGGAAGAACCTGCTGTTAAAATTTGATACAGTGTAATTACAGTGTCATTGGTGGAAAAGGAGATCGGCAATATGGATATGCATGAAGGATTGTTTTATTTTTAGTCAGACAGATAATTAAAAACTAAATTTGTCGTCCCAGAAATTGTTTATGATCACAGTCGCCCCAGAAAGCTTCGGAGGAAGCTTTGACGTGGGATTTTCATGATCTCCTAAATGTATATAGCAACATCTGTCCGTAATTACGAAGTTTTATTTTCGAGGGCGAGTTCACTTCCAGCTTTAGTACATTGACGCACAGCAGGCGTCTTCAAAACATCAACATTGTCAAGTTCAAAGAAATTCAGAACATATAATAAACGTTTGACTGTTCAAGCATCGTCTGGAATCAAAGATACAACAAACTCGATATCACACTATTACATAAAAGCTTTGGGTTGTGCATGTTTCTGCCATACAGTTTTTACACACCTAAAATGGAAGTGGACACAGGCTCACTTTATTGCTGCTGCTTTTTAAGTCATTTTCCTTTAACATTGGTCTAAAAGTATCCCCCCCACACTTTTCGCTGATTTCAGTACGCTTACTTCATCATTCACAATGGAAAAAAGAATGAAAACATGGGCTTTGAAAATGTCTCAGTGAAGGTCAAAAATCAAAGTCAGCTCATAGCATGCCTCAACACTGAAAAACATGTCATCAGAAGAGATCATACACCATGAAATAGACGCATTAGCCCTATTATCCAGGAAATTGCCTTTCTGGCTTCACAAGAGGTTATTGCCTTACATACATGAAAAATGCATTTTAAACCTTATCAGGATGTACACTTTTACATTTAAAAAGCAAAAAAATGTCCTCTTGCTCCATTTTCTACCTCAGTTCTGTGTTTACTGTAAATAAATACAATTACTTTAAGGTTGATGTATTGGCAATAATGCTTTAGGGTCTATTAATGCCGGGAGTCTATTGGAGTTTTATCAGGCTTTGGCTGCCCATAGATACAAACTCAGCTCAATATTCTCTAAGTTACTCACATTACAATGGCATCTTGCACCACAAGGTCATTTCAAGTCCCTGATGTCTCCTTATCTCCACACCCATGTGTATTACACTGGATGTGTGTGTTCCGCAAATAAGAGTTGTGTGTGTGTGTGTGTGTTGGTACAGAGACATTCGGTTACATAAAACATCAATACTTTCAAAAGTTAAATGACGATCGACTGGAAGTGTTTAAATGCAATCGTATTTATTTTTGTTGTCCTGCCGCGTAAAAAAAAAAAGAAGGGCTCAGATTGCAGTTGGCTCTTCACAGAAGAAGCTACATTCTTCACTAAAATGTGAAAGCAGAACAATCAAAACTAATTCCTGCTTGTACATGATTGAAAAAGTCTGCATCACTAAAAACATTTAACACATCTTCAAACTGCAGTTTTATCACCCATTTAGAAAATTAACATAAAAAAACAAATGGCATGACTGGTGTGATTAACAGCATGAGGAAAAATATAACAAGTGCCAACAATGTAGTTTTCTTTTAAGATGTAATAAACTGTTTAATTAATTAAACAATTATTTAATTTTTCCGAGCTCAAGTCACTCAAATTCTGTGGGGGAATAATTATGTAACTATAAATATATAAAACTTAATTTCAATGAAAAATACACACCTACATTATGTCTAATTTCAATTAAAAAAAAAAATGAATTGTTTATTCATCATGATATTTTGTCTTAATCTATGACATTCAATTACAGCAATTTCTTTAAAATACTATTTGGCCAAAGAAAAAATTAAAAATCAAATCAAATCATTTAACTAAATTGTAGCAGAGCATATTGAAAATTCCAGTCCATACATATAGACATCCAGAATATAAATCATTGTTTGTGTATGCCAAATAAGTATTTTTGCACTTAAATATCAGAGATCAGTTCTTACCAAAATATTGAATTATGCAGTTAATATATCTCATTTTGCAGAATATATTAACTATCCAGTAAAACCTAAAATCAAGGATCCTGCTTAAAAAAAGGACAACAAAAGGAACAAAAAGCTTGTGTGCATATCTGCACACCTGGTTGGTCACCAGAAGCATCGACCAATCAGCCTCCTCAGTGGTCCGCAGCATGTTCAGTGGAGTGAGGCGAGCTGATGCTCTCGGTTTACCCATAAACCCCTCTGTTCAGTGCTTTATTCTGAAGCAGAGAGAGGCGTGGGGAGGCAGAACAACAGGGGGTCCAATCAGAGGACAAACTCAGGTCCCATTATTACCAAACAGCACCACAATCTAAATGTCCAGTTTCTGAGTTTATGGCCAACCCAGTCCAACTCCAGTTAAACCAGTATAATCCCAGTAGGGGGCGCAGCAGCCCTGCTTGACTATTCCAGAACATTCCCCATTTCCTCCTAAAACTACTTTATTTCCGAAATCTAATTAGTTAAAAAAGTTTGACAAGACTAAAAATGTGTCAGTAACTTATGTCTAACCATGTACAGAAAAAAGTCACCAGCTAACTGATTGACCTCCAACCTGAGCCACTCGGTACAGTAGTACATGTTTATTTGGCCACTTTTTAAACAGAAGGCAGTTTTTCGTAAATACACAAAAACACAATGAGTAGAAAATGAGAAACGGAACGAGAAACAGAAATGAAAAAGTGAGAAAACTTGGTTGGAACAATTCCTGACAGACTCATTGTTCTTCTGGCAGTGGGATATGAGTCTTATGATTCAGCCTTGCTCTATGTGTAATATTCTGAAGAAAATAACAAAGAAATGAATCACTGAGATTCGGCTTCTCGGTCCCTGAGTCACTGTGGCCCCGTTCTGGATCAGACACACTGATTCTTTCTGGAATTTGACAGGTAAACCAGCCACAAGGTAATATCTGTCATATACAGTAGCTTAGCATAGATTGCATTATGTCATTCACTGTCTGAGCGTAGACTGCATTGTGTACTTGAAAGTCTGAGTAATATCTCCCGGTCCGGGGGAAACCGGGCGTGAGGTCAGCGCAGCGGTGAAGAGGGACAAGGAAGTCAGGTGGTCAATAGGAGGAGGACGAGGATGAGGAGGAGTGGAGGTGAAGCTGTCCTCAGTGAGCAGGCACTACTTTCTGGTACAGTTTCTGAAAGAGAGAAGGAAACTTTAGGAATTAAATAATTTGTATGTATGAAAAGCACTATATGGCCAAAAGTATGTGGACACTATTGTGACTTTTGGTCTGGACCATTTTTTCACAGCTTGGGCTCAGCTGCGCCTTAATTCCAATTTATGAAAAACTTAATGTTATAGCATATTATAGGCAATGCGTGCTCCTAACTTTGTGACAACAGTTGGTGGTAGATCCTTGAGTGCGAGCCAGGCCTTATCGCCCTATATCACTGATGCTCTAGTGGCTGAATAGGAGAAAAAACCTGCAGCCAGGTTCCAAAAATCGTGTAGAAAAATGTCCCAGAAGAGAGACGGATGTTACGAAAGCACATTCATGGCCATTGTTCTGGAATGAGATTTTCAGCGATCACATATACTGTAGGTGTAACGTATTGGTGTCCACATAGTTTGGCCATGCAGAGACTCATTTCTATGGCTGATCAATCAAAATTGAGCTTTATGTACGTTCTCATTTTCATATTTTCATACAGATAATGCACCATACTCTTGTTATTACAGATTTTTTGCAAATAAATCACATTTGAACTTGAACTTGAGTGAGGCAGAAATATCACATATGCAATTGTGCATATGTAACCAACACATTATAAAGATGCGATGCCTAAGATTAATAATACATTGGGTTTAATGTTGCTTCTCACCTTGTATTTGTTTTGAACCCTCTGATGCTGTAATAGGAGAGAGAGGAAAGAAGATTAAAATAAAGTTGAGGCGAAGAAACAAGTTGCTGATTAGTCATTTTCGTATGCTTAACTTTCTCAATAAAGCTACTGCTTTGTGGAACAAAAGGAGCAAGAAACAGACAAATGACCAGGGTAAGGTATTTACCATTACTCAAAGCCTTACGCCATGAAAAATGTGTACTGACTAGCTGCTCAACCCTAAATATGTCCTCTATGCAAATTCTCTTAAAGGTCGGATAAAAAAAGCGCTTGAGAAGCATGGCAACAGGAAAAGATAGTGTTATGTAAATTAGGAGGAGTAAGAATGATCGAGATTATACAGAGAGGATACAGGAAATGAAAAAGAAGGAGGAAAAAACACACGAAAATTCAAAATGACAGAGCGAAACCAAGATGTGGACAGAAGATGAAAGGAAGAGCAGCGGAGACCCGAGTGAGAAAGTATGGCAAAAAAAAAAGGTTGAAGAGAAAAGATTGAAACAAGGTCAGACAGGGAGAAAAGGGAGGGAGAGAAAGAGATGGGATGGGGGGGGGGGTGTTTGTGTCTGGGCGTCACTTTCTCAGCAGGGGTTGGACTAAAAGGAAATAATGGAGGGAATGATGGAGGGATGGTTAGGATGAAGGGATAGGGAGGGGTGGGAGAGCTGGTAAAAAGAAGAGGAAAAGCGACATAAAAAAACTAAATACAGATGTTGAGACTAAAAAGCGGAAATGGTTAAAACCCCTTACAAAAAGGAACGGAAAGGTCAGAAAACTGGGATGAGGCTGTATAATTGCAGCCATTATTAAATCGATCTACGGCCTTGAACCCACGTCTGACACTGCAACCCCAAAGAGACACCCACACACACACCCACACACACACACACACACACAAAAACTACCACCTATCCACATCCCACAGAGAGTGACTGAGATTATGAGAGAAGAAATGGGACACAGCTTATCGGCTGTATCATCACACAGTGGAGGATTTATTAAATGAGGGTGTTTCCATCTCGTACCTACAGGTCTCTGCAGCAACATGTCACTTCGACAGACATGAGACACTAAATGACTCCCAGTTCTGTACAACTAACGAACATCTAGGGGTTAACGAAGCATTAAATAGCATGCTGGGTCTGGGCCTCTGGTTGAGTCGGTGTGTATGTGTGTGCACATGCCTGTCTATGTAACTGTAATTGTGAGTGTTTGAAGGGGAAAAAAATCTAAGCAAACAGAAGAGAATAATAGTCAAACATTTCAGGCTTTAAATAGCGCTGCCGCACTTACACAAAATAGAATAAAAATCATCATCATTGTGTTTATTAATTGAAAAACGTAACATTTCTGCCATCAACACATTTTAATACAATTAAACAACAAAAGATTATTTCTTATTTATATTACTTAGCTGTCCTTTCATGGTTCAATTTTGTTGAAAAAACTGAAGCATAAATTTCTTTTTATAAAAAATATTTTTTTTTAAATCAATTAGCAAAACTTACAAAATTACTTCTTCTTTAGTGAGTTTTTTATGGATTTATTTGCAGATATTTCAGATGGTGTAGACATAAAGCTATAAGGAATAATTATCTTATGATAAGTATTAATATGTTTTAAATCAAACTTATAATTTATTTGGGTAGAGGAAAAACACTTCACTGAAAAGTAGTGTGTATGTGTGTGTGTGTGTGTGTGTGTGTGTGTGTGTGTGTGTGTAACACTCTGCCGCACTTCGAAACTAAAATGTTAAACGCCTATTGTTTACCCGGCTGTGTGTGATATGTGTGTTTTGATCTGACTTTAATCACATAATTTGCGCAAAAGTTGAACATCAAGGACCACTAGTTTGTGTCAACATCATAATTTTGGTCATGGTGAGCGCCGCCACAAAATGGCGACCATGGTGGCATGACTGCAAGAACTGTGCTGTCTCTGCACTGCAGTCAGAAACATGCAGCATGTTTAACTGTACATGTACAACCATGGCTAAATGTGTGAGTGTGTGTGCGTGCGTGTGCATGCCAGTGTATGTGTGTGTGTGTGTGTGTGTGTGTGTGTGTGTCGCCAGTCGGCAGAATAGCCCACTGCAGAGACAGACACTGTTCCACCATCCCACTTCTCATGCCGCCATTTTACACACGCAGGAGCTAATGCAACTATAACTGTAGTGCTTCACTAAAAAAAAAAAAAATAGCTAAAGCGAAAAAACAACGAACGAAAAAACGCAAATCGCTTAAAGTGGTTAAAGTCAAATTCTGAGAATCGAGTTTGGGATCCGAGAGAGCGCGGATGGGCAAGCGGTGTGTGTGCGTCTGTGTTCGAGTTGTCCTTGTGTGTATCGAGTTCAGAGGGTACAAAGGTATTTGGGAGAGAGTGGAGGGGGTAAAGGAGGGCAGCGATGTAAGACATTTCTTAAAAAAAAAAAAAAAAAAAAAAAAAAAAAAAAGAGAAAGAAAGTGGGGAAAATGGTGAAGCTCTGCAAACTGAAATGAATGCAATGGACTGCTCACAGCGGGAGAACGACGGGAAGAGAGACGGGGGAGAGAACGAGAATCAATTAGAAGGAGAGGGAAGTTGGTCTATAATGGTTTCTCACAGTAGGACGGCGGCAAAAAGAGAAAGGCGGAGAGGCAAAGCGACAAGGAGAAGAAGAGACATAAACACAACAGGAGGAGTTTGGAGGGAGAAGTATGGAGTGAGAGGCAAAGCGAGCCGGTGAAATATGCAATAGAGGGCTGCAGGGCGCCCGAGATTTCACAACACCAGTACGCTGATGCCAATTCAGAGCCTTGTTTCTGATGCAACACAGGCTCAAACACCTTTCAGCAAAGCACTTTTTCTGGCGTGATTCGTGACAGCGTTGTGTTCAAATAAACATCATCACACACATCACTACGCCAAAAACATAACCAAAACTTAAACAAAGCCAAATCATGCTTTACAATGCTGCAAGCAGACAGCCAGGATGAGGAAACATCACACACACACACACACACACACACACACACACACACACACACACACACACACAGGAGGTTATTAGGAGCTTCCTGCGTCACTGAAGCTGTCCTGGGTGGTTGGTTGTGTTTTTGGGTTAAATTAAGGCGATAAACACACACATTTACACACTGGAGAGGAGACCGAGGGACTGGCGAGTGGTTGCTGACCTTGCAGCAATGACAGCGTACCTGACGGACCCTCTCACTGTCATCACTCTGTCCTTCAGACCAGTGTGAGGCAGGTGTGTGTGTGTGTGTGTGTGTGTGTGTGTGCGCGCTCGCTGATAATTAATTCAAACACCCACAACAGGGCATCCCCGCATAGAAATACCGTTTAATCACATTCTTTCTGGAAGGAAAAAAAAAAGTTTGGGGAGAGAAGAAGGGAGGGAGGTGCACGGTTTGAAGTTTAGATAAGAGATAAGATGTAGCTGAAGGACAAGAGGCTGCCATCACCGAGGGACACACACACACACACACACACACACACACACACACACACACACACACACGTAAGGTGCACCCTGTTGCCATGCTACCTGTCAGATTAAAGGGAACCTGAGGGTATGTAAGGTGTTGCCACAGGGAACAACACAACAGCTGTGGTAAACCACCACTAATGGACAGTCAAAGAGAGAGAGAGAGAGAGAGAGAGAGAGAGAGAGAGAGAGAGAGAGAGAGAGAGAGAGAGAGAGAGAGAGAGAGAGAGACACCCTCAAACTCTCCTTCATCTCCTCTCTCATCCATCTCATTTGCTCTTCTCTCTCTGGCCTCATGTATTCTCATCCCAACGCACTCGCCGCACAGCATGCCCACAACAGAGATGGAGCGGCGCAACGGTGAGGAGTCTGAATAACTGTGTGGTAGATATGGAGATACAACAAAGAGATAGAGAAGACACAGGAAAGGTGCAGGAGGTGGGGGTGAGGAGGAATTGGGTGGAGGGGTGGGGCGGAGTCCAGGGGGAGGGAGGAGGAAGTGTAAGAGACTGCCATGGATGGTGCCTAGATTAGTTTTGCTCCAGTAGCGAAAGATCATAAAAAATGAGGAAGGGTGGAGAGAGCTGAGGAGACAGAGAGAAGGGGAGGATTAGTGCCACTTCAGGAATGACAGAAGACTAGAAAGAAAGAGCGGGAGGTTGGAGTGGAAGGGGGGGCAGTGGAAGACAAGGAGAGAGAAATCCTGACATTTAGTCGGGATTAGTTTTGGTTAAAGAACAGGATGAGAGAGAGAGAGAGTGAGAGAGAGAGAATTAATAATGGAAACAGGAGATGGAAGTATGTGTATCTTTGTGGGTGGAAGTCTTTCTAATGTAAAGTCAAGTGTGTGTGCATGTGTCTCCCAGCATGCTTAATCCAGGTGATTCCAAATATTTGATTATTTCCGGCTCAGATAGGCTGGATCAAAAGACTACATTAGCAGTTTCTCAGTGAACAACTATCCATGGTATTTTTAATTAATGACAGCAGGATAATTAACATGTTAAAAAAAGTCATCAGCCTTCACTCTGGTAATAAGGCAGAAAATTACTCCCCGTCTCGCGCCGGAACAGGGATGGCATTTAAGAATTCATTTGAGACGGATGGGCCTCTTTTTATTCCGGCTTTTAATATATTTTTTTACCGTACACCAAAATGACACAAATTTAATCAAGGCGGCGCCGTTGGGAGGTATTCGTTAGACGGCACATAGGGATTTAGTGAACGGGTCTCACACACATGCAGAGACAAGCAACCTTGCGAACAGCTTTCATGGAAAATGAAAAGTGTGTGTTGGTTCAGCCTGGGACAGCACGACAAACCCCCTGCAGATAGCACTGGGATGGGAACTGGGACAGACGTCTCAGACACGCATATGAGCTAGCTCGCTCACACACACACACACACACACACACACACACACACACACACACACACACACACATTCCCACAGTGACTGGGCAACATTCCCAACCGGAATGGGCAGCTCACTGGACTGGAAGACTAACATTACTCCAGGCGTGCTCTGGATTAGATCAACTCTGGGAATTTCACACTGGGACAGAGAGATGGAGAGTGGGAGAATGAGGGAGATAAGGGGGGGGGGGGAATAGGAGAACAAGGAGAGGGGACTAATGCTTAAAAAAAACCTCAATTCAATTTGGTTTAAAAACAAATGTGGAGTGGAGAGTGGAGTAAATCTCATTTTACAAGGTTAAAGATAATGCAAGATTCTGAGGGGTAAAGATGAATTTCCTTGATAAAAGTAGAGAATTAGAGCATTACAGTTATTCAGAAAGAGAGGGGAAATAGCAGTGCGGATGCGGAGCAGTCTAAACACCTTGCACTGGTAGTGGAGATGAGAGAGGCAGAGAGAGGAGTCTCTTGGTGTACAAAGGGGGAGCATGAAAGGAAGAACAGATAAAAAGAGGAGTGTACTCACTGGGCTCACAGCACACGGTGACACGCAACTTCATACATGGCAGAGGAGGGCCTTCCTCTGCGGGTAGTGCTAGAAAGAACAACAAGAGAGAGACAGAGATTTAAATATGCTGCTACCTATTAAACACAACAAGCGGTTTGTATTCAAAATGCTAATGCGTCAAATAAAAGACATTTGCATAATGCCGGATGAAATCTTTCCATTATATCTATTCTTTCAGAACTCTTGTTATGTTTGAAGAAATAATATGACAAAAAAGCTAAAGAGCAGCGACCACCATACCAACACCTCATAAAACACATGATATCAATATAAAGAATCACACCATCTGCCTGTGTCACAGAGACACAGGCACACTTATTTGCACAACTAAATAAAAACAATAAAATACGCGATTGAGAGTGCAACCATAAAAAAACCGCAACTACTCCAATATGAATACTGATTACGACTCATGTGGCAAACATCAGCTGTATTACCTGTCAGTCTAACATTGCTTTAACGAAACAAATCAGTCTGGAATCTGTAGTTAAAGAGCTTTATATTTGAATTATTCACAAACAGCTGCTAACTCAACAGGGACCCAACACACAAGCTGAGTATATGATCACTAACAGTCTGTCTCACTTTGTATCTATTTCAACTGATAAGTTACAGCACAGAATAGCAGTGGGACCATGTTATAGGGCACTATCTACGGTGGCTGAGAGAGCTCAACTCACACAGACAAAACATCTTCACCATGTTGATAGCACATATGTCAGATTAAGAAAAAAAATGCTGCAAATAAACGAAACATAAGCAAAGAGAGGAGCACTTTCACCAAAATACAGAACGTACAAGCAAATACAGAAATGCTGCAAGTCGTACGCAACACATCAAATGTGAGTTTCAACACTGCACTGCACACTTTCCAGGGGAAACTAAAAACTGACGAACATGCCACGACGTGCGATTTTCTTCAGATCACCACTCGTCAGTGAAGTTGGAAGATGAGCTTTTTTCGGAGTTTTGTCCTTTGGACGTTAACTTCAAGTCCCCCTCCATTCAAAAATGACTTTTGCTTATTGCTGCTTCACTTGTGTTGATGAGCGTCATTGTGCAGAATGATATATGTGCTGAGTTTGACACTAGACGGCTTTTCACGTTCATCTGCTGAAGGGGGAACATTTCTCTGTTCTCACCTTAAATCTCAGTTCAAGACGTGTCCGTACGAGCAGGATTTTATGACATCACTACTAGTTTGAAAGCAAATCATGGTCCAGCATGCAACTGACACAAGTGTGATGTAGAAACTTGAAACCTCCAGGGCACATACACTTAGATATTAAGAGACATCTTGTATCTGGTAAACATTTCATATGAACAATATTTGCATATTCATAATTAGATTCTATAATTTTATAAATCTGAGAGAAGTAATAGAAAAAAAATCAAAAGTTTATTGAACTTTTTTGTGTTGAAAAACTATATTAGAAAAATTATTATTCAAAGCAGAGTATTCTTATATGTATTAAAACATGTCTTGAGGGGTTATTTAAGATTTGTTTTTGTCAAACGTCTATTTCTAAGCTAAATATTTATTTTAGTTTCAACAATGTGATTGCAAAAATTTGTGTTTGACTAAATTACTAGTGCATGCATTCTTTAGTTTTAGGTGTCCCCTGGAAACGTTGCTATCCCCTCAAATGGTTCCATGTTAGGAGCAGCTGACGGTCAGAGGATGTCAAGGTGTTTCCTGTTTGTGGGGATCCAGACATGGAGAAGCAGCGGGCGTTGGTCAGCAGGTCAGGCAGAGAGCCGGAGACAGTGGGCTGTCAGTGTCATAGTCTGTGGGAGCCGTAGAGAGGAGCTCAGCCCAGCTCAGACTGAGCCAGCTAATGCCATTAGTGTTTCTAATACTATTGTACTGTTCTCCCAGGCTAATGCCATTATACTGTCTCCAGTGCCGGGGGCCCATTCAGCACACAGATCCCAGAGCCAGACATTTGGACTAACTTTACGCCTTATCTTTGATGTGGACAAAACACACACAATCACTCTGAGCCCGATGTGGCCCGACCGGGGTGGGGGGGCAACCATTGTTGCTTTTCTCTGAACTGGCCTGAACAACCACAATAGCCCAGTGTGTGAGTGTGTGTACATATATACATGTGTGCGTTAGCGTGTGTGTGCGTGTGTGTGTGTGTGTGTGTGTGTGTGTGTGTGTGTGTGTGTGTGTGTGTGTGTGTGTGTGTGTGTGTGTGTGTAAGCACTCTCTCATGCCCTCACAATGCCCCATTGTCCCTTGGACCGCAACAGTAATTTATGTAAAGATTCCTCTTTTTCTTCATCCCATCCATCCCTTTTCTCCGTGGCTTTTGTTGCTCTCCCTTTTCTCTCTCCAGTGTGGATTCCTCTCATCCGGCCTCTCTTGTCCCCCCCCCCCTCCTCCCCAACCTCACTCCCTGTACTGTCAGACTGTGTCCATCTTTTGCTCTCTCTCTCTCTCTGTCACTCCTCCACGCTTCTCTGCCTGCCTTTTATTTCCCCCACCTCACTGTCGTCCCATATTGATCTTCATTTCTTCCTCCTACACTTTGCAGTCCCTCTGTCTCTTTGTTGTCACCCTTCCATACCATGCATTCACTTGACTCTTTCATTGGCTGACTTGTTTCATGTCCTCCCCTCTTGGTTGGACTGACACCAGAAGTTGTAAAAAGTAAGGAAAAAAAATGATTTTACAGCCACTAAGCCATCTTCTGTGTCTCTCCCTCCCTTTTCTCCCTCCAATGGTTTGAAATAAATAAGTGAGGGGAGAGGAGCACAGGAGAGTGAAATGGGGAAAGAAGAAACCATCACTAAAATTGTGTAACAGCCTAAAGGTTTAAGAAAATATCAAATTAATTTAATTCAGCATGAATTTATGGAATACATTAATGCTATAAGCTGCAGTTTGCCGACACGCAAAGCCTCATAAAAACACATTTGCTAAAGTTGCCCTCAAACTTTTTATCCCTTAAAAATTAAGGGCAGCCTGGCCACCACAATTCCTCCAACACAGGTGTCTATGCACAGCCTGAATTAAAGCATCAAATATTAACATATCTTTGGGCTGTTTTACTTGGCTTCCAGCGTGTGGAGCCTTAAGCAACAAATTTCTTACAAGACAGTAAGTGAAAAAATACTTTGCATATTAAAAACAGATACTGTACCTTTTAGCCATGTATTGAACCTCAATTCTTTTTGAGAAATTATAGTAAATGAATCTGCAAGTATAAATTCATATTATCAAAAAGAAGTCCTGATGAAGCAGATTATCTGAGTCTTTAGTGTTTAAGTCCTTGGGAGGACAGAATGTTACACGATACTAGCGGTTTTCAAAGCTTGAACTTTGAGTTTTGCTCATTGAGTCACGAATATTTCATGTTACAGTGAAATACTTGGGCGTAAAAATATTTTTAAGCAAAAATTCCAAACATCACCTCGTTCCAACTTCTTAATTGTAAGTATATGCCACTTTACTTCGCCTTAAGTGATAATAAACTGAAAATCTCTGGGTATTTGACCATTGGTTGGACAGACAACCAACTTAAAAGGTGTCGTTTTGGTACCGATATAAAGTATTTCAAATGATAACCAGTCCTACCTGTAACCCACTTGAATCTCTGAATTCACACACCCCCCCACACACACTATTTTATTTATTATACACACATTATTTTATGTCATATGCCAAAGGAATTTTCGAGGGGAATATTCTGTTAGGCCCCTTTGCATCTTTTCCTGCTGTTCCTCCTCTCTCACTCTCCTCATCATCTTTCCCTCTTCTCTCTCTCTCTCTTGTACAGTAGTGTCAGTAGCCTCTTAATCCTGTTATCTCCACATATACAGGCTGACACCAAGCCACTCGCCAGAGCTGTAATCAACTACCCTACACACACACACACACACACACACACACACACACACACACACACACACACACACACTATACTCACAGCTGTAGTAGTAGTGGCGCCCTGGCAGAAACTCAAACCCCAGCGAGAAGGGGGTGAACCTTTGGATCTTCTCAGAGAAGCGCACTGGTCCAAACGGAGCGTAGGGGGTGTTACACTCCCACCTCTTGATGGCCCCTCTGGTCTCCACGCAGCCCTGGAAAGAAACCTCTCCCACCAGGTAGAGGGCCAGTGTCTCCGGCTGCCCGGGACCCTGGGTCCCCTTGTCGGGGTAGTGTGGGCAGTAAATGTCCAGGTAGTCATTCAGATTCACCTGGATGGACAGATCTCCTGCTGTTAACCTGGAAGACAGAATGATGGCGACATTAATATTTCACGTTAACAATTACACAGAGAAATACATGACTGAAGGGGAAAGAGAGGTGATTAAACACAGACAGAGAGAGAAAGAGAGAAGACAGATGACAGGTATTTCATAATTCCTTTGTGCCTGGAGGAATGTGGATAGTCACAGCAGACGGATGGTTCATCAATATTACACAAAACGATTACACAGGGTGATAAAGCAAAGTTTTGCATGTCTTAAAGAATGTTTTACAATTTGATATATCACACTGATACGACTGCATTTTACTTCCAGGCCAGCAAGGGAGCCGTGTTGAGTGACAGATAGCGTGAACAACAATCTCTCATATGCTAATTAAGACCAATGAGGGGAGTTCGGTGCAAAATACACTCGACTCCCTCTGCTTTCCACTCTCCTACTACACAGCACAGATATACACAGGAGTGTGCAAACTAATGCGGACATGCACGCGCATGCACAACCACGTCTTCAGTCAAGGTTGACTGGCTTTAGGCATAACAACAACTCTGGACAAGACAGCATCATTAGAACCGAAGAGCTGCATAATGCATGCTCCTTTAGACCGCAGATTCTGACTTCCTGTCAGCTACAGTATAAAGAGGTACCCGTGTACAAACTAATATGGAGGAAGAGAAGAAGAAAAATTGAGGTTGAGGAAGTCGATGTAGGACAAAGTAAGTGAGGTGAATTCAACATGAAGAAATCATAAGACTTTGTAAGAATCATAACAGCATGAAAAGACAAAGCAGGGGACATAAATGACGAGAGATATGTCAAATGACAAATGGAGGGAAGGAATGCGAGTTATTGAGTGACATTGTGATGAGGCCCAGAGGAAGACAGATGGAGACTGATGAAAAGAGAGCTGTTGAGACAAGTTGGAGCAGATAAATGGAACACAAAAGAAGAGGAAAGTTAGAAGAACAGGTAAAAAAAAAAAGTGGAGTAAAGAGAAAAGAAAGTAAAGTGTTTTAATTAGCGACCCCAGAGTGTTTGAGTGCAGACACACAGAGAGGAGAACAACGGAGTGGAAGAAAAAGAGGAGACGGACTTTAATTGGTCTCCTCTTCACATGGAGCGCAGGAGAAAAGAATGAGGGGCAGAATGTGGCTTGGGCAGAAGGTTCAGGTCCATCAGTGGGAGTCTTTATAGAGGGGTGACAGAGCGGAGGAGAGAGGAAGGGAGTGCTGGGAGTCAGTGAAGAGGAACATAGAAAGGAAAAAAGAGCACGGAATGGGGAGGGGAGGATGGCGGTAGACGACGGAGTAGTCTTAAGTTAAGTAGGCGGACAGAGAGGAGACCAAAATAATAAATGAGAGAGAGAGAGAGGAGGAGGAGACAGAGATGATGAAAAGAACTGAAATGAAACAGATAGACATGACAGGAAGCAGGAGACTGAGATGGTCCAGCAAATCTGCAGAGGGTGTCAAAGATGGATGGAGCATAGAGAGCAGAAAGGACAAGAGCATATGGCGCGACTAAAAAACTGAAATAGAAATCAGCGTTTTTTGTTAACTTTGAACCCAAAAGTGGGCGCAGTGGTGCATATTTCTGAATGAGATAATGGAGCAGAAAAGTGTGTGTCGTGGTGGTGGATGCAGGTAAGACCCTGGAGGCAGGTCTCACCAAAAGTTGCTTCCTGCTCAATAGCTATCGTGCAGAATTGGCGATCTATCAACGCGACAGGACACCATTGATCTAGATGCTTTGCTCAGGACACACACACACTCTCCTCTGATCAATATCCTCTCTGTAAATGTCGTGTGTGCGTGTGTGTGTGTGTGTGTGTGTGTGGACACGTCCCAATAGCTCTATTACCTGTGTATGCTAATTACAGCCGAACAAAAGAACTTAATTGTCTGGTTAAGGGAACACAAACACACATTAAGCCAGTGTAAGAGCGCACACACACACACACACACACACACTCTTTGCACTATGCTTTCTGAAGCTTGTTCGAGACAGAGAAATGTTTACTTAGGTGCACCAGCTGTGGAAGTGTGTGTGTGTGCGTGTGTGTGTGTGTGTGTGTGCACACGGGTGTGTGTGCATATGTGCAATGTGTATGTAATAATAGACGTGTGCTGTGTCAACATGCTGCACCCTGCACCCCCTGCTATACATGTCATTCACCTCAAGCTTCTTCTGCACTGCTCAGGTCCTGTTTCCCTCTCACCCACCCCCCAATCAGCACTCCTCCTCACCCCCTCCCTCTCCTCGATCTCCTCCCTACTTTCCCTCCTATTTCTGACTCCTCTCTATCCTACATTACCCCCTCTTCCTCCCACAAGCCTCCAACCTTGGCCTGCGCCATATGCACGCCAGCAATTACAGAGACGGCGTGCTCTACTGATGTCAAACTGTCAGCCCTCTTTCTATCCTCTTCCCTTCCTTCCTCCCTGTTCCTTCTCTCTGGCCCTGGTAGGCTTGGGTATGCCCTAATTACACTTACAGCATCCTCCACTCCTGCCAGCCACCATGCAGCAGAGTGGTGACAGCACAGGGGAATCATGGTAGCACCGAAGGGCTGTGGGTGTAAAAGAACAGAGTGCTAGAGCAGCCAATCAGCAGGAGAATCCTCTGGAAGTGAAGGAGAGGATTGGTTTGGTCCAGTGCTGGAGCAGAGGGTGAGGGCAATTGAAGCAGTGAATGAATGAATGAATGAACACACACACACACACACACACACACACACACACACACACACACACACACACACACACACAACTTCACTAGAATAAAACATGCACTATCCCTGAGGGTGAGCAGTGACACCCTTCTGAGAAATGGTGCAAGCTCTTGGTTGATAAAGAAAACTCCCACAGAGGAGCCGAATCAAAAGTAACATGCTAGGCTCTTCAATGGAGTACTTGAAAAGGCTAACATTTATCCTTTTTATAATTGCAGGATATGACATTCAAAATGCAAAAATTAAACATAACCGATGTCCTACCAATCTGTGTCTATGTTAGTGTGTGTGCACACAGAAGCATATTTACACGTGTATGTGAGTGTGTCTGTGTGTGTGTGTGTGTGTGTGTGTGTGTGTGTGTGTGCACGAGCAGTTATAATGAAATGCAGGGGGTTGACTGTGGCAGAGACCTTTGATCCTTTAATATGAGAGAATAATTAAAGGAGCAACAATCCCACAACACGGCTTCAGGAATACAGAGCAGATACTCGATTGAGCACAGCAGCATCGTACTATGCATACTGAATACACTTGGGCACTTAACGCATGTACTGCACATAAACATGAGGGCTACAAATATTCTACTACAGTATAAGGAAAATGCTAATAACATGCTTACACTGTACTATACATCCCAAATGAATGGTTACTGTATATACTGTAGTTTTAATAAACACTTTCATGCTTGTGAGGGAACGATAACAAGGCCACAGGAAAAGTCAGTTGGTTCCTTGTAGTGACGACAGGAGGCTGAAAGGCTTGGTGGAGCCTCAGTTCTTCTGTGGTCAATCACAGCAGGCTGATCGCTACCTCTGGTCACTATGCTGACTGGGCACAGCACGCTGTGGTCACTGTGCCTTGGTTGGGCATAGCATGACACAGCTTCAGCCTCTATGGTGGGTGCTGTAGTAATACTTCTGGTGAAATGGGAGGGGTTTTGGTGCTCTCTAGGAGAAAGATTTTGTGAAAAGGTATTGTTTATTTTAGTTTTGGTGTCGCAGATGGGTGGGATTTACTGCATGATGAAAGATGAGTAGATGTGTCAGGTGAGTCATGGGTGTTTGTGTTTAGGGCCAAAATCTATTCATTTAAATGGAACTGCTGAGACTTAGTAAATCTCTGCAGAGCTTTTGTGTTTAATTCTAGTGAACTTTAACAGAAAATGTTGCACTGCTGAACAACTGCAAACTGTCTAGCTACTGCTAACCTTTAGGGGGAGGGAGAACCGGAGTAGCTTTGTTGCACCATGGAACTTTATACAACTCTGCTCTGCCAGACTATAAACTCTTCCATAAACTGCATTGTTTGCAGTTGGTTTAACTTATTTTCCATTAGCAACCAAGATAACTGGCCAGCAAGCTAGCTTGGTGGGCTATAGTGGCTATTTGCTACACCTCACCAGCCACAGTAGCTTGCCTACTAGCCCTGCTTACTATGTCACCAGCCTTTCAGCCCCACCTGTTTTGGGGAGACTTACTAATGATTTCTGCTGTGCCACTTTCTGGTGACATCCGGTAACTAAATCACAAAGAATTACGTGCAAACAACTTCTTCTCAACACAGGTCTGACTGGAGAGGGACTGAAGAAAAATTTACACACATAAACACCAATGAATTCTAATGTTGGCAGGTGAATAAGACCAGACTTCGGAAGCCTTTCATAGGGAAAGACAGTGCTGTACTGTGGGGAATAATTGATGGAAAGTGTGAGGGGAGTTCATGACAAAAAGAGCCCAAAGACAGTACAGGAGGAAAGGGGGAACAAAGCACAACTAAAGAGAGAGAGAGAGCATTCTTTCCTTGAGGTCTCCAAAGCTTCAGTGACCTCATGCTCCACAGGCTATCTTATCTTCAGAGGAAGACACAAAAAAAAGGAATCATACACCTGTAGTGCTTCACCCATGAGTCAGAGAACGAGAGGCAAAGAGAGAGACTTCATCTACTTGATATTGCACCATTTCCAAGAAACCTTTTCTGTTCCTCATTTCCTCACTGCTACTGGATCTTTCTCTGCACAGATGTAAAACATAGCAGAATCCCCCCACACACACACACACACCTCCTCGTTATGAGCTGTGCCCCCCTCCAGACAAAGCCATGCTGTTTTCCAGGCCCTAAACACCAATGTTGTGTCTAACCTGGTGCTTACTCCCCTCAACGCGCACAAACAAGGACTTCACCCCCTACCTATGACCATCTGGGGCCCCCCACCACCCCGCCTGCCCAGCTGGCCAGAAAAAAATCCTTTTACCACCCTCCTTCAACCTCACACTCTCAACACTCTACAGACCCCGCCTCTTTAAATTTGGTGTCATCAAACTGTGGCCAAAGATGGTGATCAACCGCCCCTCATCGAGAGGAAAGAGGGACTTAACGGGAACAAGCTGTTGCTCTTATCTGCTCTTTCCTGTTTGGTATGCCTACGTGAGTGTGTGTGTGTGTGTGTGTGTGTGTGTGTGTGTGTGTGTTTCCTTCAAGGTCAGCAGGAAGTGTTTCTCCCCGCTACACCAGACCTTATGCTTATTTTCTATGACTCCTAATCTCCAAATGTGGACGGTATGTTAACTTCCCTTCTTCTTTTTACTCTCTTCCTTCTCTAGCCACTTAAGTGTGTGGTTTTTCTTTCCATGCAAGTTCTGAGCACACACACACACACACACACACACACACACACACACACACACACACACACACACACACACACACACACACACACACAATATGCATTAAGATCTGATTGGTTTATGGCCTCTGCTAAACAATTCCCCAGGGGGAAGCCCTGTACCATCAGAAAAAACCTAATGCCTCTGCCCTCATAAGGGTAAAAGGATAAGAGCACACACACATTGCACAGCATCATATTAATATGAATTTGGTGCATAAGCGATGGCCATGAGTGTATGTGTATAGCCTAGATGAAGTGATTGGTTGCACCTTTCTTGCCCTGCAGGCTCCATTAAATGACCAGGAGAAACTGGGCATTCAAACTGTGTGGATCAGCAGGCTGCCTCCTGGACCCACAAACGGACACACCTGCTGCTTCAGGCCCTGAGGGATTCTCTGCCTCAGGTAAAGACGGACCCTATTTTCTGCCTGTTACGGCATAGGTCCTCCTCTGTGTGTGTATGTGTGTCCATTCTGTGGGACTCAGCAGCACAACAGGATGCATAGCTACGGCCGTCAAGAGCTGAGGAAAATTGCATGATCCGGGCCCACAGGACCAATCAGTATGGAAACCAATCCATCGGAACCATTTTGATACGGCTGCAGGTCTGCAGAAACCATCATCCCCCTTTGTGGCAGAGCTCTGTCATGCATAGGCACCGCTCTCCATGTGTGGTCTAGTCTGATCCTAAAATAAGCTTTCCAGCGACTTTTCTGGAGGTATGAAATTACTGTCCACAATATAAATGGACAAGAGTGCAGACACACAGTCTATGGCTCGTTTTTCTTTTCGCCCAAAAACGACCAAAAACACTGTAAATGTTGCCTCACTCACTATGCCCTCCCGCAGCTTTAAGTGTTCTGACTTGAGTCCCTCACCTGCTCTGTATGGAGGTGGCCACACTCGTAAGGAGTGTGAGGGGAAAAAAGGGCACAAGAAGAAGAGTTTCAGCTCTCACGCAGAGAAGAGTGACGGGGAAAGCGTGCGGCAAAAGAAATGCGCATGGGCGAGAGCAGAGTGCACGTAAGGCGTGCGGTGTGCGAGGGGGTAAATAAGGTCAGACGTGCCGTTGCCAGGACAACAACCAATCCCAAACTGGGATTGGTGCCAAGCCAATGCCCCACCCATCCATCCTTCGCTCCATCCGTCTTTTTTTCTGCATCCCTCTGTCGGACAGCCTAAACCTCAGAGTAATGAGTGCTCTCCATGTTCCTGCAGTCTAAATGGAGCTGCAGTGTAAATACAGGGCTGATCTGTACAGGTGCCAGGCTCGGATACATAAACCTGAATATAGCTACAGTACCTCACCGCTCAGACACTGACAGGATGGACAGAAGAAGACAGGGACAGCGATGATGGGTGGACACAAAAAGCCATGATTCAAACTATTTATGAAATCTATCAAAGTGTATTGCTACAACGTGGCAGCTGGGCTGATCCACTGTGTCAACATCATTTGTCTCATGTTTATGTTCCAACTTTGCTGTTTGGGCCCTTCAGTTTTGCACACAGTGTCAGAGCAGATAAGTCTAGCTAAATAAAGAGTGTTGATAAATGAATGTTTACTTTGAAGTAAATAACACACAAAGGTCGGTCATATTGGGTTCATGCCAAAGTGGCAGGTGGTGTATAGCTGAGAGGGAACTGGGCGATCTTTTTTCTAATGATTTAAAAAAAAAAATAGGCTACAATGAATATTTCATTACAAAAACCAGACAATTTATACATACTGATGTCAATCATATACTGTTTCTGTTGGTTTAAAGCTGAAACACTGCTAACAGAATTATTATTCTGTCGACAGAAAACAAAAATTCTCCAGTTACTGCCACTCAAATATGAAGATTTTCAGCTTTTCTCCGTTAAATCTCATTATACTGTCGATTGAATATCTTAGGGATTTAAGCTGATAAAATGTTACGATAATTAAATTATAAAAACTTAAACTTAACTTATACTTAACTTATCTTGGGCTTTGGGAAAATGTTCACCATTTTAAATACTATAATAAAAATGAGTTTCAACCCTACATACTCTGATCCTCTTTTTAGTGTAGCTTGTTTGTCTTTGTATCTTGTTGAGAGTTTTGAGGGTTTTTTTTATGATGTTGGTGGTTTTAAGATGATTTGACCACTTTGCAGCTGTCAGTTGCTTTACAAACTCATACTAAAGTGCGGCTTGCCAGACTTCTTTTATACGCAACAAATGTGCTAATTGGCATTCAACCAAATACGACCCATATTTGTAGCAGTGTTTGTAATAATGATACATTAAGTGCTTTTTCCATGAGACACATAATACAGCACCTAATAAACTGTTTTAATATAACCCTTTATAGTTTTGTCTCAATTTCTTAAAAATATTATTATATGTTCTTTTCCTTTTTTTCCTACAGAGTCCCCTCGTCTTAGCAGTATACATTCTACACCCTCATCTATTATATTAACTATACTTAACTACACTTATCTGTGTCTCAGGTCTGTCAGCAGGGCCCACCTGTGTAAGTGGGTTAAGGAGGACATGCGAGCAACACCCCTTAAACACAAACACACACACACACACACACACAATAGTGAAAAGGGCGTTCGCAAAGCAAATACACTCAGCCAATTAATCAGACTTGGCTTTGAAAATCCATCATTTAATAAGTGGGTCAAACTTCTGATGCCGTAGACACTCTTTCCCATTCTTGCACTCTGTTTTTGTCTCTCTCCATGATGTGAAGGTCAATGCTGGATAGGCAACATAGACTATTCATCCCAGGTGTGTATTCCCTCTCGCTTTCTCTCTGTGTCTGATTATTTGCTGGTTGTTAGTGGAGGAATGGCCAGTTAGCAAGTCTTGAGCTGTCCTTCAGTCAGTCAGACACACACACACGTCAAGAAAACTTGCCCTAATATAGCTAACATGGCTGAATTATTTAAACAGAGGGAAGAAAAAGATGGAGAGAAAGAGATTGGAGAGGCACAAGAGTTAAGGAGTAAATAGGGTAAGCTGGCCGCTTCCCGTCCCTCTGACTCCTGCTGAAACTATTTAAAAACTTATATACTTGGTTTCACTCCCATCTGCTTTCTTTCACCCCATCTTCAGCAGGTCTTATTTCCTCCCCCTGTCAGCGTACCTACACCTTCTCGACCTCTCCTCCCTCCACTGCTTCTTCCACCACCATTTCACCCACTTCGCCCTCCCCTCTCCGTCTTTCTCTCTGTTTATCTAAGCACTTTCACGGTCACTGCTTTGGAATCCCAGGAGTCTAAACTGGCCCCCCCTCCCTCGCAGCCTATCCATGCTTCTCTCTCCCTCTCCATCTTTCTCCGTCACAACGGTTAAGATTCATATCGCTCTGTGCATTGGGGGCATGGAAGGTCCCCCATATCCCCCTCAAGGCAGCCAGCTTTGTCCTGTTCTAGTCACGCACAGCCACCCACCCACCCACCCACCCGGCCCCGCACTCACACACATGAACAAGTATTTGGACCAGAGGTAGGACACTCACACTGATGCCTAATAACAATCAGCTCAAAAAAAGACTAGAAATAACATTATTGAAACATTTTAACAAAATCTGTCCACTGACTTCAAGGCTACGGAACGTGTTATTTATGAAATCAATACAGCATAATCAGCTCCACTACATTAGCTTATCCATTGCTTTGCAGTGTGTGAAATTAAATTCATGCTTTCAACATTTGGGCTTCTATAACTGGCCGCCATTCTCTGCCTCAAGGCCGGAAGCTCCTGAATTTCTTAGAAAGGCCAGTTAAGTTTCACAACACCGATGAAGGGTTTAGACACAATAAGAGGAAAGGGGAGGGGGTAGAGGAGGAAGTGGTGAGGGTCAAGAGGAGAGGTGCAGATGGCGGTCTGACATAGTGCTAACAACAACCTTACAGTGGACTGGGATTAAATGATTAATTTGGGATTAAAGATGACTGGCCACTACTTTAAGTAATGAATCACAAAGACCCGAAAGATTGACACACACGAGGTACAGTGCGGGAGAGGGTTTTTTCTTCATAGGAACACAAAGGCCACTGTAAATCAGTTGCAAAGTAAGCAAAATACCACAAAAACCCCACTTGTTAAGATATTCAGTATCTACCTTTGATGAAGAACAACACCGCTCCGAACAATTTGCTGTTCTGAAAAGAAATCCATCAGGGAACCTCCGTAAATGTAAAAAATGTAGTGAGTAAGGCATTTTTTGACTTCCATGACTAGGCATTTGTCAATGGGTATATTTTGGGGGACACAGATTAATTCCACAATCATAAAACATGCAGCGTTTCCAGTGTTTTGAGAAGCACGCTGTGTACAAGAACTCCATTTCCAACTGAATAGGAGAGCAATGAGATTCATGAGTTCTCCTGCTACAAGGCCACAGCTATGGAGATTTGGGACAAGGCTATTTACCCCTCTTCCATTCAGCACAACAGCACCACCACTACTCTGGATGCTCTCAGACTGTGAATTACAGCCATCTGATCAATTCTGATGAATATAACAAAACATACTTTTGGACATTGGCAAAGAGCCATTCATCAAAAAATGAAATCATTAAATGAATATTTAAAAAATAAACTTAAACACAATTTAATCAACTTAGCCACAAGGAAAGGTAGGTTTACTGTTTGTACAGAACGTCCCTACTCTGCATACTAACGTGTCAGCAGCCTGTCAGTGTAGTAGATGGTACGAGCTACCTTAGCATTCCACAAAAGCAATAGCATATGCGCCATACTGCGCTCATCTAGCTGCACAACTGCAGGTTGATCAAAGAACTAATTCAAAAAAAAAAGTCCACAGTCCTTGAACTCATAAATAAAAGATTTGATTGGAACAAAATGTTGAAGAAAAAAAAAAAGAGGAGGAAGGGCAGAAAAAACAACAAGGAAGCAGAGAGAAAAAAATAGCAGTCAAGAGTACCAGGAGACAGAATCAAGCTGCACATTACTGCACACCCGGAGATCATGTGGTACTGGTTATTGCTACAAAAATAACATCCAAATATGCTGGCACACACTCGCACGCAAAAACCATATCTTATCATCTTACTGTAAGCCTAAGAAAAATCTGTGCGCAGGCATGTTTGAAAAAGCATATGATACCACATACCATTCATATTTTGTACTTTTTACTAGGGTAAAGAGACTCTACTGTAATTTTTATAACATGCATTACACACACACAATATGCTTAGTCAACACACACACACACACACACACACACACACACACACACACACACACACACACACACACACACACCAGACAGCAGTGTCAGTTCTAAATGGGTGTGATTCCTACTCGGGCTCTCCCCAGAGTCCGAGCAGCCGTGTGCGAGTGTGTATGCAGGCAGGGCGATGGTACTATTGGTAGAGTGTGTGTGTGTCTTTGTACCACACCTGTATACGAGTCTGCGTCACAAAGCGTGCGCGTGTGTGAGCCCCTGTGTGTGTGTTGGTATGGAGGGAGGGGAGGAGAGGAGGGGGGGGGGGGGTTGCTTCTCACGCCTGCTTGTGACAGTGATAGTAATTCCTGCTGACATCCTTTCTTCCATCTCTCCCTCTCTCCCTCTCACCTCATCCCTCCATCCCTTGGGGCCTTCCCGAATGGTTTAGGGAGTGGAAATCTGTTGACTCTTTCCTTACCATCTTTTCCTTAACGCATTCTCCATCCCTCGCTCCCACCACTGCAGGACTAATGTTTTTACAATCTCTGGGGGCTGAGGAGAAAAAGGAAGCAGAGAGGGAGTGTGTATATTCATATGTGGTGTGTTTGTGTGTGTTTGTGGTATGTGTATGCCAGCCCAAAAAGAAACAAAGAAGAGGAATGTGTGTGTGTGTGTGTGTGTGTGTGTGTGTGTGTGTGTGTGTGTGTGTGTGTGTGTGTTTCACATCACTGGGGGCTGGAAAGTAGGCAGTGCTGCCATACTTCTGGGAGGCAATGGCAAAATAATATTAGTCTTTGTTCCACCATGGAAAAGTCTCCCAAAAATCATACAGTAGATTCAAAATATCATCACATTTGTCATCTCCTCTGGAAATCACAAAGCACAGGATGAAAGGTGTTTTTTTTTTAGAAACTGGGAATATAGCTGACAGAAAGTGTTATTTGAAGCTCTTTTAGTAAGTATTTTTATGTAAGTGTCTCTTTATTGTGTCTAGATAAAGTGGAATGGAGCTGTGCTTTCTAGCAGGTTTATTAGTCCATAAAGCTTGTTCTGGTGTGAAGACGGTCTCTTCTATCTCTACTCTACGGCTTCTGGATGCACACCATCTCAAGTCAAGACACACTGTGCTGCAGCGAGCAAATGACATTGCAACCTACATGCTAGCTCACAAGAAAGGAGGATTTATAAGAAGAGATAATTAATACATACTAAATCAATAAATAGAATCTGCATGATTGATTACATTTAAAAGCAAAATGCTTTTTATTCTTCATAATGCTTTTCCATTGCAGAATGCCAACTCCCATTATTGTTATTATAGAGGTACGTCATGCACATTTACAATAACACAATAAGAACAATACTTTTTCAACACCAAATCTTAGAACTTACTTCTCTATAGTTTTTACATTGAAACAATTGTGAAAAGAAAACACGTTCCTTGAGTTGTTACCCACTGACATACTGCATCAGAAATGCATATTAAACACGTCTAAAATTGTACAAGTATGTCATTCACATGGACACCTACTTTAGCACCATGTCCAAATTTGTGGCTTGTAAAACACTAATCACATTTTCAAAGATTTATGACAACATTTTTGAGGGTTTTGCTTAAAAAAAAAGGTAGAAAATTGATGTTCTTTTCTTCCTGGCTGCCAACGGCAGGACTCATGTAGTGACCAAAACTGAAGTAATTAATACCGGAAGACCTGTATCAATATTCATCATAAGTTCATATAAACAAAAGAATTAACTGTGTTTCTTCACAGGATTCATTAGGTTTGTTGAGTAAAATAGACATTGGCATGTCTCTCTGTTCTTGGAGATAAAGGAAAACTGCAGCAACTATTGGTTGAGCACCTTTGAAGACTTGCGGTATGATGGCATGTCTCAGTGTCCTCCTGGCAGCGAGGACCCTGTATGGTACAACAATCCACGTTCCTGCTACAGCCTTTTGCTCTGCCTGGGTCAATACTAATTCAATTTCTGTCTCAGGGAATTCCCAGGTTGCCTCTTGGCAGGATTTCTGAGCTGAGTGGAAGAGCATTGTGTGAGGTTATATGTACTTGAGAGTGTGTGTGTCTGCCTGTCTTGTGTGCATGTGTGTGTGTGTGTGTGTGTGTGTGTGTGTGTGTGTGTGTGTGTGTGTGTGTGTGTGTGTGTAATTCAAAAATGCACGTACTGGCTAAACAACCAGCAGATTGTGTGATTTTGGTCAAGCTTAAGTCAACAGTGTTTCCCACATTTTGAGTTTACATATTCTCACGCCACAATTTAATTGCTGTTTTGTATGTCACAGAAATACACAGTTGGCCTGACATCTACAACAATGCCAGGTCATTGTGTGCCATGAATGAATGAATGATTGAATGAATGCGCTCCCACTCTGTGCTCACCAACAGCGCTTAACCACCATAACCTCCCTCTTCACACCCATACAGCACAGCAGCCATTTTGTGCCAAAGCCAGGCTTTGCTGTGCCAACCGAGCGGCAGACATCGCTGAACCTCATTTCATTCCACAGCTGTTCCACGCCAATGGAAACCTTTCTACAATGCAACTTATTACAGCTTAATGCAACCTAATATTGATGTATGTGTGTACACAGAGAAACAGGGCAGCATAGGGAGAGAAATTGGGAAAGAGATGGGTCCATATGCAGTCTGGTGATAATGCGAGGAGCCGGCGATAATATCTGGGTGTTAAATTGGTATCGATTGACTAAATATCCTGACCAGGAGGAGAGAGCCGCCGTCCTTTCATGCTTGTACACAATGTCTGCTCCGACGGCTCCAAGCCACACTGTGACTATCTGATCCATTTAAATACAGACATCCTCACCGCTAGGCCTCTGCCTAAACCTCATTTTCAACACAGTGTGCTTGAATCTTCCTCTGTGTGTGCGTGTGTGTGTGTGTGTGTGTGTGTGTGTGTGTGTGTGTGTGTGTGTGTGTGTGTGTGTGTGTGTGTGTGTGTGTGCTTTCAATTCAGTTGCAAAGATTATTTTTGTTGTGCAACTTTTATGTTGGTTTCACTCTTGGGTATAACATAACAAAATATGTTATATATATAAAAATGGAGGATTACTGATTTCACACAGATATACACAGTTAGTAGTCACCAGTAAAGATTCACTTGACACAAAGTGATCCCACGTGACACTTTAGAGCAAAAAAAACGTGGCTGCACAATACTCTTATCTGCACGCCCCACCTTTAAAAAACTAAGCATCCAAAGGCAATAACATGCCTTTTCCCTCCAACACTTTAGTCACACCTAAAATCAACTAACAAGTGGAAACAAAACAATGACCTATTTAGACGGGACGCCGGCACAGCGGTTGGTAAATGTTCCCACAGCTGCTCACCGCTGGCCGGAATTGAGAGTTTTTCCATTCAAAGCCACTTTCACTACTTGCTGTGAACAGAAGAGAAATCTCGGAAACTAGTAAAAAACACAAATCATGTGCGAGATCACAAATGAATCAAAACATATGTGTGCTTTAATAAGGCTGGGCATCCTGGTGCATTTCTGGGTTTTGTTTTTCCAGAACACACACACACACACACACACACACACACAGATGAAGAAGTTTAAATGTACACAAAGTTAACTCATCCACAGTTCACCTCCAGATAATACACTCAATACCACAAACAGACAAACAAAGCACATTTACAGAGACAGATAAGGTACACAATCAGACTAACAAACACAACTCTGGAGCTACACAGAGCACAGCAGCGAGTGAGACAATAGGCATTGACACAGAAAGACAGAAAAGGAGGGAGATATTGATACAGTTAGATGACAGATGAGGGGAGAGAGAGAGAGAGAGAGAGAGAGAGAGAGAGAGAGAGAGAGAGAGAGAGAGAGAGAGAGAGAGAGAGAGAGAGAGAGAGAGAGAGAGAGAGAGTTTTGTTAGCAGGACAGGGAATAAAGTGGTAATTACCTCACTGTGGGTTTGTTGATTATAGTTCAGCCAGGTTCTCCATGTTAATCATTTACCAGGGGAAGACAGAGATTAGTACAGAGACAGACACAGTGAGGAGAGATAGCAGGCAGTACGAGAAATACAGTCATTTGCACGCACACCACTCACACACACACAATATAAAAAAAAGAAATTAAAAAAAATCTAGAAGTGCAATCATCTCCTCTGACAAGACACAATTACAAGCACTGTCATGTCTGCTCGTCCACAGATCAGATGTGTGTGTGTGAGAAGGTATGGTATGCAGAATGTGATTTACTTTGGTATTTAAACTAGATCCTTCATGAGTGCACACAAAAGGGAAATGATGCATAAACAGAGCAGAAATTACACAGAAGACTTATGAGGGCTGCTTTCAATAAAGATACAGAAAACCAATACAAATATTCATCTCCTCACGCACCGTTTAAACATGCTTCACTGGCTTAGAGCTCGCCCTGAGCTTTTGTCAGAATAGGGGAGAGAGACACAGACAGGAGGAAAGAGAGAGAGAGAGTGAGAGAGAGAGCGAGAGTTCAGAGGGGTCTGGTGTTGTAAATGCTTTAAGGTCTGTGTCTAAACTTGCAGAGTGACTTCCAGTGTGAGCAAGAGATAAGGATACAGGTAAGAAAAAATGGTTATAATATTACTGTATTGCCGTATCTCTCTATGTAAAGGGTAAAACACTTTACCTCCAATTGAAACCCAGCTAATCCAATGCTCTGCTGGAAAGTAAAGACGAGGAGTCTGGAAACAAGAGTTTGAGCTGTGATCTAGAGAAACTGTTGCAACAAGTTTTTCCTCCGACCTGCCATGTCGGATAAGAGGGCAAGCAATAGTAGAGGCGTGAGCCAAGACCAAGGGTAAGTCAGAGGACAGGGAAATGGACTAGCTCATGTATGGCTCTGGTTTGGGTGACATTTATTCTTGTTATAGATGTATGAACAGCTCATTTATAGATGGCAAAAGCCTCCTTCAAACCATATTTTGCAACAACAAAAAGGGAATTCAATCCTTAAAGTTTTGGTACTCTGAGTAAACTTCCTGACAGATCCTGAGTGAATTTATGAAGATGAATGTAGCACAAAAGGCAGACATTTTTGTATCAGCAAATAGGCTGGTCAACAGCTTTTAAAGCACACCATGGCACAGAGGAGGGGGCTGAATACGCCAATAAACTAGTCTGAGCTTGCTACACAGGGGACAACTGAGGTATACTGTCAGCAGACTCAAGCTTAGAACACCGTGGTTATATTTTACCAACCTTTTAACTGCTCTAGGAAGTACAAGATAATTTCTCCTCTAATAAAGAACTATCGCTCTGAGAGAAACACCATGATAAAACCAAGAACGCTCGTAAACGCTGTTCACAAAATCATAAAAGAGGCCAGGGTATCTTGATTCCTTGATGTTCGACGCTGACCCTGCAGTCAGTCTATCACTTCCATTTCAGAGCTCCATTTTTCAATCTGGAGGGGGCTAAATGTGTGCTAGTTAAAGTGCTTCGCAGAGCCTTTGTTACACTCACATTAGCCAGCGAAGAGCAGAGCAACAAAGCCCTTCAGTCTCCACTTCACTGCCCCAGCTTCATTAAAATCATAAATCTAGATGTCGAAGTAAAGGTGATGGCCAGAGAATGTCTTCTGTCATCTGTATTATAGAGGGGCCTGTTTGCTCGCCAGCTACAGTTATGTTATATATGAGCCAAGCATTAATGTAATGTCTGTAGGCTAACGGCAGCTAGCTCCTCTTGAGTTGTTTTTCCAGTGAATTTCCTACATCAACAATACATCCATCCATCCATCTTCAACCGCTTATCAGGGGTCAGGTAGTGGGGGCAGAAGCTCCAGCAGTTCACAAACAACAAATTCTGCCAATATGTTCCAATAAATTTAAGATGTATTTAAAATCTTTATTAATTGATTTTGGAAACACAACATCGACATATTAGCTTGTAAAGTTGTGGTGTTAGCAAACACATGCCTATTTACAGACCTAGCAGACACAGACCAACATTAGCATTTCAAGATTTTGGCAAGCTGGGGAATGTACAGTATAAGTCCAAACTTCACTCACCAATATTTGCCCTGTTTTGTTCTTCACCAACTTCTGAGAGAAATATCTGGCTCTTTAGCAGCTAAATGCTCTAGTAGCTCCTAACTGCCGTTTGGTGATGACCAAGTAGCTTAAAGTGGCTTTATCAGAGCTATTTCGCTATAAGCAACTGTGATGAAAGCAGTGAAACTGAATGAAAACAGTGCTTGGCTCTTAAACTAAAGCAATGAGCTGAAAGATGCTAAAACGCTCCGTGGAGCTAAAAGGGAACTCTCCGTGTGGTCATCATTATGAAAGACTCCTTTTACATTACATATAGTCATCTGGTCTATTTTTAATATAACAATACTGATTGGAGCTGCTTTAAGAAATGAGCCAGCAGCTCAACACTTAAGAATATAATAATAGCTGAACTATGACAACATTGTGGACAAATAAACAACAAATCCAAATGTGGTTATTTTGTGATCTAGAGTCCCTGTGTAGCATGAGTGCAGTCCTGGACCCTACAGTGCAGCGTCATGCCAACAAAAGCATCTCTCTTCAGTCCCAATGCTCCTTTTCCATTGCCAGGCTGCATTTAAAGGCCTCTGGACAACCTGGCTGGCTGGTAGCTAATAGAAAATATGGTATGGGAAAATGACTGAAGCTCAACTAATCACACCGGCAATATCCATCACTGGGCAGGAGTGAGTCATGAGAGATAAAGGGGGTGAAGGAGGAGGAGGGGGGAGTGCAGACGAAAAAATGAAAAGGAGAGTGGGATGTAACAAGGGAGGTAATGAAGAGTGAGGAGAGGAGAGGAGGAGAGAGAAAGAGAGTCCTAGCAGTACACCCAGGGGATTCTGGACCGGGTGCAACATCACGGCTCCGCTGATAGCTTTGTGATTGGGTGGTGTTGCTGATGAGAGTGATTCTCTGCCACAGTGGGTTTCCCTCCGCCGTGATGCTGATGGCATTGTGATTGTGTGGTGTTGCAGCCAACTGTGTGGCCCTGCCACAGACTGCGACCATTCATGCCTGAATCCCTGGGGAACAAGAAGGTGCTTCCTAATCCTCACAGTCTTCCTCCCCACCACATTTCTGTTGGAACCCAATTACAGGACTGGGTTTTACCCGCCTGGACACACTGGACACAACCTTGGCTGACTCAGTACAGGATGATCTGACAAAGGAGCCCTTGGGGAAATTATCTGTCTCAGGAGTCATATCTCTGTACATTTGTGCATCCACAAATGTAAAATACACGACAAAACAGTCACTGAAAAAGTGGTCTCTGTGGCCAACGGCTATTAGCTAAAAAGGTCATTCATCTGAAAGAGTGTTTGGGGAATCAGGCCTTACGGAGAGCGAGAGTCTCTAAATAGGCGGGTGAGAAAGCATGTTATTTTGGGCAGTAACCCTACTGGCCCTGCAGGTCTCCCACCTCAACCCTTCAATTATCCAGACTGGAACACCTGGATCAGCAGGTGAGCCTCACTCTGCTTTGCTAATGGCCCCAATCAACTCTTTACTCACACAAACACACACACCTTCCCATTATCCAACTACATATTCGCTTATGCACAGCAGCACTTTAGACTTTAATATACACCTGTGTCCTCCGAATACTATCTAGGACACTATTTAGAACAAACACTTAGGAAGAAACCCTTACCTATGGCATTCTATAAGTAGAATAATAACTAACTCCAAAAGGCAGTGTACAGGTGAACGCCAGAGTTAGAGTGTAGTAATTATGATAAAGATAGCTGCAGGAAGAAGGTGAGATCAGGCCACTCTGGCTCCCCACCGTTTAGGGTTCTTCATTTAACTAAAATAGCTTATAGCTTTTAGCTTTTGGGTTAGTGCAGGTTTTAGGTAATCAAACCGGCTCCTCTTCAGTAGCCTACACAAGGATGTGATGTGCCGCATAGCAGAGATTCTTTAAACCAACACAACTCTGACTCATTTAATAGGAATTATTGTGGTCGTTGTGCAATAGCATGGCTGTGCAAGTTTAGACCAGCTCTATGCAAAGTAGGTCAAAATGAACCAAATTTTGCTCTTCATATTAAACCTTCATTTGGGCCGCAGTGAGATGGATCGCAGAGAACAATATTATTCTCATTTAGTAGCTAGGCTACTGGAAAGGAGCATCTTTCAGCGCACAGTGTTTTCTCACCTTGTGTTTGTAGAATTCCAATACACGATGTGTCTTTTGGCCACAGCAGCTGAGATCAAGTTAAAGAAGAAAATCGTGGCTTTCCAAGCAGGCAGAGCTCCCGGTGTCCCCATCCTGGCGGCTGCGGGGGCCGCGGAGAGGCTCTGCACCGGCGGGGAGTGGCGTGCAAATCAGGTGAGGAGACCCGGCCGAGAGGGGAGCTCGGTGAAAAACTTCCCCAAGCAAGCTTCAACAACTCATGAACAAACGTCTACGTTATGTGCTGCTGCAGTTTCGCCTGATGCATTAAGGTAAACTGATTAAAGTCGCTCAACCCCCCCACCCCCCCACAAAAAAACAGGTTAAATCACAGGCTGAAGAGTGGGAGGTGTGCACTTCCACAGGGAAACGTTCTTGGGAGTTTCTCCGTAGCCCGCATGGTGGCTTTGAACTCTTGATGTCTTTCCTGAAAAGTAATAAAAGATAGGCCTACTAAACCTGAGATTAAAGGTCGTTAACAGGATATCAATTGAAAATGCCAGCTGGTTTGGCAGCAACAGGCTGAGCGGAGCGCTGGAAGGGCGGATCCGCTGAGCTGAGGGCGGTGCCGGGGAAACTTTGGGCCAATCAGTGGACTAGGGTGTGGTGATGTAGCCTATGATACTATGTAGTGCAAGGTCAAATCCTTGAGAGGTGCGCCGACTGGTGTGGGGAAACAGTCTGTCACAGTTCCAGTTTTGGGACCCTCTGTCTTCTTTTCTCCCCCCTGACATGAGTCATGACTCACCTGGAGCTGAATAGTTAAACCTATGTCATGTAGTGTGACAAGACACAACTTAGAGATAGCTGTCAGACCGTGTTGACACAGCACACGTCTATCATTACATACACATTGCACATATGCACACACACACACACACACACACACACACACACACACACACACACACACATTTGAATGCTTTTATTTGGATCTACAAGGCATCGCAAGAACATACAAGATCCAAATACTATGAGAAGTGTTATTGATAAGGTGACAGATCTACATGGACACATACTTTACAAGTCTTTCATTCTCAACACATTAAGGGTAAACAAAACATCTTCGTCTCCATATCTGCATGCTCCCTATGATGGCTGAAACAGAGCAAAATTTTGCAAGTCTTTTTGCCTCCTTTTTTTGCAGCCCCCCTAGCTGCATCCCCCTGACCACATTCTTATGGACATGTCCCAGACTGTAAATCCTTCTGGTCCGGAGCGCGTCTTTAAACGCGCTCTTTACTGTTGTTATAAGACACATTGTCAAAAGTACTAGCCAAAAGTCAGCCATATCAAAATACACTTCTCTGCATCAACGGGTGTTGCTGTTAAAGAATCATACAGGTTTACACTCCGGTGCTGCCGTGCACCACCTGTGACCTGCCGCCATCTTGGACACACACACACATACACACACACACACACACACACACACGCACGCATTGTTTTCCTGACAGAGATGAAGAAGCTTAAATGTACACAAAGTTAACTCATCCACAGTTTACCTCCAGATAATACACTCAATACCACAAACAGACAAACAAAGCACATTTACAGAGACAGATAAGGTACACAATCAGACTAACAAACACAACTCTGGATCTACACAGAGCACAGCAGCAAGTGAGACAATAGGCATTGACACAGAAAGACAGAAAAGGAGGGAGATATATAGATATATATATATATATAGAGAGAGAGAGAGAGAGAGAGAGAGAGAGAGAGAGAGAGAGAGAGAGAGAGAGAGAGAGAAAGAGAGTGTGTGTGTGTGTGTGTGTGTGTGTGTGTGTGTGTGTGTGCGTGCGCGCACGTGCGTGCTGATAAGTACAACTGGTTGTTGTCAGCCGCCCCAGGGGAGGGTGTTGTGACAGTAATCACTACGCCTCCATGGGCGAAAGCCACTGGTGGTCCTCTCTAATTATCTGATTCTCTTAAATTTGTGTGTGTGTGTGTGTGTGTGTGTGTGTGTGTGTGTGTGTGTGTGTGTGTGTGTGAGATTACTATTGTTCCATCACTCATCCAGACAAAGTTACAATGATAGCTTTTTGTTACTAGCTGCAACTGCACGTTTGGCTATTTCCTTCCTGCAGGACCCCCTCCCTTCTCTGGCTTTCTCTATCTTTTATCCTGTGTGTGTATGTGTGTGTGTGTGTGTGTGTGGTAAGTGTAGGCTACATGTGCATGTGGCACTAGGACTCATTAGCTCACTTCCTGGAGGTCCTGATCATTAATTTCCCATGATGCCTCAGTGCTCCTGTGTGGCTAATTTGTCCCTAGTGAGCCAGCGCTCCCTCAGCAATAGTGGAGTGGGCTAGGGAGGAGTAACTCACTCTGCAGGAATCTCTCTCGCTCTCGTTTTGATTGATCTATAGGACCAGACAGAGCTAACACATTTTGCAAGAGTGCCAGAGGTTAATACTGCTTTGTGAAAATTCATTTCATTCTCCTCCTTTTGCTCTGAAAAACTTTCTAACTTTCAATTTGGAGTTGTCTTCAGAACAGAACAGTTTATGTATTCAGTGGCCCTGCAGCTAATTCTTTTGTCTCAGACTATAAATTGACCAGTTTCCCCCTTGACTCAGATTAGATTGGAGAGAAAAGTGGTCTCATTTACCTCATGGGAGCACCAATTGAAATCTACAGTTATTTTGCACTAAATTGAGAGCCGTGTTGATTGCGAAGCCGAGGGATTTTGCACGTACTAATGGCCGCTTTAACTAAACAGGCAGAAAAAGAAATCGTAGCACTAACTTTACAGCTTCTCTTCACCCTCAAACCTTCTCTGTCTCCTCCTCCTCTTTAATGTTTCAATTCCTGTGTGTCTGCTATTCATCATTATCAGCACTCTTTCCAAAATCTTTACCCTCTTTTTTCTTCAATCTCTATCTATCATCCGTCCTAATCTTCCCTCTCATTGATCTTCTCATTACTGGTCAATATGTTTTTTTCCACCACATCTCCCAACACAGTTTATCTCAGCAAACATTTTCTGTTATCCCATAGAGTTTGTCCTTTACTCCGCTATTCATGTAAGATTCCTTTGACCCTAATTCGTATTTCTCTATTGCATTGGTTATCTATGACTAAATATGCAACAATTTATACAACATATTTATACATGTTTAGTTTGTCTAAAAACATCTGAAACGCTAAGTCAGGACTGTGGGTGTTTGATCAGATTTGATTGGCAGTTGCCTGGCAACAGAAGCAAACAGCCCCACAACTGTCATCACGTTTTTATTAAAATATTCCTAAACTTTAATTGGTGCACACAAGAATGTGACATTACAGAACATTTCTTGTGAAATAGCCAAAACTGTTCTTTGGCAGGAAATTGTGTGTTTACATAAGACCTCACACCTCAAGAGGAAATAGTTTTCCAGGGCCTTTTGAACCAACTTGGATCAAGCTAAAGATGATTCACGAATATGTCAACTTGAAGTCCAAGCCTATATTGATTTTCATGTTGAAAGTTAGAAATCCCTGTCATTGCTGCAGGTGTGAACTAGTTTTAAGTGTCATTTGTATTAGTTTGTGTGCATATTTTCAAGACTGTTTGTGTAATAAAATCTGGGTGAAGAGGTTTAAGAAGTGGTCAGCTGTTTTTTTGTCCATGTGCATGCACAGATACAGAAGGTGACAAACATAAGAAAAGACCAAAAAGAAAATAAGCATCCTAGTAAGGTGTTGGGCTCCCACAAGCCTCCAGAACGACTTCAATGATTGAGGAATGAACACCATTCTCCCATAAGATTCCCTCAATTGGTGTTTTGATGATGGTGGTGTGCTGTCTAATGTGTCGGCCCAAAAATCTCCCATAGGTGTTCAGTTGGGTTGAGATCTGGTGCAAAGGCCATATCACACGATTCATATCATTTTTATATTCATTAAACTATTCAGTGACCCCTTCAAGTGCCCTGTATGGAATAATGTGCATTCAGTGGCTCATTTATTCAGGTTTGTCACCCATTTGACATTTTTTAATTGAATTATCACCTATTATTTTATGTCATATGCCAAAGGAATTTTCAGAATTCGAGGGGAATATTCTGTTAGGCCCCTTTGCATCTTTTCCTTTTCCTGCTGTTCCTCCTCTCTCACTCTCCTCATCATCTTTCCCTCTTCTCTCTCTCTCTCTCTTTTGTACAGTAGTGTCAGTAGCCTCTTAATCCTGTTATCTCCACATATACAGGCTGACACCAAGCCACTCGCCAGAGCTGTAATCAACTACCCTACACACACACACACACACACACACACACACTTGCTTTTTCTTAAACACTCACACAGCATGAACACACTCCTCTCCCTATATCACTCTGTCTCTCTTTCTTTCACACACACGGAGTGGGACTGGCCCCATTCTCCGTCTCCTCTGTAATCCCGCTATTTTTGCTCTCTTACTATTTTGATCGGCCATATGCCTGCATGTTTTATGCACATCTAGGCCTGTCTATCACACATCATTCGAGAACTAGTGCTTCCCATAAGATATCTTGTCTCCGCCTGTCACTCTCCCCTCTCCTCACTTTTACTCTACTTTCTTCTTCTTTTCCTGAATTTCATTCTGTGGTCCCTGTAACATTAATAATTATCTGCACTTAATCAGAGAGTTGTTAATTTCTTTTATTTGGCTTAATGATCAGCCAAGATTATTAAGTTATTTTGATCTCACTGCCCCAAAACACTCACTTACAAAAGAAGCCTTTTCATAACTTTCTCTTTTCCTTTATCTTTGCCATTTTGTACTTTCTGGAGCTGCTAATTTTCCCTGCCTTTCCTCTGCACGCCTACTACACTTAACCATGCCAATTTTATGTCATCACATTACTTGTGTGTATTTTTCATCTTCACCTTTTCCTTTTTGTAAAAGTACATTGTGTGCGGCTTTTTTCTTGTGTGTACCGCCACTATTTTCCTCCCCTTCTCTCGCTGCGTCTCAGTTCCGTAATTGCAGCTCTGGACTCAAGCAGCGATGGTAAATGCTTTTCTATTCCCCTCTCTCCATCACTCCCCCTCAATCTCCATCTTTCTCTTTTTCTCACCAAGCAAATTACATCTTGGTTACTATAGAGACGTGTTTATTGAATGCTTTTCGTCGCAGTTTCTCACTTCCCCCCTTAGCCCCTTTGCCTTTTCGTCCTCTCTTTTTTCCTCAGCTCCACCTGTCTTTCTCTGTGTTCACTATTTTCTCTCACTCCTGTGTATTGATGGTCATCTGTCTTTTCCCATAATTTCATTTCTCTCTTTTGATGTCCGAGGAGCCACTTCAACTTCTTCGGTGACTAAGAGTTGCAATTTGTAAAGAAAAGATAAGCATTGAGTATGTCGGATCGATTTTCAATGCCGTTGTCAGGGCTATTGTAGTCGCCATGTATTACATGTAAGCAGATAAAGAAGGCAAGATCTCTTCTACAGCATGTGCTATCCATTACTATTGACTGTGTAAGTGGCCCTCACTGAATGCAACACTCTTGAGATGTGAGCAATCCTGTCTCTTCTTTTTCCTCATCATCACAGACACAGTGTCCAATCTGCTTTTCTGTCTTTCTCTATTGGCTTTTTCTATTTTTCTGTTCAACATCTCTCAAAGCTGCTGAGCCTGTTCTCCATATGTTCCCTCTCACCTCCCCCCTTCTCTATCTTTGATGGAGGTGGGAATCAAACTTCAATACTCTTTTGGTACTGATGGAAGCATTGAGTATAGGAAACTGGCATGTACGCAAAGCTGGCTTTGCCTGTTTGCACAATTTCTCTCCTTAGCTTTTTCTTTGATCAGACAGTTACCTACTTAATGTGACACTATGTAACTTTTGCTAAAGAGGAGCCATTGTGGCCATGCTGAAAAGTAGTGGAACAGTAGCACAAAATGACTCAGTGATGTCAGGTCACAGTGATATTAGTCTATATCCTTGACGTTCCACTTCCGGGATTGTTCCATAGCTGCCAGAAAAGCCGCCCAATTTCACTCATTTAGGCCGGATATCCGTTGCCGAGGGCTTCCTTTGTGTTGGCATTTTAAACTCCGGTCGATTTTTGGTTAACCTTTTCTCAGATCTCTGCAAGGTAAATCCAGACAGCTAGCTATATGTGAGTTTTCTGTTGCATGACTAAAACAACTTTTAAACGTATACATGTTCCACCAAAACAAGTTCCTTCCGAGCATATTTTGCAGCGGCACCACTGCTTTTCTCTGGTGCTTAGCACCGCCCAAGACTATTGTGATTGGTTTAAAGAAATGCCAATAAACCAGAGCACGTTTTCATCCCATCCCTGAATGCTATGTAGAGTAGCCAGACTCTCCTCCAGCGTGCTTTGGAGGAGGGTCTGGCAAAGCCAGACTACAGTGATATCGATGTAAAGTTGTAAAGTGTGCATTTCATTTCTTATAAACTCAACTTTTAATTTGTACGAGAAAGGATGTGTTATTTATTCCTTCAAAAGTTACATAAAAGTATAAAGTATGTTCACACATGAAATAATTTGACTGGTTGTCATGGGCTCGCTGCAGGCTGCAATACACCGTACAGATACAAGAGTAAGATACAAATAGACACAACTACACAAAGACATCAAACAACAAAAACGTTTTGTATTATGTCCCGGAAAGTAGGTCACATAATGAAAACTGACCCATCTGCAAACTCTATCCACTGATGATGAAGTTGGAATGTCCAGAAAAAGTTGGCAATTGGATCTTGAGCTATTTGTTTTCTTTTTGTTAAACTATTATTTCCAGTGTCAAGAACCAACGTTATCAATAAATATACAGTATCTATCTACAGGTTAATGTGTAACTGAAAACTGTATAATATACATTGGATTATTTCACAAAGCCTATTTTTTTCTGAAAACATGAAAAGTTGACATTTTGGAGATACATGGGACAGTGATGATATACCGTTGTAGTATATAGTATATCACACAGGGTTGTAGTCTTGTTGGTAATGCAGTGCAAAGAATGTTTTAAGACGGCATGTAATAAGTTACATTGACCTCATGTACAGAGGTGGTTTATGTATTTCTACTGATGGACAAAGTATGTACAGAATTATATAGTAGGAAAAGCACAGGTGTTTTTTGCACAATGTGTGTTTTTGCACAATGACTCTTTAATGCTCATATAAAGTGTATGATATGTATGCAGTAAGGTATTACAGGGTGCTTTTGTGGCTTCTTGGGTTTAGACATTTAAGATTTTGGCTTTTGGTAAATGGAAAAAAGGTTTTGTAGAAGAACATTTTTATATTCCTCAATGTGAGGTATCAAAAAAAGTTAAAGTGTCATCTCGGCACTATCACAAACTTCCCCAGTCCTTGTCTTGTGTGTATCCCACTCTAATCCTCATTCTGTTTCCATAATGTTCCTCTTTCTTTCCTGTCACCTACTTTCTGTCTCACCTGCCCCCCCTCGCAGCATTTGTGGATGATTAGTAGAGTCAGATGGAAGCAAGAAGAGGACACGCGGCCCGCTCTGCATATTCATCTGTCCTTCTGTTCCTTCTATACATATATCATCCCCTCTCTGCGGTCTCTCTCTGCTCTCTGTCCACTTTCTCTCCGTCCTCCCTGCATGCCAGCAGCCATCCTCTCCCCCCGAACACCTTCACAATTTATCCTCTCCTCTCCCTTTCTGTCCCCTACTATACTGCGTCTCCCTCCGCTCCTCCTGTCCATTCCAGATGGACTGAGTGAACCCTCTGTGGTAAAATTAACTTTGAGATGATCGAGGCTATGGCTGTTTGCGCATGCAGTTTGATATTCTGCCAAAAATGTAGTGTAGGTTATGTCTTGATCTATTTACTGCCAAGACACTCCACTTTTGTGACTTGCAACTTCTCTAATTACGCTCTGGTGTCTAGTAAGAAACAATTCTTCCTAGTGCCAAAAAAGAGATTTCCATTTAAATACAGCCAAGCAGGAGGCAGCAGGGCAGTCTACTGGTTGAAGTGACTGTCCCATTACAACACATCGAGGTTTGAACCCCATCAAAGTGCCTTTGAGGAGGACACAAATCCCTCACCTCCTCAGTCATGTGGCTCTAAATGAGATAAGAGAATAATTGAATAGCAGCTGTGTGCTTTGACGGGAGAGGCCAACACATACCCGCAATTGTCATTTTGTCTGTTTTTATAAATGCTTGCTTTAGATACCAATATAGAAAAGCCAAAATGGTGACAGCTTTGATGTAAAGTCATAATAGTACATATATCATATCTATGTTTTCCAGTTTGTATCCAGTCTGTAATCTCTTGACTGTCAGTGTGTGTTTTTGTGGGCAGCGAGCGATCTGATGGGGATTTGGCAGACATGCTTATGTGGTAGGAACTAAAAGCAAGTTAATTGTTCCCTGAGGAAACGTTCAAACAGGCCGGACCACTTAGAATTATGAGCTGAAGATAAAAACGCAGATTTTCTTTTTTTCCCCCCCTCTGTCAATGACTTTTTTCCTCATCAACGATTTTTCCTCTGAGTTATTACTGCGGAATCGGACACTAGCTGTGTGTGTGTGTGTGTGTGTGTGTGTGTGTGTGTGTGTGTGTGTGTGTGTGTGTGGATCTGGGTGTCATAAAAATAAAAATGCCTCCTTTCTGCTGTTCTTACATCACAATGTTTGACAGGTTTACAATGAATACTTGCAAAAATGTAATTAAATGGGTACTGCACGCATGGTTTACAATAATCCCACTTCATGCACTGTAATTAACTCTGTATACACTTAACTTAATTGCTGTAGGAGACATGCTGTAAACGAACAAACAATATACTCAGCCTATAGCTAAGAAGACTACATATATTACCTTGATCAGATAGATTTACCTCCAATGCAGACACAGAAAACTAAATGAACAAGAGCGTAAAGTTTCTGTTCACAGGTTTTGTGACTCCCACATGTTTGTTTTCCCCTGCTGGTTTGTGATTTGAATTATTAATTGCTAGTTATTGTCTTATTGCTGGATGTGTATCTGTCTGCTGTGGCGTTCTTCCCCTCCTCAGAAGATGGGTGAAAGTGATATCTTCTAATGATTACCCTCTCATTCTCCCCTCACCCCCTCTCCCTCGCTGTCTTTCAGTAAATGAGTGAAAGTGATATGGTTCTCTAATGACCAGTGTGAATAATCGCCATCTAAATAAAGGCTCTGTTTGGTGCTAGAAATCTCCCAGTCTGTCTCTCACTAGCTTTCTCATTCTCTCTGGCCCATTGGCTGATGAACATACTTCTCCAGCCTTGTCTCTCTCTCTCTGTTGATTTCACACCTCTATCTGTACTTTTTCTTATTATCAAGAGGGAGTGCTGTCCCTCTTTCATCATTGTTCTTCTGGTTAAAGTTTTTTTTTTTTTTTGTTCCGATGCTTCCCTTTACCATTAAACAGATGGTCCGTCTTTTATGTGCTGGTTAGTTTTCACATTCCCAGTCCATTACAGCTGTTGGGTGTGTACGTGCATGTATTTTTTTCTCTCTACAGATCACAGAGGAGCTCAAATTGACATCCATTCCGGCTGCACGTTTAGCTTTTATATCCTCAGCCGAAGTGAACAGTGAGAGGAACCGGAAGACATGAAAGAGTAGGAGAGTGCCGTGGAGATAAAAGAAAAGCACTAGAAAAACCTTGCTGTCTGTCCGCACGTTTATTTTGTGCTTACTAAAGTTCTTCTTCTCGCACTTTCTCTCTCTCTTCGTCCGGGTGAGTAGGAGCTGAGTTATTAAAACGCCAACCTTTCCAACAAGAGGCAATAAATCAAACTAAATATCCAGGGGAGGGAGGGAGGGAGGGAGAGAGAGAGAGAGAGAGAGAGAGAGAGAGAGAGAGAGAGAGAGAGAGAGAGAGAGAGAGAGAGAGAGAGAGAGAGAGAGAGAGAGAGAGAGAGAGAGAGAGAGAGAGAGAGAGAGAGAGAGAGAGGAAATGAAAAATAGGGAATGGATAAGTCTAGGAGGGGGATTTGATGAGCTGAAGGCTTGGGAAAGAGGGAGAGGAGACGCAATGAGAGAGCGGTATTATAAATTGATGTAGGGGATGAGAGGAGAAGAAAGTAGCGAGGAAAATAATGAGTCTCGTCTCATCCGGCCAGTCTGATGCCTGCCCTTGCCTCATTCACTTTGATAACAGACAGACAGGCTGGCCAATCAGGGTTAATTCAACATCAATCAGTCAGTCAGTGGGCGACTGATTTTCAAGGAACTATAAATGTTTTATCCGAAAACTGAAAAAATAACAACTGAGTAATGGTGACAAAAGAGTTGGTGAATGGATGGATGTCAGGCCTTACAGCGTGATGATGATGAACAGATGATCAGTGAGGAGCTGGATAGCCTCAGCATAACCCTCACACCATCTGGACCAGGAACATTTTAGCCAAAGGAAAATAAAAGTACATTAACTCGTGGACATCTACTCCAAAAAACTCCAAAAATAAAACACTGGACAGTGGACACAGCTAGACCTGGCAACCCAGAGAAAACAAATGCTAAGTCCTAAATCCATACACTTATAGTATATGGTATGTACGTAGTACTATATATAAATTTTTACAGTATACTTTTTTTGCTGTGAGTATATCAGAAACATACATTGCCATTTTATACCAACAGGAAGTAATGCATTTTGCAATCCAACTATAACTTTGGAATCACACTGCCAGTTTACCTTTTAAAAAAGAAACCAAAATGTTTTTACAAAGATTTAATACTTTTTTGTTGTTTGTTTTATAAGATCTTTCTGAAGCTGTCTCACCACTCTCCTGTGCATCAACAGCAACATCACACTCAACAATCTGGCATTTTTCAGTGTCCATACCTGCTTAGAATTAGTATATATTATGGACTTGGGACATGGCTTTATTGTGTCAGTTTTGCCAACAACAAATAGTAGAGATGGAGCAACACTTCCAGCTACACTTCAGCCTACGTAAAGACATGAGAGCTAACTTCTTTACCAAAAATAAAACGCCAAGAGTTTGACACTTCCAAACCAAACCAAAATTTAATGTTAAGTTCTGAAATAACTAACTTTGTCATAGAATCAGCAAAATACTTCAAAGCATGTCACAGCCTGAAGAACAATCAGCATCATAAAAAACTGCCTCCTCCCTTTGACTGTTTTCCTCTATTGTTCTCAACATACACTGCCATTACATTCAATTAAATAATACATCTCATCCTATCAAATATACTCTTCTAGTATATGCTCACAATGATTTTCTTTTCTTTCAGTATACTGTGTAGTATATTGTTCTATTGTTGTATAGTAGAGCTGGAACGATTAGTCGATTAATAGATTTTTGGAAACAGCCGTTGTCAAAACAGTCTCACAACAAGGTCCATTTAGTAGCTTTTCTTGAGCTTTCGGTCGTATCACAGGATTTTCGTTAGCAGATGGAGTTTACTCAGTTGTCATTGAATTGTAGATGTTCAAAAACATTTTAAACTTAAAAGTTGAGATCTAAAGATTATCTGATGCTAAAGAAAGAATCTATTAGTCGATCTGCAGAAAATGAACGGCCAACAATATAAATAAAGGATAAATTGTTAATTGTTCTTGTTTCATATCACTGTAAATTTTATTGAAAGGGGACATTTTGCTAGACATTTTTCACAATTTTCTGACATTTTATAGACTAAACAATAAATCAAAAACATAATTGATAGCATTATGCATAATACAAATAATTAGTTGCAGCCCACAAAAATACAAAGCAGTTGTATTCCGAATCATTATACTTAGAGTGCATTGTACACCTTGTACAACATGATCATGGCAATAAAGCAGCTTTGAATTAGAGACGGCGGTATAGAGGAGACACAGGACAGAGGAGGCCGTTTGAGTGTGACATTGAGAGGGCTGCAAGGTTAAGTGGTTAAATGGTTTAGGCCCTCTTAAGTGGCAGTTTTTTCCTCCTTCATCCTGTGCTCCCTCTTTTTACCCCATTCGTCTTTAAATGCCTAATTTGAGAGGAGATACATCAATCATAACTCAGACACACTCAGAAGCATACACACACACAATCATTATTCCTATCCACATGCTGTAAATTACGTAGTGTCCTGTGTTTGTGTGTGTGTGTGTGTGTGTGTGTGTGTGTGTGTGTGTGTGTGTTTAGAGATTCAGGAGACTTCCAGGGTAATAGAGAGATTCAGGGAGCGTGAAAGAGAGATGGAGCAATAAAGAGTAACACTCTTGTTCTCTCTCCTCCATCTTTTCCCCCACTGGACCATGAGATGGGCTGTATTTCACTACATGCATTTTTAAATAGAAAAAGGCATTATTATTTGCCAAGTCTGAGAATAATTATGTAATTTTTAACAAACGTTCTCTAAGGACAGTGTTTTGTATTTTGAAAGTGTTTGACTTTATAATGTATAAAAAAACAAATTCTCCCTGCTGAGAGCTAATTTAAGGCACTGTTATAAAAAAAAGAACCCAGCTGATCAAGACTAGGTTGGTCATCTGAAAACTTTCGGAAGTCACAGATTTGACAGCTTGTCTCCTTTATTAAATTAGACTTCAGTCACAAGGAATACTATCTACCTGACTAATCCAAGGTATAACACCTACTCTGAGAAACTGGCTTAATAAAATATTATCTTTTAACTGAATGCCTGAGTAGTCATCTCTCTTTTTGAAATCCTGAGGAATTAAAATCAGACAAAACGTTCACCACTTATACCCTTCAGTTAGAGAGTTGGCCTTCTGTTTGTATGTTTAGACTTCAGTGTCTGAGGCAAGACTTGACCCTTAGAAACGCACTTGAAAGACGGTGGCATCATCCTTCTGCTGTAAGCATGGAAAACAACTGTGAGCGCACAAAAACAACATGATGAATAATGGAAAAGCAAACAGAGAGAACATTAGCCTGATACTACGGTTAGGCTATTGTTTGCTCTTCTATCAATTTTTGAAGTTGTATTTTTCTGTGTTTAAAATGCAAAAATCCCATATTTTGATTCAGTATTTTTGCCATCAGAATCTTAATTTACTAGGTAGCATTATATTTTACATTTGACTGTGTATATCTCTGGGCTTTTCTCTTCAGCATGTACATGTGTGCCTCTTCATGCTCGAGGATCTGAAAGTGATGTGGGAGAGGGCCCTATATTTATTGAATGGACTTAGTTCAGCTCTGTACTTAGAGTGCGTGCACACACACACACACACACACACACACACACACACACACACACACGCACACACACACACACACACACACACACACACACACACACACACACACACACACACACACACACACACTACCATGTCATCCACAGGAGGTAACTAACTACTAATTGAATCACGTATTACATTTCCTGGAGGATTAGTTTAGCCGGAGAGACTGGGGACTGCATTGGGCTGCAAGACAGTTGGTGTTTGTGCATCTGTTTGTATACTGTGTATTCATTGGGGTGGAGAACCTACATATCAATTATTCATCTTGTGTGCTGCTCAATCAGATACTCAGGAATCCATCTCTCCCTCTTTCTCACCTGCAGGGATTATAGGAGGTGCAGTGATGGGACACACTGGTTTCACAGTAAATTAGCATGCTGCTGTTGTGCTGGCCAGGAGGTATGTGCCACAATGGTTACTGATGGAATGCAGGAGACGCTCATAATACTGGTTTGTACTGGGTGATCTGCTGTTGCAATAGAGACCCACACTGACTGTGGATAACTGAAGGAATTTCAACCTCCATGACCTCGGAGGGGGCACATAAATAATAAAACTAACCCATGAAGGGTATTGCAAACTGCCAAGGAAGTATTGAACAATAATGCAAGCTTTGTTAGCTGATAAAAAAAAAAAGATTTAGGATCATCAGAATGTGGTTTTAGTTTTAGAACAGGATCTTGCTAAGTGGGGCCAACAGATGAAAATTCCTCATGCAAGTGACGCTCAAACACATATACTTTACACCAGTAGCGGAGTGGCAATCAGGAGAGTCGGGACTTTTCCTGGTGGGCCGGTAGTGTTTCGAGGCCAAGAGGGCCGGTCTGATAATAGGTATACATTGCAAGTTCTTAGCAACACCATCTGGCGGCCTGGTGTGCGGCCGCTGCCCGCTGGTCAAACTGTGCAGCCTCTGCTCAACCCGTACGGCGGGCCGCAGCAGCCTCTTATTTCAATACAAACACAGGCTAATCAGAAAGCACTAACGAAGTGCAGGTCACAACCATGTCTAGGATTTTCAGAAATATAGGGGGATCAGTGAGCGGCCCCTCCCCAAATGGCATAGGCCTAGCCCTGGTCGGACTATGACGTAAAGCCATTGAACACCTCTTTTTTTCCTCGTCATGTTTGGAAGTCTATCAGTAACATTAACAGACTGTGTGTGAGTCTAATGATGGAAAGCCAAAAAAGAAAAGGGAAAGGTGGCGCTGAGAAGGTTAGACTCAAAAGGAAAAAAAGGGATTGTGTTGCTGTGCTGTGTGTTGTTCCTTCATTCATGGTGCTCTGAGCTAAATGCTCACAACAGAATTCTGACATTCTAACAATGACAATGCTAACATGCTGATGTTTAGCAGGTATGTTTAACATGTTCACCATTACTGCTGTTTAGTGTGTAAGCATGCTAACATTAGCTTATTAGCAGTAATAAAGTACCGCCGTGGCTGATAGGAGTGTCCTTAGTTTTAAAGGTATTCAGTCATAAACCAAAAGAAAAAGAAAGAAAAAAGCACTAGATGAAGAGTCAGTGGATCAAAGTGATTACTAATCCTCATCTAGGGACCATAAATATCTGTACCAAATGTTGGCACTCCATCCAATAGTTCATTAAAAAACAAAAATGGCAAACTTATGGTGATGCTAGAGGAGTATACATTATTTGAGAACCATAACATAACTAAACCATCTAGTAGATGTTAAGATATTTCACCAAATTAGTGAAAACTTTGACCTGCTGGCACTAGGGGAAAAGGATCACCAAAGTCATTAGAATGTATCCTATAGGGACCTTGAATTTATAGCAAATGTCCAACACTCAAGATATTTCACTCTGAACCACAATTGTCAAACTCATAGTGGCGCTATTGAAAAAGTCAGGGTCATCAAAAAGTCATTAAGGATTCTTCCCCTGAGGACTATGAACATCTGTACTAAATGTCATGGCAATCCATACAAACATTGATAAGATATTTCAGTCTGAACCAAAGTGGCAGACCGACCGACAGACTGACAGACTGACATTCCTTGAGCCATGCCGCTAACGTGGCTAAAAATTATAGACAAATCTTTAACGTCTAGGAAGAATACTTCAAATTGCTTGTTTCTGAAATTCTTCCTCTGTGTAACCTTTGAATCAGCCTGACATCACTTACATTTCTCCAGTGTTTTGGTAGCTTCTGTTTTGTTTATGTTGTTGTAAGTGTAGCTGGTTCATTCCCATGCTATACAGGTGTTTTGGGGTCATCTAGACATGATAGGCAGGTACACAGCAGCTTGTTAGTAGTACGTTGTGACCTTTGTCCTGAGTGTGGAGCTGCAAACTGTTGGGAGTTCTCCATTCTGTCTGTCTGTGACCCCGCAGCAAGACCTTCACACAAAATTCAGGCCTGGGTCAAAGGTCAGGGAGCAAGAAGTAAATGTAAATGTTGACTGCTTTTACCTCACCACTGCTGTTGGTTAAACAGATTAAAGTAGCACCTCGCTCACTCACAGAAAATCAGTATCTTCTACTGTAATTCTTTTTTTTTTTGGGGGGGGGCATTTTAGGCCTTTATTTATAGGACAGCTGAATACATGAAAGGGGAGAGAGAGAGGGATAATGACATGCAGCAAAGGGCCACAAGTTGGAGTCAAACCCACGGCCGCTGCGTTGAAGAGTAAACCTCTGTTTATGGACGCACGCCCTACCAGGTGAGCTACCCAGGAACCCTTCTACTGTAATTGTTTCGCTTTCATGTAGTATTAAACTACAGATCACTTGTTGAGTCCAACATGGCAGAACAAGGTGTGTGAGTGTCTCTGTGTATTTGACAAGATGCATACATTTACTGCAAAGCCCCACCCTTAGCTTGTGGTCTTTGCCTTTGTCAGGGACAACACAGTGAGTTTTTCTGTCCTTTGCATTACGAGAGAAATAACATGTTCTTCTTTCTATTGTGTAGATTTAAGGTTTTAAACAGTAGTCTTTCAGTGTGTGACATTTTTAAATCCAGAGGTGATCTCCTATAGTGATGCAAAATGTTTAGCTAATTGTTACTACACTTGGATGTTTGAGCTTCACTGTGCAGAAGAATGAACGGGCTGAGTTTAACACCAGAAGGGATTTTCATGTTCATCTGCTGAAAGTTTCTCCGTGCTCACCTTAAATCTCAGTTTAACACGTGTGCGTACCAGCAGGATTGTGTGACATCACAACTGGTTTGGAAGTCAGAGTGAAACACAAGTTTGATGTGGAAGCATGAAGGCTCCAGCACATACACTTATAATGAACTTTCAGTGAAGTTGTAGGAGACATCGCTTCCCCCTAATTTTCTGTCGTCTCTCTACTTTCAACTCCCCAAAAGAGGAGCAGTACCCCCAACATAAAAATAAAAATAAGATAACTAAATCAGTAAACCACAGCTGGCTGTAAGATAGAAAATCAATGTAAACATGTACATAATGTGAGTAAATCTGTTGATATTGGGCTAAACTTGTAAAATCAGTAAATACTTGACTCATTTAAGGACATTATTGCACTCACTTGCATTGTGACCACACAATGCGTATGGTATTATTTTGCTTCATGCTGTGTATGTGTATGTCTACAAATGCCAGAAACAAGAACTGGCATGGACCACCCTGAGCTCCATTATCCCTCATTATTCCCACCATTCCTGTAGTCTCATGAGGGGCCTGGGATGCAGACGACAACAGTGATAGGCTGATCTGCTCTTCAGTAAGAGCAGGAAATGAGGGATGAGCCAGAGGAGGACAGTGACATGATAAAGAGGACAAGAATAGTGCTCAGAGCCTCTGTGTAAAAAACAGAGAGAAGAGGAGAGAACGCAAGATAAGAAGAGGTAAGTGGTTTACAGTGCTGTGTATACTGTAAGTAGGAGGAGTGGAGCAGGAGCAGCAAGACTAGTGGAGGCATTGACTGGCTTGGCAAAACAATAAAAATAGTGCTGACATGGTACAGTTAATGTGTGTGTGTGTTTGTCAGCACATATACAGGGAAGTGGGAGAGGGAGAGTGGTGATGAAATCCTTCCCGGAGCAGTGATAAAAACAGAAGTAATGATGTGACAACAAAGAATAGAAGTCAAAGTGGAGGAAAGGGAGAGCACAGGTTGCTTGGATTACAATTCCAGATGTTGAATCGCACCTATTTAGTTAACTGCTGACGGGATTGATGGGGGAAAATTGAGAAGGGAAAGAGAAGATGGAGGGAGGAAAGCGTGTGATGAAAAGTGGCAGAGGAGGACCGGAGACAGTGGCGGGGGGCATGTGAGGAGAATCGTGAGAGGAAATATCGTTGCCATGCAAAAGAAAGAGCAGTGGAGAACAGAGGCAAAGAAGGAGGGAGAAAAGAGGGATGGAGGGTTGCGATGATGGATGTGCTGCTCTCGTTTCGTGCCCCCTAACGAAGACTCTAATTAGTGTTTGTGTAATTCCACACTGTCTCCTCCGCCTGCTCATCTTAATTAACTACATTCATCTTCCCCTCCCTCCATCCATCCCTTTCTCTCGCCCTCCCTCCCTCTGCCCTCCTAAAATAACATACTGACTGTCTGAACCCCACCTGGACCAGACCTGCTTTTACTTACTCACTATCTCTCTTTCCCTCCCTCTCCTCCCTGCCACTCGCTTTTACTCCCCCTTTCTCTCCATCCTTTCACTGTATTCATCTGATGTCTCTCTCCCTCCCTGTTTTTTTTCCACCTCACCTTGAAAAAACTCTCTAGTCCTCTTCTTTTTTTGCTCTGTCTCTCTTGCAGCTGACTGTGTTAGTGCTTGCCCGGCGTAAAAGCCTGCCCACCCCTGAGAGTCTCCAGAGCCATGTATTGTGACAGCTCATTTAGTCATTCTGGTCATTAATTTCATCAATAGGCTCAAGAAGTAGCAGCGACACCACCAGAAATACTTGGCAACTCCAAGTTAGTCATACATTAAAGCCAAGTGACATTCCCCTCCGACCAAAACAGCAAGCCAATAAATTCAGCAGTAACTCTAAAACAAATTGAGGATGACACGAGGCAAACAAAACAAGGAAACCGGGGAAAAGGCGCCACACAAATTATTTCACTGAATATGGGTGTACTTCAGCTATATGAGGACCATTGGGTTTAGGCGAGAGTTACAAAAGTGTTTGAATGGCAGTCAGAGGAGGAGGAGAGATGGAGGGGGCTGTGTGAAGTGCATTTACAGATGAAGATGACAGGGCTGTTGATGACTGGTCTGTATTGTGTTATTGTAGCGAGCTGCAGATGGATCGGAGTACCTGCCATCACTTAGCCCCACAGTCTGAAATGACTTTCCTGCTTTCAGCCTTTCAGCAGTCAGTCAGTGTGACAAAGGACTGCTGGGAGTCAGAGCCTCAGTTTCACAGCACCCTATCTCTGCACAAACACACACGTGTGCATGCACACATGCATACACAGTCGTAAATATTCTGCCCACATGGCTACCCATACACATAAACCCAATCAGACGAGCTGCAGAGGAGGGCCCTTAGCACTCACTGTTGTACAGATCAGGTGCCATTCTAAGTCGGTACAAGAGAAAACAACATTTTATTTATGTCTTGTGTTCTATATATGTGTGTGTGTGTGTGTTAACATGTTTGTGTATATGTGCTGATGCTCTGGACACAGCATTAAGCTCCAGTTTGCTGAGAGCAGCAGAAATGTTTTTTTTATCCTCTTTGGCATGGACACCAAAGACCCACACACCATCAAAACCCAGAATGCATTTTACCCTTTACATTTGCTGGTTGCCTGTGCTGGCCCAGATAGCCATCATACTGCCCAAATGGAGAAAACACAAATGCTCAACCTACACCCACACACATGCTACATTGATAGCAATTACAAGCCAATCGGTCCCACCTCCTGCTGAGGGTCAGAGGTTAATCTATCAGGGTTTCACTTGACAGAACTTCCTCGCAGCGGCCGAGCAAAAGGAAGAGAGAGAGAGGCCGAGAGCAACGGGCAAATAGAGATAGAGCGAGGAAGGAGGAAGCCAGGAGCAATAGGGCGACAGAGATAGCAGTGGAGACAGAAATAAGGGGATTGAGATAGAATGACAAAGAGGAGGCTACTGTAAAGGCAAGAGAGAAAAAAATGGAGAAATAGAGAAAGAAAGAAGAGTGAGCAACAGATACAGGCGTTGAGGACACCGACTGTCTACAAATCATGCCCAAAATGGGCAATAATCTCCCCATTGGCTTTCAGCTTCCTTCACAGATGTGATGTCACCATAAGAAGCTCCAAGGAGCCATCCTTGAGGGTGGAAGAGTGCCTTTAGGCATTGATCTCGGATCAGCTTAGCCACTGGAATACCTAACCTTTAACAATAAAAGGAAAATGCAAATCTGACCTTAGATGACAGTGTAAGTTAAACCTTTTTAACTCTCCTAATCTCGGTGCCCACTGGGCTTGGCGTCACCTGTGCTGCTGCTGCTGCTGCTGCTGCGGCTGATGAAATGTAGATGTTACAAAGAACGTGTGGCAGCTGGCTTTTTCAACCTGCACCTGTTCCTTTTTCCATGTGTGTCTGTCTGTGTACCAATAGGGGAGGGGTGTTCTTGTGTATGTGTTTATCCCTCCGTGTGCATACCTGCTGTATTCAGTGTTTCTGTGCTGTCTGCAGAAGTACACACGCGGGTGCTAATACAGTGCCAAGACTTGTGATATATGAGGCTTCAGGAACATTTGTCTAAATAGCCCCAAAGCCCAACCACTCTTACAAGCTTGCAGCAGTGCACATACTTGCTTGTAGACAGACAGACAGACAGACAGACAGACAGACACACACACACACACACACACACACACACACACACACACACAAACACACACACACTTACATTCTTGCCACTCTTGACGTAATTTGTACAAATGGATAACAGAAGAAAGAGAACAACATGAATAAACAAGTATAGAAACATAAAAACGCTTACAGGTTTGCTGCATAATACAATTAAGCAATCAACATTCTATCATGCAATAAAATACAAGAATAGCTAAAACAGATTTTGGGTCAATATAGCAAGAGTAAAAAATCATATTGACTTCATTCCGTGATGAACTTCTGATGGAAGTAGTCACGTCCAGGGTGACAATGCTGACATTTAGGTAATGATTGGTTACAGTCAATGTACAAGTCATACAGCAGTGAAGAGCTAATACAATATTTTATATTTAGTTGATTAGACATAATGTAGAATATTTTCTAGAAATAAGATGCACATTTTGTTAATTTTGTTAATGTTAACACTAAGTTCTATTCGTCTTTAAGTTAAATTGGATTTTATTTTGCAACTGTAAAGTTGTTGTTTTTCATAGTAAATATGAAGTTGTTTGCAAACCGTCTGTCTAATTGGTTATTTGTATTCCTGTGTGTCATTCAGTTAGATCTGTTTGTTTAAGTCAGTTTTGTTTTTCTGTGCCAAGTGGCTTTTTGCAGCTCATAGTTGCCCAACACCTAAGACAATTGATGTTGTTTTTTCCCCTTTAACATGCCACCCATGTCTACATGAGTGGTGCATATGGTGTGATCTATCACAGTTTCTCTTCTGAGCATAATTACATAATGGAGAGGACTCTTTCCTTCTGTGAAACAAATTGTATTACTGGTATTGCAGTGGTAAATTAAAAGTATGAGCTATGATATAACTACAAAATGATGTCAGCCATTTTGAGTAGGTGAATAATCACCTCAGTGCCCAAAATAACTGTGTGCTAATTTCTTTCAAAAAATGCTGTCAATCATTTATCTCTTCAATATGTTGTATTTATGCACTAAAAATAAAGATAAATATTATTTAAAAAAAACGATGTGAAAACTCACAATACCATTAAGAATGTAAGTCAATTGTTCGTTACTTTTTAGCACAGTATACATCCCAAGTTATTAATGCGACCCAACTTCTTCCTCATTTTCTTTCCTCTTCAACCACTGTAAATTCATCTCTCCCTTCACTGATGCGCTCTATCTGATTTATGTCAAGATCTGGTTAGAAAATGCAGAGTAAGTGAATGCAGGTCTTTGTGTGTGAGTGTGATAGTGGGAGAGTGGGAAGGGTGGGAATTTTGTGTCATTCTCTGTGTGCGATATAGTCAGATATTTCTATCAATGCAATTGTTAAAATGTCTTAGCTGGAGATTACACTTCCCTACAGGGCTGCACAGCCTGAATCAATTACAAAATACATTTATTTATCCAGAGAGAGACATAAAACGTCATCCCAACGCTTTAATAGCAAATGATGGAGGCAGAGGGAGAGTTGACTCATCACCTTGAATGTGGATTTGTATGTGTGAAGTGTCTTCTTAAACCATCTAAACTTTTCCTTACTTTTTTCGTTTCATTTTTCAAACAAATTGCTCATGTGCTTTCCTCAGCATCAATCAACAGTGGTTCCCTGCGTTAAAAATAATGTCTGAGATGGGAAACTCAGTAGATTCCAGATTTTCTTGATCAGTGCCGGTCTCCTCTCGTTGAAATTTGGGATCATCCTCTCGCAGCTGACACTGACTTCTGAAGTTAAATAAATAAAATCATTTCTCCATGGTAATTTTCGTCAAACCTGCCAAATGCAGCCTAAATATTTGACATGGAAAGAGAGAAGATCAGTGAGAAGTGAGATCAAAGGGGGGGGGGGGGAAGGAGGGTGTGTGTGTGTGAATGCGTGTGAGATTGTGTGAGTGTGTGCTGGGATGGTGCAAGTAGTGACGAAATGTACTCTGCAGTGATATTTTCAACACCATCAAATTCCGCTCCATCTCCTCCACACATGGGAGTAATCTAAACTCGAAGCAACGTTAGTGTGTGTGTGTGTGTGTGTGTGTGTGTGTGTGTGTGTGTGTGTGTGTGTGTGTGTGTGTGTGTTTGTGTGTGTGTATGTGTGTGTGCAAGCGTCCGTGTGTGCATGTTGGTCTGCAGCCAGGAGCAACTATTCTTCATATTTCTGTCACTTCTTCTTCTCTCTCATCTTCCTCTGTCTCCAAAACAACACACACACACACACACACACACAAAACGATTGTATTTGTCTTTATCAGTCTCTCCATTTTCTTCGCCTTCCTTGTGTTCGGTCTCCTTCCTTCAATATTTCATGCTGTTGAGAGCGCATCTATTCTGAGCTCTCTCTCTCTCTCTCTCTCTCTCTCTCTCTCTCTCTCTCTCTCTCTCTCTCTCTCTATACACACCCTCTCCTCCTTCTCTTCCTCCATCCCTCCCGTCTTCTTAAAAAAAATTCTCTCTCTCTACACATCATTCTTGCTGTCCTCTCCCTCCTTCTGTGCCTCTATAAATCTCTCTCTCCCCCTCACTCTCTATATCTCATTGCACTCGTAATGTTCTGTGCCCCATCTAACTCTTTCTCCCAACTCTGACTTACATTCTCTTCCACCCTTTCATTTCCTTTTCCTCCCCCTCCCCTCTCCTCTCCTCCATCCCCTCTGCTGGCTCAGTTTGCGTGACTGTTCAAAAGTATCAGCTCCTCTTCTCCTTCCCTTAACCCCTGTCTCCTCTCTCCCCATTGGATTCCTCTCCAACCAAAACACAGAGAAAGCCCTGTTCTCTCTTTTTGCACCTATTTCGTTTCTTGCATCCCCTCCCCTCCTCCCTCCCCCCTCGCGGTTCTCCTTCTCCCATCCAATCTTAGCGGCACCTCTCCTCATCCTCCTCCCTCTTTTTTCCTCCTCTGATGCTCTGTCGTACTCAGCTCCATCTCCATCCCTCCCCCCCCCCCAGTCTCCTCCTTGCTCTTAGCCTGTACCAGTGTTGTTTTAGGCACAGCAGTGAAAGGTAAACAGAGAGATTGAAAATTCGTGTCAGTCAGTCGGGTGAGAGAGGGACAAGGAGGGAGGGAGAGCAGCAGAGGTGGCAAGGGAGTCAGAGGAGGCGGGGGGAGTGTCAGTACAATTTACTAACACAACAGTGAACAGCGAAGCAGGCCAAGACACAGAGCGAGCGGGAGGTGGAGTGAGAAAGAGACTCCCAGTTCAAGAATGCCATTGAAATGCAGCACACATACAAGTGTACAAAAAATATAAATTGACTGTATATTTACATGATGTTCGTGTACATGCAAGGGTCCTGCTGTATTAATATGTGCATTGTTTACTTCCTGGGGCCCCAGAGAGGGATGTGAGTCGTAAAGGGGCCTAATATCCAATTATCAGCGGTATGAGAAAGCTCCGATTAGATTTCGAGGTTGCAGAAAGGAGCACTTGACAGATGTGTTGTTGGCCGGCTCTGGGTTGGAAATGTCATAAGAACCTCTGTGTCACAACATGCAGTCAGCCCCGAGGTCGTTTCTCATAATAACCCCAATACAAAAGTAATCCAATAGCACTGCAACCCACGCCTGAAAAATCCAACCTGGATGATTAGAATTGACAGTGGTGTTTGCTGAAACAGAACATGTCAGCGTCTGTTTCAAAGAAACCAAACGGAAAAGTGAGAAGTGGATTTTTTTCTTATTCAAAAAAGTAGCAAATCTCAGCTTCCACTAGTGTTCAATTTCCAACTTTGTCTTCTTGCACTTGATTTACAGTTTCCTTTCAAATGTAGCCATACAATATATTTACAACCAGCCCCAGTCTTTGCCATACAGTCAATTGTCCACGCTCTATAGGCTGGAATTTAAAGAGTCAGTTCGCCTAAATGGCAAAAACACATTTCCTCACTTAATAAGGGGTATCTAGCCATGCAAATAGTTTAATTTGCACAGACATTTAAAGGAACATGCCGACTTATTGGGACTTTAGCTTATTCACCGTATCCCCCAGAGTTAGATAAGTCCGTACATACCCTTCTCATCTCCGTGCGTGTTGTAACTCTATCTGACGCACCCACTGCTAGCCTAGTTTAGCACAGATCCTGAAGGTAACCGGCTTCATCTAGCCTAACTGCTCCTGAGCATGTATATTTAATTGTACCAGGGGTGTGACGTTGCTGCTGTGATACTACACAATGCAGTGTAGCGATAAACAGAGATACAACACGGAGAGACTAAAGAGAAATGATTGACAGAGAAGCGAGGAGAGGAGGCAAAGGAGGAGTGCTCATTAAAAAGTTGCATCCCTACTGTAACGGAGAGAGATGGAGAGAGGCAGAGGCAGAAAAGACAGGTAGACCACCAGAGACAAAGCTAACAAAAGACAGAGGCAAAATAGCAGCGCCATGTATCAGGGATCGCAGAGTCAGTGGAGAAAGTTTGAATTGGAAATGGGAGAATAAGGTAAGGTGAAGAGGAAGAGGAGGAGAGAGAGAGAGACGGGGGGATTAAATGGACAGCTCATGAGAGAGGTGGAAGGACTCTAGAAGACAGAGGGATTCCCCGATGGCATCTCATCTCACTCTCTTTCTTGCTCTCCTTCTCCCTATTTCCCTCCTTTTTCTCCCAATAAATCATTCTGACTTCTCCTTAACCAACTCATTCCCAGCAGGCGGCAAGAAACCTGTAACAATCTTTCTCCTATCTGCTATCTCTCTCTTTTTCTCTCTCCCTCCTCCTGTCTCTTTCCCTGTCTGGCCTGTTCTTCTGTCGCTTTCTCTCTCTCTCTCTCTCTCTCTCTCTCTCTCTCTCTCTCTCTCTCTCGTTCTCTCTCTCGTTCTCTCTCTCGTTCTCTCCCACACACATTTCTTGCATGAAAATAACTAAATTATATTAATTGCTTTAATAGCCTACATTTTAGATGTGAAATTTCATTTATGGGATAATTTGCAAAATAAAACAGCAAGTCACTTCTGTTTGGTCAAAACTTAGATAAAGTCACTGTGAAGCCTACAGTAGCCTATATTATTCAGTTGGTATATTTTCTTTATGGTGGATCACGTGAGAGGACATGCGTGTGTGTGCGCGTGAGAATGCGTGTTAATGTGTTGCAGCTATAAGAGGATTGTACACGATAATAGTGCTATATTAGACGGACTTACAGTCTGGTGGATCCAAACAAGGAGGGGAGAATATAAGGGCGTGCGTGAGTTTATTGAAGTTTTTAGCCTTTGTTATAAAAGTGTGTGTGTGTGTGTGTGTGTGTTTGGCTGGGGAGGAGGAGGGGGTGTTAACGTTGAAAAATAGGCTGCATACGCTGCAGACGTATCTGGTAGATTCAAAGCTTTCTACTTTTACACTAGCAGTGGAGGTCGAATAGTTGACAAAAAACTTCAAGTCGCAGTGATGCCTGATGTGCTGCGACTCGGCCACAATATTGGAGGAATGCGCTTTGGTCGCTCGCAGTGGGTGGAGTTAGAAAGTGAACGAGCGCTGCCTACCAAACAGAGAGAGGAGAAGGAGGAGAGAGAGAAAAAGCAAAGAGACGGGTGGGCAGGCTGCTCACCGTAAACGATGGTTGTCGGATAGAGTCTTGAAGACCTAATGAAACTGGCTGGTTGAATTGTTTGCAGCGATTATAGAGCTCAGTAGCCCGGCGTGCTTTACATCTCTCGGATCCTTGGATGGAAAAACTGCAGCAGCACGCAGATACAGAGTTTAAAAAAGAAGAATAAGAGGACTTGCTTAAAACCTATAGCCTAGCCTATATTATTTTACTAGCGTTTTTTCACTCTTCATTTTCTTCCAGTAAGCCTTTTCACGTCAGCAGCAACTCTTTCGCAGCGGACAGGACCGTTTCATGTTCGGAGCAAGACCAACCTCCCACTTGGACCCAATACCGGCCTCCCGCACTCTTCTGACGGGCTCAGAAGCAGCAGTTCCCGGTGAGAAGAGAGGACCAGGCGCAGCTCAGTCATTAGGATTTCCTCCAGGATTTGTTGGGGAGGGAGGGGGTTCGCAGTCTGGTTTATGGGGGAAGGGGGGGACCTTAGTCACTTCACACCACAATAGACTTTTACAACAGTTATCAACCAGAGCAAGTCTTATATATCCTAGTCTTTGAACGTTTTCGTTTGTATGCATGTATGAAGATTTTGTTTCCCCCTCTCCCGTCTGTTAGGCATTTGCTGGGATGTTTGAGTCGCGTTGTTTGGTGGGGTGAAGGGACCGAGAGAGTGGCCGGAGAGACCAAAGGGACGGAGGCCGAGAGAGGAGCCGAGAGCATGGCTCTGGTAGTGCTGTCTCTCTGGGTGCTAACGAGTCTCACCTGGGCGGACGTGGTCCCGGTGTCAGCCAACAGGCATTCCGTTTACTGGAACAGCTCCAACATACAGTAAGACCCTCATTCCCCAATGCTTATTAGAGTGTATGCGTGTGTGGTTATATGCCATCTCTTTGGATCTATCTATTCTCCACCTGTTAAAGAAAAAAGAAAAATGTCCTGATTTGCACTCCCTGTGCTGTCAGGTTCACACCATCACACTTTTAGTTCATCAGTGGTTTATTGCTGTTGTTTGCTTCATTGTGTCCCTCGAATGCTTTCTCATGTTTGTAGCAGCCCCTTTCCTATTCCGTATTTTTCTTTTCTTTTCAAAAGTGGAAGAAATAATTTAGATCCACACAAGCTATTTAAACAGGCCTCTCATGTTTTCTCTGCATGGTGAAGCTATTTTTGAGTCTCAAACTGCTCTGTCAGACCCCTACTGTGAAGTCAAGGTGGCTCCAAACCATCTTTTCAACACCTCCACTTGCACAACTAGTCGGACATATTTCGTTTCTGTTCCTCAGTCCAACCGCATTGTGTGCATGTTACTATTTATTCAGTGACTCCTCTGCTTTTCTCTCCTCTCTCCTTTACCTTCAGCCATGCATGGCCGAGGAGTAGAAAGAAAAGGAGAGAGATTCACATGTGATTCTTTCTCCTCTCTCCCTTCGTCATGTGTGTCTCTCCTCTCTCAGCCTGTTAGGGCTCTTTCTCTGCCTTCTCCTCTATCTGGTTCAATTAGGAGCACTTCTTCATCCTGACCCCATTGTGTTGTAGCAGTGTCACTATTCAATCTCTCCTTCTCGCTCCCTCGCCAACCTGCTCTCTCTTACAATCCTTTTCTAACCCCCTTTCTTGTTTACACTCAGTCCGTTGGCCTTTTTGTTATCCTCCTAATCCCTCGCTCCTCGCCTCTATCTGGATACAAGTAAAAACGCTTTTTCCCCCTTTCCTTTCTCTTTTTTTGAAAGCTGTCTTTTTAATAGTGTCCTCGTGAGTCCATGGATCTGCTGCTGGATCCTTAAGAATGTAGCGTCAGTCTGCTGCAACACACTAGGCTTATCTCTCTACAGTAAAATCTTGTTTCAAGTTTATGTTGTATTAGCTGCATTTCTGCATGTCCCAATCTGTACATCCACATTCCTTCTCTTCTGCCCAAAATATGCAGATAAAAATATTGTTAATTTGCAACTGAATGGCAGATTTTACACGAAATATTGACCAAGTTTCAAGATTCCATTTAATGAGCAATTCAGCAAGATGTGTGATCTAATGTATTTTGAGTTTTTTCCTCAAAATAATTCAACAATCAACCTAAATTGTAGGTCTCAGAGGTGCACAAGAGCGCATGTCACACACTAACACACACCTTCATTTCTGCTCTCCATCTTGCAGTGAATCCTGTCTATGTGTAAGCTATATTTCGGCTGCCAGGTGGCCCTTAAATCATCACAGTTTGTGGTATTTACCTCTTCAGCAGAATTTACTAGGCCCCTAAGATGAGCAGTCAGATATACAGCGACTCACATTTTATGACTGCACTTATTAAAGACATAAACAAAATAAAAACTCAGAAAATACAGTGTTGTTTTTGCAGGAGGGGGATCGATGATTCTGTCCGCCGATAACAACTCCAGGCTGAGGATTTTAGTTTACAGCATGAAAAAAACTATGAGAGGCAAGTGAATATAGGCCTCACAACAGAATTACTATACATTAAGTACTGCGTAAAGTAAAAGGAGCGGAAAACATAAGATTATTTTCTGTAGTACAATATTGTGAACAATATTAGTTTTCCTGAATGCAAGAAAATTATTTTTTCGCACATTTTTTGAGAAACTAATATTGCTTGCACATTTGCTGCTAATGCATTTTAGCTGATATTTTTCTCTCAATGTTGAGGGTGCTCGTTTTCAATTTCCATACTTTTTCACTCTGTAACGATTTGATAATCAATGCTTATGAAATTCCACCTTAGGTTTCCATATCAGAGACAGAAGTTGATTTAGATAAAATGTGGAAAGAAAACGCTTAAAGGCTTAACGAAAAAAAGGGAAGACGTGAACCCGGGACCTCGGTACAATCAGCTCGTTGTGACATGAGCAGCTTTGACCTTGGTAAAATGTTTTAAGTAATTTGTCAGCTGCTTCTTGCTCTATACTCATACTCTTCGTAAAGTGAAAAACAAGCTGCAGTACATTTTTCAGACAAAGACAGTGGGAGAACGAAAGCAGCCTGGAGCAGCCTAACCTTTAACCTGACTGTCCAGGACCTGAGTACTGCAGAGCCCTGCAGCCTCTCCTCTCTCTCTCTCTCTCTCTCTCTCTCTCTCTCTCTCTCTCTCTCTCTCTCTCTCTCCACACGCTCACTGCCAATACGCTTTTTATCCCAGCGGCAGAATATTCTTAGCCCCTGCAGTATGAGTCTTAGTGTGTGTGTGTCTTTTATAAAAGACTGTGGTTAATTAAAGAACACTTCATCTCAGTGGACCTGCCGCATCCCTGATCTTCCCATCTCTATCGCTCTCTCTCTTTCTCAGTGAGCGCAAGCATACACAATGACAATGTATGAGCAGTGAGTGGGGATAACTTTTTTTCAATTCAGCCTACTTATTGAATTAGAAGACAAAGGGGCCATGGACAGTGCCACACAAAAGACAGATAAACTGCAAGATAACCTGTCTAATCCACTCTTTCATACACTTCCTAGCAAATTTTAAACGACACAGATCCCATTCCTAGCATTTATTTGAATCTCTGCACTCAACACCACAACATCCCACATTTGTCGGGTTGGCTGGCGTGTCTCTAGCCGTTGGCAATCGGCCTCTCTGGAGTTTCTCTAACTCACAGTGCAGTGTGGAGGTTTAGAAGGCCAATAATAAGCTGTAGTATAGCTGTCAGTTTGAGTGGTAAACACATTGTAAAGCCTGAGGACCCTGCAGTTTCTCAACCAGCTTCTGACCCCGAGCCACTCATCAACCACAAGAGACAGGCTGAGACTGTTACCAAGGATTAACCGCTTCACACACAAACACAAACATGTGCATGCACGCTTATGAGTTTCACATATATCTATGATTATGCGAATACACACAAACGCACACACGTCCCCGCTGTGTACTTTTTTAACTTCGAGAAGATGGATCATTTCCTGCGTTTGCGTCTTGCACAATGGCTGTTGCCACTGCCTATCTGTCACTTGTCACTGATATCCCTGGGCATGGACGTGTGTATAATGATGTGCGTTTGTGTGTGTCTGTGAGAACCCGCGCATCTGTGTGTTTGCCCTGTTACAGATGTCTCTGCTCATTGATGGGTGACCGAAACAAAAACAAGTCCATCAGTCCGTTAAATCACACATTATCTTCCACCACCTGGCAATTAACCACTGCTGTGAGTGTGCTTGTGTGTGCATGCGTATATATGTGTATGTGTGTAATCTGATAACGCAGCAGTTAACTGGTTTGCATAATAGATACCTGGTGATATCTCTTAATTTATCGGTTGTGTATTGTGGAATGCAATTAGGTTGCAAATAAACAAACGCATATTCATTTGTAGACAGTAGCTTTGTGTGTGTGTGTTTGCATACGTGTGCGTGTGTGTATCAATGACACTGTCACCTCAACGCATGCCCCGGGAATAAAGCCAGCTATCGCAAGCAGAATTTGCTTCTCATATGAATGCACATGCATGTGTGTGATAATCGATGCAGAGGTGGAACTTGTTTTATATTCATCCAGCTCGTCAGAGTGCAGAGACACGTCACGCAGGGCAGGAGAGAAATAATGCAACAATATGAGAAGAGAGAGACAGTGAGAGAGAAATGCTGTGGGACTGGTTAGAGGAGAGGGGAAGTCAGGAAGAATACAGACAGATTTTGTGTTGAATTATAATAGAGCAGGGGGAGGAGGGTCATCATAATAATGATAATAATGCTTGGCCAGTGCCCTGATCCACACACTGAGTTCTCACATTAGACACCATAAGACCATAAGGCCTAGTTTATGTGTATGTGTGTGTGTGTGTGTGTGTATGAGAGAGAGAGAGAGAGAGAGAGAGAGAGAGAGAGAGAGGGAGGGAGAGAGAGAGAGAAAGAGAGAGAGAGAGGGAAACACAGACTAGAGGATTAAGCAGGCCAATCAACCAACCCCTTGACAGCAACACAAAACTATCTGTCTCCCAGCCCCACTTAGGACAACAACATTTACATTTATGAATATCTGCACAAAGGAGTGTATTACTCACTCACTATCACAAGGCGCACATCCCGCCTGTGTGTGTGCTCGTGTGTGTGTACATGTGTGTACAACCCATTCATCATAGGCGTTCGCGCTGTCGCTACATATGTCAGCTACCGCTGTGATGTGTGTTTGCGCACATGCACACACAAAAATAAAACCTCACACACAGGCTCAGTGATCATCATAACAGTTATATAGACACACAGTGATCAGGCTGTTCACTATCAATGAATAATAAGGCCACATAGTGTACGGGTGAATGGATTCTGGTTTGCGTAGTGACGTGTGGGTGTGTGAGTGTGTGTGGCGTGCAGACGCGCGTATATAGACATCATTAATTAAAAGCAGTAGGGAACACCTGTATGATGGATGAGTACTATATGCATAATAAGATCCAGTGGTTCCTCCCCTCTCTCTCTCACTCTCTTTCCCTCTGTGTGCATGTGTAGGAGTTAATACATTTTTCTGATTGGACGGGTATTGTCTGGTAGGTGAGCCTAGCAATAAGGGACATGTACAAGATAGGAGGAAAAGAAATGAATTATTTTCTCACCCTTTACCTTTTTTTTTTTCCTCTTTGGGGATAAGCTAGATTTCAGGAGTGTGCACCCACCTCTCTGTTTTTCTCTCATCCTCCAATGGAAAAAGCACTCTTTGGGGGGTGGTATTTTGGGAGCTATGTGGTTTAATGTGAATGTTGTGAGACTCTTTCTCTGTCAAATTAACTTGGACTAAAGCTTTCTAGTGCTAGAAAATATGTTGCCTTGCTTTGTTGTCTGGTTTTCCTTCACCTCACCTCACCCACACTTTCATTTTCTTTCCACTCACTTCTCTTGTTACACACTTTGCGATTTTGACCAAAGCCACCTTCAAACACACCTCCTTGCAGATCCTATGAATTTACACACACACACACACACACACACACACACACACACACACACACACACACACACACACACACACACACACACACACACACACACACACACACACATAAAAACACTCACATTGATCTTTAGAAAAAGACAAGCCTGAAATATCGAGCACACCAAGTTTTTTCTACATCTCCTGATTGGCTCTTTCATTTCCTCAAACGCTGTCCCGCTTACATGATCAACTAATCGGAAGCATTGCTGTGAAAATGAAGTATTGATGTTTGGCGTTCGCGCTTGCTCCGTCTTGGATCAAACACAAACTGGTCACTGTAATGGTTTGGATTCAAAGACAGCAGGTTCTTAGGGATTTTAGAGATGTAATTCTGCTAAGACCAAGCCTATACGAGAGTCGCATCAAGATGATCCAGCCTTACATAAAGTAAAGGTCTTAGAGGTGTAAATGCCTGGCCCAGGATTGGGTTTGATTTAAGTGACTGCTGATTCTATGCTGGGGGCTCAGTGATTTGCACAGATGCTTTGCAGGCTGTGTTTATCAAGACTTTCATTGCTAGAAATCACACTGAATGGTTGTCTAGAACTGGTGTTTTTTCCATGAAATGTGTGACACAAACTCAGCAAGGAAAAGACGTCACCATTTACAACAATAATAATCCTAAAGATAAATTAATGGTGATTTTTAAGTTAATCTTAAGTTTCTATGTGGATTTAACACATTCACAACAACAGCCAGATATGATTTAGGTGCAGTAAGTCGATGCAGGAGATATAAAATAAAATACAGTAAATAGCATCACTAGTGCTAGTGTTTCCCACGGGTTGAGATTTTATTTTGGGTAGTCAACTTCAAGGGAGATGGAGGTGTAGCGTGGTGGGCTGCAGTGAATTCACATACAAGTACATGAATGCTGTGTTCTGGCGGACTTTTCCGTCAATGCTCAATTTTTGTCTGCATTTTCACACAAACTTTAACGATGGAAGAAATAATAAATACAGATTAAAAAACATCTGTGTGAGTCGGTCACACAAATGCATTTTATGTACAGGAAGTGTTGACTTTTATGACAATGTACTTATGCTCAAATAAAGGCTTTTTCTTGGACAGATAAACAGGAATTATAATGGTTTACACCATTTGACACTGCATGTCGTTTTTCTTTTTGTAAGAACTCCTTTTAAATGTTACTGTGCCTTGGTTAAAATAATGTTTGACACTGCTGTCGGCCTGTTTTTATGGTCTGAGCACGTCTGTGTATCATTTGGCTAAAACATCAAGGATAATGCATGCAGAACCAATATGTGTTGATAATGTAATATGGAATTACTTGGAATGTGCCCTTATCAATGCCTGGACAAATGATTTATGACACTGTCAAATCACAGAAAGCCACAAATGTACACAATTTTTAACGAACATGTGTGGTATTGGAGGTTGAGACGGTGCATTCACAGTTGTTATGTCCCATGTAATGGCTGTATTTCTTTGTTTTCAACAAAGCTTAAATGGCATGTTTGGCACATTATATCCAACACAAAATCAAAATTATTGAATAGTCAGTATCTTTGAATTTCTATAATAGGCTGTTTCTTGAAATAAAATTTTCTGATTTTAATATTATCACATTTGCTGAAACGTGCATGTTTATCATATCAAATGTCACCTGCTGGGAGCCCCTAATAGCTAAGAGCAGCTCTGCAGCTAAACGCTTCTCAGTTAAAAAAGATGATAAAATGGCTTTATTGCTATGCCTAAAGCGATAGCCAAATATGGCCTAAATCTTAGACTTTTGGGCCAGTTAGGACTAGTTTCCCAATCAGAGATGGTTGATAAATATGTTTAAAAAATGTGGTTCTTGTGTGGAGTTCCCTATTCCACCTGCTTCCAACAACATGCGATCAGTTCGATTGGACAGTCTAAATTACCCAAAGGTGTGTCTGAGACTGTGAGTGATTGCTCTTCTTGCTCGTCTTTGTGTTGCGGCCACTCTCTCTCAGAAGTGCTGTTTGGACAGTCTGAAAATGATGAAAAGCTCCTTTCAGGTGTTTGGACAATGCGGGCCTGAGTTGCCCAATTATTGTAACTTTCCAAAAACCGACAAGCTGGCACACCTGCGTCCTGGCCAGGTGTGCACAGGTGTGAAAATGGGGTTGAGCTCCAAATGTGGCGCAAATTCTTTACAAAAAGTCGTGAGGATTGCAAACAAAATTGGGATCAGCATCTGAACAACAACCGGCACAGATATGAGTCGGTAATACAGACTCTCAGTTCACCTCCACTGTACACTACTAGATGCCCATTCTAAAGCTTTGTGGGACCACACCAATGTTTTTAACAGTAGCTACAGAACAGAGATCAATTTTACATGGCAATTAAGTGACTTTTGATTGCACGAAGACATGGAAGGGTTCACACAAAGTCAAACACACCAATATTGGCTTCTCCATTGGTGATTTCAAGATGTTTGGTGGTCTGTGTTCACTGTTCTGCATATAACCTGGAGGTTATCCTGGGACAGTGTCTGTTTGAGTAATGTAACAGCATATAAAGAAAATGTAGAGCTCACTAATAAATTAAATAGTGACAGTAAAGTGACTTAACAGATATTTTCAGGACAGTTATCTTAACGATGAATTCTCAGAAATCACATTGCAATTAACAGGAGGAGCTGTGTCCGAGTCACACAGTTCTTGTGTTGATTTAAGTTCAAACGCTGCTGTCTGAGGCTGATGAATAGCTTTTTTCCCTTGACAGCCAAATGATTGAATGAACGTCTTTCCACGTTATCTCTTTAGATTTTAGCTAAAATGCGGGGCCAAACTAGAATTTATCTTTCCCACCCATGTGTTAAATTTGAACAAATTGTCCACAGAGAACAAATCCCACAGCGATTGGCTAGAAGCAATACACGAAAACACTCAAATACACACACTCAGACGCACACACTCGATGTTGTTGTTGATATTAACATTATTTTCTGAGCCGACGCCTAAGCTCCAGCAGTGTAATCAGGTGCTAATAACAAGGCTGTGATGTTTACAAGCTGTTTCAAAGCGCTTTATGTATCTGTGTATGTGTGTGTGTGTGTGTGTGAGTAACTCTATGTGATGTCTACCCTATTCCTCGCCAGCGCTCTTGGGGCTTTTGGGGGGGGGGGTACTAATAATGTAGTCTGTCAGCTCCTGCACACACACACACACACACACACACACACACACCAGATGCTCATATGGTGTGTTTGTGATGTGGCTAATGGTAGCAGCGTAGTGGCAGTCTGAGGCCATATGCTGAGCCTGATCACAACAGAGCAGAGTGGTCTAGCGTTAATAAACTCTACCGACATGACAATTAGGAATCCTCCGCATTAAGACAATACAGTCGCACGTGAAAATGCAGCTGTTTTCATCGAACACACTGGGAATCAACTGTCACCGGCCAGGACAGGACAGAGGAGCAGCAGGGAGGAGAGCCACTGCTGGGCAGAATGATGCTTATTGTTGAGCTTTGATCATAAATATTTTTATCGGTTTGTCAATCCGTAAACAACTTCAGAGGTTTTATTCCGACGGGTTTTCATAAGAAACAATTATGGCGAGATATGAGAAAGTCCTGACTGAGAAGGTTTGATTTAACAGCCAGGGTAGAGAAAAAGGCAAAGCTAGGTCCTCACTTCAACAAACTGCAGAGGACACAGAATTATGCTTATTCCATCCACAGAGAAAGCGCGGCAGAGAGGGAGAGTCTTTAATTGAGGTTTTATCCATTTAAGCTGTCACTAAGAGGCCAACTCTGAAACCTTTTAACCACTCTCCTCTCAGTAATGACACAAATCAGAGAGGAAATGTGTTCGTGTCTGAGCGTCGGTGCGAATGTGTGCGGGTGCGTGTGTGTCCGCGCATGTTAGTGTTCGTGAAGCAGGAGGGTAATTATGCGGAAATTGGGAAATGGCTAAGTGAATTATGACCTTGTTTCAGCAGAAGGCTTTAATCAGTCCCAGCCTAGGCCAGGGAGGGAAGCAGAAATGTTCACTACACAAGCACTCTGCTCCTGATGGCAACAGCAACCAGTCAGTGAAACTGTCAACCAGCCTGATGTGTCAGTGGAAACCAGCCAGTAATTTGTATGGTGATGGGCTTATTTAAAAGCCATTCTGTAAATGCATGTATGATCATGAAATAGAGGCTGACGTAGTTTTAGAGTTATATTCTATTGATTTTGTTTTAGTCGTCCGTTGTGTATTGTATCTGCATGTGTGTGTGTGCCTGAGCAATACTTCAGAATCATCACAATATATTGACATTTTGTTTGTTTGTATGTAATCATATTGTAACAAAAAGGGTTGCAACTAACGATTATTTACATCAGTATCAATTCATCTATAGATTATTTCTCAATTAATCGATTGTTTGTTCTTTAAAATGTCAGAAAATAGAGAAAATTGCCCATTACAACTTAACAGAGCCCAAGGTGACAGCATCAGATTGCCTGTTTTGTCCAACTAACAGCTTGAAACCCCCAAAATATTTAGTTTACAATGATATAAAACAGAGAGAAGCATTTTGAGAGGCTGGAACCAGAGAATGTTTGCTTAACAAATGAGTTTAACAATTTATTGATTAGCAAAATTGCTGCTAATTGTCCGTTGAAAATTACAAAACGCTCTTGCCCAAATGAATCATTCCAAGCAAATTAGATCAGTAAATCAGTTATCCATGTTTCTGAAGAGTTCTGTCTGATGAAATGCATGCAGTACTTGCACAGAAAATGACTTGGGTTACTGTCCATTTTGTGATATACAGCAGTAGCCTAGAAACCAGATAAATCTGCAAGCTCATGTTTCATTGAAACACTAGGTTAATGTCAGAAAAATATTTGCTTAAATGTCATGATTTTGATTTTAGCCATACAGCCCAGCCCTTTTCATGTGCATGAGTTATTCACTGTGTTTGAATCTGCTGACAGTTGTCTACAGATTCTGTCCTGTTTCTAAAGTGCACCTACCGGTACAGTGGAAACGCACAAAAAACTAAAGCAAAAATTCAAACTTCTGTCCCTGCCGACCGATGCATGTTTACTCACGTGCGGTCTGTTTGCTGCAGGAAGCTTCATGCCTGATGGGTAGAGGACTCGCAAATCATTGGATTAGGAATTAGAAAAGTTACATTTTGTCTTTATAATCCCTGCTGGGGGTTTATGTGCGTTTACGTAAGTGCACAAATTGTCTCACAACCCCAGTAAGTCTAGCCTTAGACAACTAAACTGCTTCATCTTAAAGGTAAAAAAGAGAAGAAAAAACGTAGCCCAATGGACACCAAAATGAAAATTGCAACTCATTTAATGTTGTTGACTGATTGCAGGAGATGTTGCACAGAACGGCACTGTTCGAAGAATTTAGAATGGTTTGGCCAAGCACATGCACACTGTTGTGATCGATGCCTGTGCAACATGTGGCTGGCTATTACCTGCGAAATCATTTACAATTTTGTTGTAACACTTTTCTGCCTTTAATGTCCATGTGTGTGTTGTGTGTGTGTGTGCATGACTGCTAATGTGTGGATGGCCAGTGTGTTGGCTTGTTCATGTATGAATAGCTCCTGCTGTGCAGATGTGTGTGGTCAGCAGCACTGCTGTGTGTTAGTGTGTCTCCGAGTGCCTTTGTCGGTTCTGGTCTGGCTGTCTATTTCTGTCAGTGTTGGATCGATGGCGTCCCACAGACACACTCTCCTGGATGTTTCAGCCTGTTCCTCCTCTCCTTCTCTCTCGCCATATATCTGTCACTCTGCCCTCCCCTTCCGCCCTCTGCCTCTCCGTCTCTCCTGCTGCCTCTCCCGTTGGCTCGGGAGAGAGTTGTTCTCTGCATCACTTCTTCTTCTCCTGCTCATTGTTCTCCTCTGCATCACCATACTCCTCTCGAGTCGCTCTTCAGATCAGACAATGAGCTCTCAGTGTGTGTGTGTGTGTGTGGGTGTGTTGCTGCTTCTTTATGAAGGACCCCTGTTTTTGGCCAGTTTGTGTTGATGTGCTGAATGCCAATATAATGCTGCAGCTCTTCTATGGTTTTTAAGAAATATGTATGTGTGTGTGTGAGCAGAGTCTGTAACAATCAGTTGATACATTTATGATACCAAAATGAATTGACAATAATAATTTTAAGCAAAATGCCAAATATTCATCGGTTCAAGTTTCTCTAATATAATGACTTGCTGCTTCTCTCAGTTTTATATTGTTGTATGTCGAACATGTTAGGGTTTCAGACAAAACATGATATTTTAAGGGGTCATCTTGAGCTGTGGGAAATTGGGAAGGGCTTTTTTCATTAAACAATTACAGTAATCATTTGATTGAGGTGAAAAATGATAAGTGATGATAGATGATGATAATATTCATTAGTTGGGGCTCTACTGTGACTATAAGTGGGTAATACAATCTTGTATCATAGTACACTGTAAGTAATAGGTTGAAACAATAAGTTGATTTGTTGATATTATTAGTCAATGGGCGACAACAACTACTTTGATAAAGTGATATATTGTTTAGGTCATTTATCAGGCTAAAATGCCAAACAGAAGCTTTCCAAATGTGAGAATTTGTTACCTCTGTTTTATATAATTCAAAATGGGACATTTATACGTTTTTGATGGCTGGATAGACTAATAATAATCTTGTAAGTATGCTTTTAAGGCATCACCCTGATTTATTGAGATACATAAAATAATCATGATTTGCAGCCTTCAAATGTCATTATAAATTGCAAGATGGATATACAGTAGATATCATCATACAGATTTTTTTGAGGAAAATTCTGTTGAAAGTACCGAAATAAAATTCAAGTCTAAACATCGTTACGCAATAAAGTGAGTGAGTTCAAGGGATCATCAGTGTGCAGGAGTTTTTGGTATGACAGGGATGCATCTGTCGATATAATTTTCTGGTGTTCAAGAACTTTGTAATAGTTGTGGTAATTGTTACCTTCTGGAAATTCTATTGAGAAATCATTTGTAGATGAAATAATCAAATGGGAAAGTCTGTTTTTGTCTTTTCCACTTAATTAAATACCTGACAAATCCAGATACTTTATTATTGTCATGTAAAAATCCAATACTTCCATAAAGCAGTCCTTGAAATTGATTTGTAACGTTGCCTGCAATGGCAATTGACAAATTTCTATATATTGTCTATTCATCCAACATTATCTAAGGTGGAGTGTGTGTGTGTGTGTGTGTGTGTGTGTGTGTGTGTGCATGCAGGATTTTAAGCATACCCTCATGTTTTTTACACGAGGGACAGCTGTGTCTTTGTGTGTACATGTGTGGGCACGGAACAGAGTCAATGGTTGTCAATGGAGGGAGATAGAAAGAGGATGGCTGTCCTCAGTGCTTACACCCACGCTGTCTGTAGGCTCTGCTTTCCCTTCCTACGCTCTGAGGCACGGGAAATTTGTGCTAGCACTGCTGTAGTAAGGCCGCATATGAATGAGTGTTTACCACCTCTCTCAGCCAACTCCTCTCTCCTGTTTTTAATGAAAGCGTAAAGTCCAGGGCGGCTGCTGGAGGTGGAAACGCACACGTCTTTATTTCACTTGTGTTATAGGGAGGGAGAATGTAGAGGATAGAGGGGAGTAGTGGGTAAAGGGGGGAAGGGGTGAATGAAGGATGTGGGAGTTGCAGGGTTGTTGTAATGAATGTACTGCAGTTAAAAAGAATTCTGTGTCACTTCCCGGGAGAGAGAGAAATAAAGGTGGTGGAGGGGGAGAGGGAGATGTGGGAGGAGATGTTGAGAAATAGGATGTGTTGTGTTGATGGAGCAGAGTTCTTCGCATCCAGGCAAACTCTCCTCCCATCCTAGTATGTGTGTGTATTAGTGTGTGTGTGTGTGTGTGCGTGTGTGTGTGTGCGTGTGTGTGTGTGTGTGTGTGTGTGTGGGAGGAGGGGGGGGCAGCCTACAAGCATACCACCCACACACATTACCCACACGTATTAGACCCATACATATGCATACTCTTCACCCTCCACCTCCTCTATCTCTCTTTCCATTTCCACCCTCTGTTTTCATACATGCACACACACACACACACACACACACACACACACACACACACACACACACACACACACACACACACACGCAGGCAAAACTTGTTTCACAGGGACAGTCTCTGTCGTTACCTCCCACAGCTTCCTTAAGGGAGTACATTGTTATTTTCTTCCAGCCCTGATCAAATAAAGTGGAGCAAAGAGAGAACACACACACACACACACACACACACACACACACACACACACACACACACACACACACACACACACACACACACACACACACACACACACACTCTACATCACACAAAGATGTAGAATAACACACATACCATACACTCCTATGTTTGCTAAACCATGATTGAATAAAACACATAATGAAGACACCCACCTGCCCACTCGTTGTGTGTGTTGTAAATTGACGCTCACACAACATGCGCTGAGTGTTTTACCCCCTTGAGTTGAATTGTAAATCTGAGCATATGTATTGGATCACAGGTTGCAATTTTCTACAGCATCAGTTCAGATAATCAAAGGCTCCATGACACTCTTCTCTTAGAGCCGATAGGGCTGCAGAGATGGCGGTGGATAGGCAGAGAGACCAGTTAAACTCTGCATCAGCCATATCTGTGGGCCTCTGTTAGTGCTGGAAAGCGGAAAAAAGACAGAGAGAGCACACAAAAAAAAAGACCAGACAGAGAAGAAAAAAAATCATTGATGGAGGGGAAAGGGAAGGAGGGGAGGGCACAGAAGAATAGAGAAAGAAGGGCCCTGCAGAACAGTACTGCCAAAACCGAGGTCGATTGTGATGAAAATGGCCGTTCACATGACCACAATAGCAGCTGAGTGACAGCACTAAAGCAGCATGGACGGGCTTATCCTGATCACTCAGGGCCTTGACTGGGGAAATCACAATGCCCTGGAGATCTGTCCTTTTTGGGCTTGGAGGATCACAGAGCGCCCACGGTCCCAAGCTTTGGCCCTGAAACGTTCCTGACATTACCATATCAATGCCGCCTCGGCTATTCCGCCAAGGAGCAGGGCGGATAGCGATAGTGCCTCCCGGTTAGCATCGCCCTGTGCCTTCACAAGGCTATTCAGCGGGGAGTCAATGCTAACTCAATGCTAAGTGTGAATGGGAAGAAGTATACGCTCACTCCTGTAGCGTGAACTCATGTCTGGCGGTCCATTCAGGCCGGTGTTTGTGTGTATTTGAGCTTCTCTGTGTATCTCTCCTTTATCTCTCTGCCCCATTTTATTTTTCACATTTTAAATTGTTATCATGTTTATCTGTACTTCTCTACATTTTTGGTGCTAACAAAACTGCGTCCATAGAGTATTGAACATTTAAAAAAACTAAAAGTTCCTTGCTCTTCTTCACTTCTAAATAAACATTTTATGTAGATCAAGTTCCTCTACAGCAATGATAACATTTAACATTTGAGTTTCAGACATTTGACTTCTTTTATTACATTATAGAAAAGCACAAATCCTCAATCGCTCAATGACAACTGGGCAAACATTTACTTACAAATCAGTATCAAACCAATCAAACCAGTTTCCACTTTGGAGAATAATAAAGTTCATCCATCCTTCCATCCAAATCATACAATTGTGGTAAGATTATTTTCTTAACTGCTGTTTCCAAGGTCCAGAATTGAAAACCAACATGGAGAAGTCTCCAACAATGTAAATGATCTAGATCTACAGACAAATGGGCAAACACCTCCTGGACTGGGTTGGGCCAGCTCTTTCTAAATCCATTACTAAGTTTGTGTGTTACGTCTTTCAGACGTTTGTCGTAACTCTAGATAGTTTCAATCTAGTGATTTATCTGCTAAATGAATGGGTAAGTAGCTTTGTCCAACTGAAAGCAACCAACACTGTAAACAGGAAGTCAGTAGCACCACGAGCTGTAGCATAACATACAAAAATAAGTTTTAGGACGCCAAACAATATATTAAACTTAACTGCCAATCCGTTGTAAATGTAAACTTTGTTTCATTTCTATATGATTACTTGTAGTAATATATGTGTTTAGTATACATGGTATGGTATGGTAATATGATGGTAGTATTCATACAGTTTAGAATGAGTGGGATATATCCAACCCGGTCTCATGCCAGTTCGTGAAATGGTCACGTTATTTTGATTTATTGATTCGTGTACAGGTCACGATTTTCTCGTTTATTTTGTGTACAGGTCATGATTTGAATGACCATTTCACTAAATGCCATGACGCAACAACGGGGAAATGAAATGCCACACGCCGGCAACGGACCGCCACACGCGGGACGCGATCCCCGGGCGCAGGGACACAAGTCCTGTGTTGTTTGACCCATCCACCACCCCGACCAACCTCCCTGCGCGGATTTTCGCCTTATCAATACTACTCGCTACCATAATCGTTCTGTGATCATGAAATATGCTTCCCATTGAAATACATTACTTGTACATTACTCGTGCTCACCACACGAAAATAATGACATTAACGTGTTCAGTACACAAATCAATAGATTCAAAAACGTGACCATTTCACGAACTGCCATGAGACTGGGCTGATATATCCGATCGTGCTAAGCTAACAGGCGCTAATTTGACTTTTACTTTTTAGGAAATGTAATTTAATATCTTCCCAGTTTACATCAATATTTACCATATTTTGATCATGTCACATATGTTGACCATATTCCAGTACCTTTTTTTCTTCTTCAGTCTAAATGGGTCGTATTATTAGCAAGCAAATGTCAGCATTGTCTGTTGGTTCAATTAGCTACGTAACAGTTATACTTGGCAGATAGAATATGTACATTTTTAGTAATAATAATCTCTGCGTAAGAACTAGTTTGGTGCTACATCCTGTTTTTAATTAGTGATGCGTAAAGTTTGACCTTAGTGTAAGTGGCTCCTGCTGATCTAGATGATATGGTATTAAGCTACAGAACAGCTACTACATGGACCTTGTGGTGAGATGTTTTGGATAGATATAGAAGATAGATAGAAGAGATATCATATCTCTTCAAGTATCTATCCTCCACAACCTTGTACCACTTCCCTCAAATAGAAAACTACTAAAACAGCAGAGTTGAGGGTGTGTAAGAGAGTATGGTGTGAGAACAGGTTACAACCTTCCCGTGTTGTAAGGATACATGACACTCACAGTAGATGGCCTTTGATATCATTACAATGCAATTAGAGATATTAGACAGTAAGAGTACAAGCCACAATGCGGTGTTAACTTCATTATTACGCCATGGGGAGGAAATGGATGATCTGGAGAAGAACGGCTAGTTTTTCAATGATGCAAAAGAGATAGAGACAGTGAGGAAGGAAGAAATGAAGGAAGGAGAAAATCGATGGCTAAAAGTAAAGGATGCAAAACTAAAAGGGCAATGAAGAGAGGAAGACAGGTGAGATATTGGTCGTAAAATTCTTGCTTTGTCATTGGGAATCAGAGCTATAGGGCAGGACTCGGTTTGATTTTGTTGTTCTTGTTTTAATCTGTCAGTCAGTGTGCACACACACACACACACACACGCACACATGCACACACACGCACACACACACACACACACACACACACACACACACACACACACACACACACACACACACACACACACACACACACACACACAGGCAGATAGCCTCCAGTCTGCCACTGCCTGTCTGCCTGTGTATCGGCAGAGAGCTGAGAGGTTATCATGCGTCGTCAGGTGCCAGACTCTTGGTAGCAGGTTTGTCATTTGTAATTAGAGAGTAAAGGAGAGCTGGCTTGTTTTTCATCACCTCTCTCTCCTATTCTGTGGCTGAAGGCTGTCTCTGGGTATCGACAGACAAGTGACGACACACACACACACACACACACACACACACACACACACACACACACACACAAATACATGCACTGACACACGTTTGATGGGCCAAGTTTGATTCCATTAAGTGGAGTTTGTCAGTTAGTCAGTGAAGTGTTGGGATGAATGCTGATGACCAGACAGCGAATCCCACAGAGCTAAACAGGATCTAAAGCAGCCTGTTCAGACACGCACAACACTGAGGGTGACTGAGCAGTGGCAGGCCTAACTATGATTATTTTATGTCAGTCACACACACACACACACACACACACACACACACACACACACACACACACACACACACACACACACACACACACATACACACACTATCTGGTGTTGTATGGCTATGTGGTCACGGTCCATGCGGCTCTGAGTTCTGGTCACGGTTAAAAAGGCTTCCTTCTGGAGAGGAGGGGGGGAGTGGAGTCTTAAGACGAAGAAGGAGATGGGGGGGGGGTGGAATAAGAGGAGCAGGAGATAATAGGAGAGGGCTAACAGTGGGGGTGGAGGGCTGGGATGGACCAAAGAGGGAGTGAAAAGGGGAAGATAGAGGCTGAAGGTGGGTTTTCCGAGTATGAAAGCCTGCGTGCCTCCATTCCTGTGCCATTGATGTATTCTAATGCTAAGTGTGTAAGGCTGGGCCTCGACTGGTCTCTGGGAGAGACGAGCCTTTGATAGGCACAACCAAGCTCTGGGACAGACCCCTCGCATGCCATTCATATGCATATCTTTCTGTGTGTGTATATCTATGTGTGCATGTACACACTGTTTTTTGCTATTTAAGTAACTGTTTTTTAGCAATTTGCGCCAGTGGTAGATTTGTCTAATTTCCATATCAATGTGGCAATGTTTTAGGTTGTTTTGAGCATAGCACACACTAACACTAAATTACCCCCTAGGACCATGGTGGTGGATGTTTTTATGATCTGGCATTCTATGATTCTGTGTGTGAATTTTTCATGGAGCTTGAACATGCAGCGTTTCGTGTGTGGCCGCGGTGTAACAGACCACATCTGATCATGTAATTGGCCATCTGCAGAAGAGGGCAAAGTGCAGAATCTCAAAGAGAACTACATCTCACCAGCCTGTTCAGAAGGTGTGTGTGTGTGTGTGTGTGTGTGTGTGTGTGCGCCCTATAAACTATGTGTGTGAAGAGATGGCGCGCTGTTGTGCCGATTGCTTTGTTTGCCGTGTGTTCCGGTCCCTGACCGATTATAGCATGAAATTCCACACACATTGTATAGCAATGGGGAGTCTCACATGTGGACAGGCACACACAAACAATTCAACACCCACAATAACACACCAAAGCGAGAAGTCAGAGAGGGCTGTTAATGACTGTCGAGGACAGAAAGGGAGCGGGACTGTGGTGGTGTCAAAGCTTTGTGACAGATGCTGGTTGTAAAATGCCTTGCTCACAGGTTTATTGTTATGAAAAAAGTAGCGGCCAGATTCAGCGAGATCGATGCCATTCCTGCTTTCTTTCTTTTTTTTCACACACACACACACACACACACACACACACACACACACACACACACACACACACACACACACACACCCTGGGTCCTAATCCCTCTTCTGAGCCCTGGTGAGTCCCATCACTGACCCTTGTGTCTCTACTTCCCCTTCCTACTCGGATTTGTTCTTCTACTTCAACCTCCTCTCCTGCTTGTTCATCTTACTTCACCTCCTCTCACCCGCATACTTCTCGGATTGCTATGTATTTATCTGTGTGTGTGTGTGCGCTGTGCATGTGAGCGTGTGTGTGTTTTTGCGAGAGATAGGATGGTGGGGGAGTGTGTCAAAGAGTGCTCATCTTTACACTTTCATTGCCTCTCTCTTTCTGCTCAAGAATATGATGGATGTTTCAAAACAGAGCGAAGCCTGAATATCAGTGCCAGCCACTGATGTTGCTTTCAACTCTTGAGTGTGTGTGCGTGTAGGTGTGTGTGTGTGTGTGTGTGTGTGCTTAGAGGCACTGGAGGTTATTTGATCTCATTGTGTTGTTGGAGAGGATGCTGCTCTCTTGCTTTATGACCGTCGCTGTAGGGAGATATTCAGCTTCACCTGCCTCTCCTCAACAATCCATCATCCCTCTCTCAGCAGACAAACGCACTCCACTCATCTTATTACTTCCCCTCACACTCTCAGAAACATTTAAGACTTTCTCTCGCACTTACACATTCCATAATGTATGCACATATTCTCAGACTCCACAGTTTTTCCCATAAGCTGAGAGAAACGAGCAAACTGTCTGTGTGTTTGTGTACAAATGAGTGACAAAGTGAGTGTGTGCGTGTGCTATAATTCTGATAGTGTTTCTGCAAGTGATTATAAGCCGATGCAGTGTGTAAGCAATGCAGCTCCTTCGTTAAGATGTTAAGTGTGTGGTAAACTGAACAGGGACGAGGACTTGGCTAATGACTGTTTCTGCACACTTCATCAGATTGCTCGCCCGCAATATTGCCTCATATCACTCTCTGGCACCATTGGCGCTTAATAGTGTGTGTGCGTTTGATAGTGTTTGCGTGCGCGTGTGTACGTCTGATCACGACGTATATTGCTTTGTAGAGCCATTACAGTTTAATAGGCGTAGTGGAATGCACGGTGCGTTAATGCTCCAGCAACATGGAGTAATGACACAATAAAACAATTAAATATGGTGGAGGAGAATTACTTTTCGAACAAGCCGCACCTAGAAACAATTTGGACTGAGACGGAATAAACAGAAAGTACAGATTAGGCTTATTAAGCTCTACCTCTCTCTTTCTCACTCACATTCTTCATTGGCTTCCAAATCTCTGCCAGTATGACTGTCTATCTGCTAATTCACAGACTGATGAAGCAAAGAGAAATTCTCCTTGGAATTAGAGGGAGGTGATTTGTGAGTGATTATGTGCATATGTACGTGAGCGTGTTGTAATGGGAGGTAATGGGTTGCCCGAGAACACATTACAGTTTTCAAATTGAGAGCTATATCCATTATTGATCAGTCGTTCGATTATTCTTTTAGATTAATTGTTTAGTCTATAAGGTGTCTGAAAATGGTGAAAAATCACAATGACAATTTCTCAGAGCCTGATGTGACGTCTTTAAATTGATTTTTTTTTTTTTTTTTTGATGGAAAGTCCAAAGCCCAAAGATATTCAATCACAGTGATATGAAGTAGGGGAAAAGGTAATCTTTAGCTGGAAGCAGCAGATGTGTGGCATTGTTCTTGATAAATGATGAATTGATATCTGAATCGAAGACAGATTTCTATCAATTGACCAATCGTTACAGCGCTATTCAGATAATCTTTTTAGGGTAAACATTCATAGTCAATAGTTCAGCAGTGTTGCATTAAATCATTTCAAAAACGACAATTATTCTGTTTGTCCTTCTGTGTGGAGCTTACAAGTTCTCCGAGTGTCTGCGTGGGTTTCCCTTTGGTGCTCTGGTTTCCTCAGCAGTCCAAAATCCTGTGTGTTGGAACTTGTAGTTGGGCCTGTAGTTGTGAATGTGGGCGTCCTATCCTGGGTGTACCCTGCCTCCTGCCCATTTTATTTATATTTATTTGCTGGGATAGACTCCAGTCCCCACCACCTTGCAGTGGAAAAAATGTATTTAAAAAATGAATGGATAGTTTTTTTCAATTCAAATTTTGTATTATTTCAGATTGTTAAGATCATTGTGTTGTAATCTACGGGAGAAGCCTTTGTACAAATCTTACATTGATTAATTACAAGTTATTCCTCTTATTCTACATGAAGCCGTCAATAAGGAAACACCACTGTTGTGATCTTTTTTTCACATTTTCCCAAAATGTTGTCAAATTGATGTTCCATAACGGGAGTAACAGACAGTCTCAATTTTGAGATGTTGAACCAAACACATTCATGAAACAAACTGTAATTTGCTGTGTGTGGTATTATTTCTCTCTTATTCATGTTACTGTCTTCTATTTGCCTAATGGACAAAACATATGGTAATGAGTTTTACTTTGGAGAAGGAGTAACTTTGCAGTATAAATACAGTAGTTACTAATTTTGGCAAATACCTAAGTAAAGTAACAAGTTCATTTGAAAGTAAATACCAGTTACAAACAAGGCAACAATTAGCAGTACACCTCTCTCACAGCCAGTCAGTATTAAACAGTTCCCCCCTTGCATGTCTGTGTAATTTTGAAAATGCTCTAACACACATATGAGACGCATCATTTCCAAGGTTAATCTAAATCACATCAGTGGTGTCTGGAGTAAATTTAAAAAAAGAAATGACACAAATGAGCATTGTGATCTTTTCCCAAAGCGAACTAACAGACTAACAAACAGAAGGAGAACAATTAAGGTCAGACCTCCACCCATATTCAGTGTGGGCGACAGCCATATGTGTATATCCGTGTTTAAATGCTGAACTGTTTATGTGTTGGTAAGTGTGGGAGTCAGTGTGACTGTAAATTCACTGACTCACCGACCAGACTGCAAATCACAGGGAAATTCGTCAATTTTTATGTAGGTGTTGGTCTTAGAGTCTCCCTTCTTCTTCTTCTTCTTCTTCTTCTTCTTCTTCTTCTTCTTCTTCTTCTCTATTTGTCCTCTCTCACACATGTCTTTATGTAATCGTTTATAGGGATCTGTTGAGAATTAGAGATCGAAAACCCATTTACAGAGGTTACCTGCGTAAAGTCAGCCTATGTCTGCTGTGAAATCGAAACCTTACCCTCTGCCACTCTCTCCCTTTCTCCCTCTCTTTTTTTCCCCACTCTCAAACAGTGTCTCCCTCAACCTCTCTCTCAGAGGGGTCACGACTGCACAATGCAGGAGCGATAAAAGCAGAGATAAGATGATTGGGAAGAAATGAGGGAATTTGTTAAAAAGAGAAGGTTGGAAAGAGAGGTCGTTAGTGAGGAATAAAGAGGAGACAGTGGTGAGGTGAAGCCACATTTGATGGGGGATGAAGAGCAAGGCCACATAGAGGTGTAGGTTTAGTTTTTATTGTTCCACACCAGGCAGATGATTTTCACCCTAAAAACGAAGCTTTTTGGAAATGCTCTCAAAAATGGATAAAATGGATAAATGTATTGAAAACAATACATTTGGCCTTAAAAACATTTGAGTGCCACTTTTCAGAGATACAGTCAAGGGCTGGGAGATAACTTAATTCAATTGTTATTGATACTGAATTCGATTTTTGAGATATTGCGGTTCTAATGTCGGCATGATGACATTTGATGAAATGTGTCAGTGTGAGATATTTATTGAAAATAAATATAGAGCAGTATATTTTCTGCCCGCCATTGTATTTGGGTGTTTGAGTGTGAAATATACGCAGTTTATAGCACCCTAAAACATTCCCAAAATGGAGTGAAATGTATTGTCCATGTCAATGGCACTAACAATCACACAATGTAATGTGTCACATTTTATGGATGCTAAAAAAAAACAGTCTTCTGTCAGTGATAGCACAAAATGATGATTCATAATTATCCAAAATGTCGTATTACTGCTCACTATAAAGTAAACTACTGAGTGATTATTATAGAAAGTAATGCATGAATACACATGAGAGTTATTTCAGACACAACCCAAGATGTAGTTTAAGTGAATCACCCTATGTGGACTCTCAACACAATTACATTGAGGTAATGGTGTTGTATTCATCGCAATATTAATTTGATCCATATCAGCACTACATCAGACATGCCGGCAGCAACATTAAGCATCAGAGTCTCTGTGACCGTTCATTTTTGTAAGCAGACATAGCTGAGGATGCAAAACAGGTGTGTTATTGACACACATTTACATTCATGTTGTCAGACGATGCACAAATATAAAATAGTGTGATTTGATTGAGGGTGTCATTAAAGCTGCACAGGAACCATCAAACCCTAACTCATGCCTTGGTAGCAACAGGTAGCATTTATGACCTTCGATCACTGCTAAGTATTACCTTGAAAACCAGACGATAAAGTGGAGGTACAATTTTTTAAGATTGTTTTTTTGGGCATTTTAGGCCATAGGACAGATGAAGACATGAAAGGGGAGCAAGAGAGGGGGAATGACATGCAGCAAAGGGCCACAGGGCAGAGTTGAACCTGTAGCCACTGCGTTGAGGAGTAAACCTCTATAAATGGGCGCCTGCTCTACCAGGTGAGCTAACCAGGCACCCAAAGTGGAGGTACAATTTTGTGTTTGCCAACTGAAAGAGATGGATGAAGACGAGATTTAGCTGGGTTTTTTCCCCCCCAGCTTACATGGCAAAGTTTTACAAAAAAGACTTGAACAATGCAAGTGTGGATGGAAGCCTGTTTGGCACCAAAACAATATCTGCATGTGTTTGGTCATGGCTAAAGTGAATGAGAGAGATAGATAGGAAAAGTCTCAATGGTGTTTTTTGCCTCCAACGGCGCCTTCCAGGCAGCTAACCCTAACCTTAACCCTAAACATAACCATTGCCACGCTGCCTGGGAGGAGACGTTGGGGGCAAAAAACACCAAAGACCTAGGAAAAGAGGGGTCGGAGTGGGTTGAGAGTGTGTTTTTAAATAACGCTTGGCGACCAAAAGGGGGGTTGTGGTTTGGGGATTTATGGTGAGAAATAGCGTGATGTGAGTGTGAGAAAAGAGAGGAGAGCATGAAATGATGGAAAACAGAAAAACGCTGTGGGGAAGTGGTTTGGGCCTGTAGCAAGGAGAACTGTGAGTGAGTAAAGTGACAGAGAGGGCCATTGTTCGAACGCGAGAGAGAGAAAGAGTGTGAGAAGGAAGAGAGAAGAGGCATACATGAGTCAAGATAGTGATAAACTGGAGCTGGGTGAAGGAGGACGACGGAGATGTGTTAGGGAGAGGGGCGAGGCAATGAAGCGAGAGAGAAGCAGAGGAGGGAGACAGAAAGTCAGTGTAACTGTAACAGAGTCTGACACAAAGCTCCGACCTAAGCTAATAGGCTGTCTATTAATATCTCTTACTAATGACTGCCACTCCCTGTCACAGAATGGCAGAGAGCGTAATCCTTATTCATCAGTTTTTAACTTTTACTTCCTGAATAATGATCCTGATAAAGTCTTTAAATATGGAGGAGAACACAGCGACCTGCTGAGTGATATTCATTTTTTTTTAATGACATAGGAGCTGCAGTAACCTAGGCTGAGTGAGAAGAGACTGGCTTTAAGGCTGGAGGGTTGCTGGTTTTTAGTCTCCAGTCCGACAAATAGTAGGGGACAGTGATTGACTAACCAGCGACCAAAAACAGCACCACGTTAACGGAATAGTTTGACATTTTGGGATTAGGGATTTTCTTGCTGAGAGATGGATGAGAAGATTGATACTACTCATTATGAAACTACAGCCAGCAGACCTTAGCTTAGCATTAAGACTGTGAACCGGGGGAAACCGCTAGCCTGCCCGTTTCCGAAGGTAACAAACTAGCACCTCTAAAACTCTTTAACATGCTAAATCTGATTTGTTTAATCTGTGCAAAAACACAAGACATAAGATGTTGTTACTTTTGGACAGGGCCAGGCTAGCAGCTACCTGTTTTGGATTTCTTCACTCAGTACTAATGTTGGTCTAAACACAGCCTCTCACTTAGCAAACGCTGCTTTTATGCCCTTCAGCAAGGCACTTAAAGTGTGATTCCAATGTGATCAGAGTTTTTTTTTCTATTTCTCATTTTTCATCCATTTATTGTTAATTCTGTTTTAATACGCATAGTTAAATACATTTTTAAGTACTCCTTGCAATACCTCTCAGGCTCATTAATTCCCATTCAATTACAAACAGCACAGAAATCCTTAGAGACGTCTAATTCAGTCAGTGAAGGTAATCAGTCAGTGTGAATGAGAAGCCAAATAATTGTGTTGCATCAGCACACTGGCACCAGGCAACACGGATTTGCTTCAGAAGAGTGAATATCAACACTACACTGCAAAAACAGAACATCTGAACTGAAGTTTGTGTTTTGTTATTAGTCTGATTTCCTCTCTTTCGTCTCTTAAAAATATGGTGGACCTCAATTTATTGCAGGGCCACAGGCAGGGGGAAGGAAGATAGAGAAGGCAAGGATGCATAAATTGCAAATTAAGAAAAAAACAAATCTGTTGTTTATCTCAAAAGATGGTTTAGAGTCTGCCTTCAGGAAAAGCTTTAGCTAACACCTGAAATCTATAGACAAGCCAAAGCAATGTGCTGGTCAAGGAAAGAGAGAATATGTCACATTCCACACAAATGGGAAGCAATCTAGAGTTTAAGATGTTGCTGAAAAACTGTCATGTAGACAGGAGAAGCCTAAGATCAACTAAGCTACAACCACCTACGTTACAAAAGCACTGTAAAGCAATCACAAGTATTGCAAGAGACTGCAGAAAATGAGAAATGTGCAAACAAGGTGGAATTTTCCTTTAAACCTGTGTGGATCCCATCAACGTGCTCGGTTACCAGCAGAAGACTGTCACTGGAGAATAAAAAAAAACCAGCAAAATGTGAAATTGCACATGGTCCAATGAAAGGGACAATGCTAATAAACAGTAACAAATTACACTATACCCACCACCTCCCTTCTCTCCGCTGCTTGCCTTTCATTGGGTTCTTTTTAATTCCCAGTTTATGCTTCCAAACTTCCTTCACCTGCATCCTTTCCTTTCTCCTTAGTTCCTCCCACTTACAAGGCCAGGAAGAAATGTAAGGTTACAAAGTGAGACAGTGGAGTCAGTGCAACATATGGCGCTTTTCCATTACATGGTACCAGCTTGACTCACCTCGACTCTACTCGCCTTTTTTGGTTTTACGAAAAAAAGTACCTGGTACCTGCTAACAGGTACTTTTTTTAGTACCTCCTCAGTCGAGGTTCCAAGCGAGCTGAGGCGAGCCGAAAAGGTGACGTGAAAGCGACAGACGGGGGTGTCCTGAACAAACCCGCTATTTTTAATCAGTTTAGCCAGCTGTTTTTTTTTGCTGCCTCCAGCTTCATTTGAAACAAAATGTGTCTTCTGGCAACACACACCTTCGACATGCTGTGTGTTTGTCGCGTTAGGTCACAGTAGTTTACTGCGGCGCCGCTTGTTTACAGTTCTGCGGAGGCTCCGGCAGAGCTTTCGCCGTACCCTACGTACACACACACATGGCCGGCTCCACGCACACACCAGCGCACAAGTATAAACATCAGGCCACTTTTACATAGGCTACACAGGCTACGGCGAAAGCTCTGCGCGGAGCCTCCACAGAACTGTAAAACAAACTCAAGTGGCCTGATGTTTATACTTGTGCGCTGGTGTGTGCATCGATACGACATAACGACCAGCCATGCTGAGGCGGTACTAAAATCTGCAATGGAAAACGGACGCACAGTGTGTCGAGTTGAGGCGAGGCGAGTAGAGTCGAGGCGAGTCGAGCAGGTACCATGTAATGAAAAAACGCCAATATATTTTTGTTAAGTGGGATGTCTTTGCTCAGCCAAGCGCCATTGTATGCGACACACATTCCAATTAATGACGTCCACACAGGATGCAGTTGTGTGTCTTTCTCATTGGGCTGCTCTGGAAAGCTTTACCCTCTGAGAACCAATTGAAATGTCCTTGATAACCGAGGGTCTTGATTGGTTTTCAGCACACCAGCTGGATGTTGGAGTGTGGCAGAGGTCAAAAACCAAATCGCTCCTTCCTCTGCTTCTTTCTCCAGACTGCCTGTCTGCCTCTCTCCTCTTCTTCAGCATGTTTTTGCCTTAAAACATCTTAAAACAATTTTGCCTTAAAACATCATTTTTGCCTTAAAACGTCCTTTTGACCCTTGACACACACACACAGACACAGAAATAAGGGTATGCAAAAGCCAAAACACACACACTGTAATAATTTTGTTTTCTCTCTGGCTGCCCCAGTTTGCTCCTTGCACAGTGGTTATGTAAAGACAGGACAAGTGTATTCTCACTGCTAACATACACACACACACACACACACACACACACACACACACACACACACACACACACACACACACAAAATACTATACTGTATAGTAGCATTGTCACGTCATTGTTAAATGGTGCATTAAGCCCTCTGTAATGGGCGGCGAGAAACGCAGTGAGATGTATAAACAACATCATATAGGCACAGTTGCGCTGGGAAGACATGATGGCGTGACATCATTCTCCCTCTCTGCCATAACGGCCGCGCAGGGAGAGAGGCGTGGTGCGAGGGGGGGAGAAAGGGAGGAGAGAGTGTGAGGTAGTAAGAGAGGAAAATAAACAAGTTGAGAAAGAGAGATGCGAGAGACAAGGGAGTAATAAAGGGAAGGCAGAGACATGAAGGCTGACACTGCACATTCATACTCAGTGGGAGGTCCAAAGTGTTGTGTGTTTCTTACACCTCTGAAGTTTCTTTGTCTATTATTAGTCTCTCATAAGACAACACTGTGTGTGTGTGTGTGTGTGTGTGTGTGTGTGTGTGTGTGTGTGTGTGTGTGTGTGTGTGTGTGTGTGTGTGTGTGTGAGACACGTATCTGGACCGTCTGCTGCTGCATTAACATGCATGTAGAAGACCTTTAGAGTCACCAGGGTGGTATAACACACACACAAATGCCTGCTACATATAAATGAACAGCAATCTGTTCCTTGTTACAGCTCGTATGAGTCACTGTAACGGAGCATTGCCTCAGTCAAAGGGCCAGACACACACCCGTACACATACAGCGTATTAGCCAAGCTTGAAGGTATATGCTGCTGGAAACACCAGTACAGTCCCCCTCCCCTTCATTTCCTCTCTGACCTCTCGCTCTGGTCTTTTTCTCCTTCCCTGACCACCCTTATGTCCTCCCTCCATCTCTCGCTCCTTTGTTTCACACGTCACTCACCCTTCCTCCTTTTTTCGCCAATTTCACCACCAGCATCTGAGCAGGAACATGTAACTCAGGGTCTGTTTTTGCAATCAGCACACAAACCGATACAACAGTGACACGGTGGCATGTGCACAAGCAGACACACAGCATAAACAATGATTTAATTTGTGTGTTTATGCAAAGCCAGCATTTGCTATTCAAACTAGCCAACCACGACCAATTACAACCAATCCAATTACTTTCTACATGCAACACTTGATATCAAGAAAAGGTCTGCTTAGACCTCAGTGAACAATGCTGCGATTCAAACAAGCACATGGGGATGATTGTGTGTGCATGTGTGTGTGTGTGTGTGAGTGTGTGTGTTAGCTGACCTGCAGGTTATTCCCTGGTTGGCTCATCGTCATGTCTGATTGGCTGACTGCCGGTTTCATCACATTGCACCAGAGACAGAAACAGACCTCATGGCCTCTCACCCACAGGTGTCTCTCTCTCTCTCTCTCTCTCTCTCTCTCTCTCTCTCTCTCTCTCTCTCTCTCTCTCCGTCCAATGTTGGCTGACTTTGGTTTTGTCTGGCAGGCCAAGCTGTAGGGAAGCACTTTGATTAAAGAGACAGAAAAAAAGCTCACACTGCCATCTTTGAAGCAGCTGTCCTGCGCATGAGAGTCTCACACGCACACAGATAACACGCACACACGTGCCAGACAAATTCACATGGATACACAAACCTACACACACACTCGTAGGCATACACATATGAGGACAAGTCAGCCTGCAGGAGCAGCTGTGACACCTGCAAATGTGTCTGTAACCTGTCTGCTGCTCGTATTAGCAAATAAATATATTTTCTCTTACCTGCCCAACGCACACGTACATGCATCCACACACACATACACACACACACACACACACACACACACACACACACACACACACACACACACACATACACACACACACACACACACACGCACACACACACACACACGCACACACACACACACACACACACACACACACACACACACACACACACACACACACACACACACACACACACTATCTGCTTATCATCTCTTCTTTAAAGCAGCCATATTATGCTCATTTTCAGGTTCATAATTGTATTTTAAGGTTGTACCAGAATAGGTTTACATGGTTTAATTTTCAAAAAACACCATATTTGTGTTGTACTGCAGTGCTCTATCTCACTGCTGCAGCTCCTCTTTTCACCTGGTCTCTGTTTTAGCTACAGAGTGAGACCTCTTTTCTTCTTCTTCTTCTGTACTATCTTTGATTGCACTGCACATGCCCAGTAGCTCAGATGTAGATCATGTCAGCTAGCTAGCTCCATAGACAGTAAAAGAAAGGCTGTTTCTACAACTTTGGTCAGTTACAAGGCAGGATTAGCTGGGAGACTTCAAAATGAGGGCGCACATGTAAGTAGTTCTTTTGTAGATTATGGTGAACTTGTGTGTGTTGTAGCAGTGCTTTGCTATTGAGAACGAGGTAGCATGCTAGCATTAGCATGCTAGCGTTAGCCATAGCGTTAGCCATAGCGTTAGCATGCTAACGCTACGAGCTAATGGTTGCGGTTAGCCTGCTCGTTTCGGCTTGTGACGTCACAAGCCGTGCCGATTTTGAACAGCTCACCCAGAGACTGAAGGCAGGACACATTCAGAAACTGTATCTCACTCTAAACAGCATGAGTGGATTTTTTTCAAAGTTTGTATGTGTATGGAAGCACCAGAGACACAACATAACACCCCAAATCCGAGAAAAAGTGATTTTTTCATAATATGGGCACTTTAACAGCTAATGTAGCTTCATCTTCATTTGTTCCAATTTTAGAAGGTGTTCAGAGCAGACAGTCCAAACAGCCATGTCTCTTAAAAATTACGTTCCCATACAACTGAACTGCATTCTCTATTACATTTTTGGGGAAAACATATTTTTGTCCCGGGTTTTGTTTGTTTTTGATGTATCACAAATGTGTGTCTAATCAAAGTGTGCATAGGGAGGAGGTCAGGGTGATGATATGTCAAACAAACATTACCCAGGAGGCCACTGTTCCTGTCCCGTGAGAAACCAAAAGTCAAAGTTGACTTATTTTGACTTACTAACATGCCTAATTTACTTACGTCACAAAGTTAATTTACGTAACGTACTTAATTTACGTAACATGCGTAACATACTTAATTTACGTATGTAACTTAAGTAACTTTACAAACATACACATTGCAATCCAAATCATGATCTTTTCCTAAACCTAACCAAGTAGTTTTGTTTCAATTCGTTAACCATGTGTTTCAAACTGCGACCGTTTTACAATGTGTACAGTGTTTGCAGTTTGCTTGAAAAATGACTTGTAAGGTGATTAATTGATTAAATAAAAATATTTGCAAATTAATTTTCTCTGGAACATTTTCTGGAAATTTAACTAAGAATCTGTATAGTGTATATGGATTTAAATTTGTTTTTAAACATTTCTATTCATATTGTAGAATAAATAACTTGATAGTAATGGGTTATGATGTGGGGGTCGCAACACTCAAATCACCTCAGTCACATTACTGTAATGCAAAGACCAGGCACAGTTTGATGAACCAAATTGCAGATAATATTGAATCTTAAAAGGCAATGTTGACAACACTGTCACTGTACATGCACATTCCACATTCAACAAATGTTGACCATCATCATTGCCTCTTCTCATTGTGTCTGATTCACATTGCTGTACCTCTGACTAGAAAAAGAAAGGGAAAATTATGGCATGAACACATTGCAGCAGAAAATGTCAGACAGGAAAGTAGATGGAGGTGGCAGAGGGAGAGGAAGGAACACAGATGCCTCGGTTAGGGAGCTAAATGCACGTGTGTTGAAGCATTTAGAGAGAGTTAACTCAGCCTCAGAGAGACTAAGTTCAGAGCTGCCGCTGCTGTTAGCTCAGTGGCAATGATAAACATTACAGCAAACTAATGGATGGACGAGTCGCCGGCCGCTGCCTCTGATGTTTCTTTATCTTCTCTCAGTACACCCAACACCAGATTGCTTACAACCTCCACGGCCTCGGAAAGGAACGTGAGCTAAGCAAATCGCCGACCGCACGGACCGACAAATAAAGCTTGGGTTTGAATTTCAATCAGCCCGTGACCGGGAGGAGGGATGGAAAGATGGATGCAGACCAGCAGAAGGAGGGTGCTGATCAGAGTAGGAGAGATAGAAGGATGGAGGGAAAGAGGGGAGAGATGAAGGGGTCAGTCCAGTGAGATAAGGGAGGGCAGGGAATGAAAAATGGAGTATGAAAGTGAAAGCAGATGGAGATATTTTACATAGAGGCAGATAGATGGATGACAGGGGGTGCGACGAGGGGACAGAGCGGAGAGATAATTACTAAGATAGAGAGGGAAGTAAACGACAGGAGAGAAAAAGGGAAAGGGATTACGACTTTACGCTGGATAGATTGGCAGTGGCCGACCGAGCGAGAGAGAGGCAGGACGGAGAGGTGCAGGAGACGGGAGGAACAGGTGATGTCAAACAGAGGCACAAACTGAAAAACAAGTTGTGTTTGAAGGGAAGTAAGGACAGTGAGCGAGGGAGAAAGTCCTTGCCAGAGGGGACGAAAACGTCAAAAAGTAAAACACTGTTGATTCATTGCTCTTATGTGTTTTTTTGTAATGTCAGCTGTGCCCGTTTGTGTTCTTTTCACACCCACATACATCTGTGAAGGTGTACACACACATGCTCATCGACTCATACTGCATCAATCCTTAGCCAGCTGTACACGAACACACACACACACACACACACACACACACACACACACACACACACACACACACACACACACACACACACACTGCCATTCACAAAGGCACAACAATGGCCTCCCAAGACATGACAGCATGTTTTCATATTCCTGAAATTGGCTGAATCAAAGTGCTGTTAACAAGGCAGGGAGTCGGTTTGTCAAAAGAGCTCCACAGCAGCTGAGGTGAGCAGGTGGCACATCTGGTTTCAAAAGAGATATTTTTAAATCTCAAACCAGGAGGCAGCGATAATACCAACGACAGTCCCTGAGTATTCCTGCATTCACATTTTGGGCAGTATCCAGTACACGGAGCGTATACTGGAGCAAACTGGAGGTGTATTGTATCCCAGAGGAGAACTCTGTGAAATAGAGTTGTGTAGTAGGAGGAGATATTTTGGTCGTCCAGGTTTCCAGAGGTATAAGTCCTTTTATTTTATGCAAGAAAATGTTAGGTGACGAGCAGCTTGGGTGGGCTTGAATCTCTCCTAGTTGAATCATCAGTACAAAACATGAACACTAAGTTAGAAAATATCTGGTAAATCTAACAGCCTTTGTACATGAAATTGTCAGGAGACAAAGTCAACTACGACTTCCAATATCCAGTCAGTCACCGAGCTTGAAATGTAGCTGTGCACATTGCTAATGAGGAGGCTAATGATTAATTCAGACAGAAATGCAAAGCGAATTTTAGTTGGTTCTTTGCAGAACGGTTCTTTTCTAAAATTACATTCAGCTGTTTACTTTTACTTTCTGGATCAATTTTAAGTAGAATTGGCTACTGTGGTGCAGTAGTCAAAGCTTTCTGACTACATGCCTCTGACTAGCTTCTTCTCCATAGCAACAGCAGATGAGGCTCATGGGTACTGTAGTATTTAGAGCCATACCAAATTAATGAAAAAAACATGATTTCTCAGCTGTTGGCTATAATAATAAACATATACTATTGTTAAATTATCCAGGACACTCCATGTAGGAAATGGGAATCGTCAGTGGAGAAAAATACTCCCCTCCAACTTTGCACCTCTACACACAAAGAAGTAAATTATTACACCTGTAGGTAAAGATTGAATTTCCCCAACTTCTGCCCCTCTACTGTGAAGGTGAAAACAAGGTGGCAGTCAGAAAAACCTGAAGAGTACACACATACTACACATTTTTTCCAACTCTCATTCTTTCCTCATTCGTACAAATAATATGAGCGCTTTTCACCAACTGGAATGGGCTTTTTAGGCCACAGTGTGAACCAACAAGAGAGTAGTGGCCATTAGCAGATTGATGTCGGCTGCACCTGGGCTGACAAGTTTTAGGGGAAGTGGGATGAAGGGATGAGGATGGAAGGGCTGAAGGAGTAAAGAGATAAGATAAAGATGAAGCCCGTCTTGTAGCTGTCCTGTTTGCTCCTGTCTCTGTCTGCATGGATGATAGAATATGACGCTGACTTAGTGTCAGACTCCTTGCTGACACAGTGCAGTTAGAAAGAGATTAGAGAGATGTGAGAGAAAGGAGAGGGGGGGGGGGGGGGAGCGAGAGAGAGGGTGAGGGATGGAGAGAAAGAGTGCAGATGCTTCTCCTAGTGGAAGTCTGAGTTTTAAGTTGTCATTTCTGTATAATTTGAGTGAATAAGAATTTACTCTCTTCCTGGGCCATTCTGTTTTTTTCCCCTTATATACACCTTCTTCTTCTTCTTCTTCTTCTTCTTCTTCTTCTTCTTCTTCTTCTTCTTCTTCTTCTTCTTCTTCTTCTTCTTCTTCTTCTTCTCACCTTCACTTTTTGTCCATCCCTTCATCCCTTCCTCCTTTGTTTTGCTGCACTGTTAACAGTTTCCCTCACTTTGCTCTGTATCCGTGCATTTGTAGTCGGCAAAACCAACTGGCCATGAGTCGGTCTTTTTCTGATTTACTGTCACTGTGACTTTGACTCTCTCTCTATCTGTCTATCTCTCTCTCTCTCTCTCTTTCACTCTCTCAGTGTGAGTCTGGTATTAAATTTTAATACCCTGCAGTGGAGGGCCAGAGAGCCTGATAGTGACAGAGCCTGACAGAGGCATGGTAAAGAAAATATAGACAAAGTGACAGCATGGAGGTGTGGCACGTGTGCGTTTTTCTGTGTATGTGTGTGTGTGTGTGTGTGTGTGTGTGTGTGTGTGTGTGCGTGTGTGCATGTTAGATAGAGAGGAACAAAGACATATGTTCATGTTTCCCTATGTGTCGACTATTTTTCACTGTTATTATTATGTGGCAGCTGCTTGTAATGTATTTAGATTAAGACTAGAAATGTGAAGTGAGCAAATGTGCACAAATGTTAACTCTTCTCTTTCCTAAATGTGCATTTGTGTGTGTGTCCATTTGAGTGCGCGCATGTCTTTGCCTGTTATTGCGTGTGCTCTGTCAGCAGAAAGTTGGCTCTGAAACTGATAAACCATTATGCACAACGTGGGAGTGCATGTTTATGTGCCATTTTGTGTGTTTGTGTGTGTGTGAGCCAGCCTGTGTGTGTTAGCTTTAATGATCTTTTTTGATGGTTTGGTGTAGCGGATATTGAGATGGATGGTCCATATGCTCTTTATGGTCCATGCATATTTCATATTCCAGGAGCAAAGCAGAGCAGAGCAGGCATTGCTTATATGGCCAGGATGTTGCACTGGGACGTGGGCTGACTTTATGAGAGCTCATATACACATCCCACTGCTTTGTCCCCTTTGAATAAATGCCCAAGTACAAAAAATACAACACATTTCAAAACCCATCCCGAAAGACAACTACAAATCCAAAAACCTTAATGTCCCACATGGAATGTCAGATTTTAAATGGACCCATGGCCACCCGCTGTATAATTCACTGCTGTTGTCACTGGTGCATGTCACTCAGTGTAACGGACAGTTAAAGTAATAACCTACGGTATCCTTATAGATATAAGTGCTAACTTTGCTTCTTTCCATTTATAAACCACAATAGTGATTCAGCCGATACCTTTTTCATTTCCTGTTCTTTCTTAAGAAGTACCCCTAGGCACACAGAAAGTGATGTCTTTTATGCTTCCGGCAGCAGCAGCAGTTTGTTTTGGAATAAACAGATGAATAGCTCAACAGTTAGAATGAAATAAAAGAGCAAAACCTACAAAAGAGTCAAACTTTATCAAAAGAAAGTGCAATAAAAAAAGAAGGCATCACAGAGTTTCATATTTTAGTGTAATATTTCAGTAAAAGGATCATGTTTATTTACTTTGAGATGCAGGGCAAAAGCACCTACGCTAAGCAATGATCAGTTAGCGCGGAAGATGTTGCCAAAATAATAAAAAATAAAGGTCTATGTGAATTACCACCTAAATTAAAGCAGTAAGTCACAGTGAAGGTGCAGTGTGAGCACAGACACATGCAGAACACCCACACATAAACACAGATGGGGGGGGGGGGGGAAATCCTTTTTTGGCATAGTGGAATTGCTTTGTCAAGTCCATGATACACTTTGTCAGAGTTGGTTTGTCACCTTCCACTGACGCATTTCACATGCACAAATTCACGAAACTGCTTAGAGGTGCACATCAAATTTATGTATTTGTGAGTGGCTTGTTTGCTTGTAAACATGAAAAAAATTAGATACATTATTTCAGATATCTGTGCACATTTCCTTTCCCTCGGAAAACATCCCATGGATGACAACGCTGATTTTTTTTTTTTTACCACACATGTTCTCAGATGCATTTGGAAAAAGCCCCATCCACAAGGTCCACATGGATGCACATTTTGCTGACTGTCTTATAATGATTGACAGGTCGCCACCACATGGGGAGGCATTTTAACTTCATGAGAAAGAGAGAGAGAGAGAGAAAGAGAGAGAGAGGGCGGGGACGACAGATTGACAGGCCAGTAGAGGAAGACAGAAAGGGAGGGAGAGGTGTTGTCGGAGGAGGAGTGAGAGGATGTCAAAAAGATTGAACCTGAAATGAAAAATTGAACGAGAGACGGATGGAAGGACACTGATAAGGATGGAGAGACAGAAGAGGAGAGTAGGGCAGAGCGAGTGATAGTGGGGGAGAAACAGACAGAGAGAGAGGGGAGGGAAACGGGAGAGGGGTGTTCCACTGATAGACTGTTGAGTCTGACAGAGTCTGCTCATGTTCAGTGGAGAGCGTCAGCCACATCATGAAATACTGACACCCACAAATCAACAGGATCTAAAGCCAAATGTGCATAAAGTTTTCCTTAAACTACACCTCCCTTTACTTAGATTTTAATTGCCATGCAAGGATCCAGCATTTGTTCTGTTGTTGCATGGCCTCGAGCTAAATACGTGTCTTTGCAAATTATTCCATTTTCATCATTGTCCATTTTCATGTTTTATTGTTTGTATTGACTCATACAGGCTTTACAGAGTTGTACATTTCTGACAGGTAATTTAATGGAGTGTGAGGGACAGATTATGCTGGGCTGACTCTGGAAACATTTCTCAGGCCTGGATAAGAGGAATAATTGAAGATAGCAGGACTAATACTTTATACACTTGCATCTGTAACTTTTCGCTTAGATTAGCATTGTGTCTCAATCGGCATGCTTTAATTTCAGGCCGTTGTGATCGAGTATATGTGGATACATTGAATTAATTCTCCACATCACAGTGCATTAATAGAACCTCCATAATGCTTGAGATGTCATCTTCTATCTGACAAGAATACCCAGACACATTTAAACACTTAAAGATTTAATATTGATGCCTGATTGTCCTACCAAGTCTGCTATTTTCCTCGCTGCCCTTTTGTGTGTGTGTGTGTGTGTGTGTGTGTCTGTGTGTGTGTTTTTATCCATCTGTTGTACCCTGAGAGCATAGCTTCTATTTGCCCTGAAAACGTAAGGGCTTGCTCTGTTTTCTGCCCTTGTTGTGTGTTTTATCTCTTTCTGAGCAAATTAAAAGGTTTAAAAGATGAATTATAAGCATGCAGCTTGTCATTTGGTTAGTTAATAGAAGCTTTTATTGCTTTTTTTTAGTAATGTAACTGATGTAACAGGATATACACTTTAATAAAATATTCACTTCACTCCTTATTTTACCTTTGGATGTCCCCTCCAGTATCCACATGAAGTCTCACAGCCCTGAAGGTCTAGCTGGTCGTACAGTACATGACCAATCCAAATTTTGCCTGTAGCCCTTAGTAACACACCCCTGCTTTCCCCCTCTGCTTTTAGCCTTAATTCTTTGTTCGTTTTGCAGCCAAACTGAAATGATACAAAAGACAATCTCCTCCTGAAAATGGTGTGAAACAGAATTTGACACAGTAATAGCTGATGATTTGTGATAATGTTGAATAGTAACAAGTGGTACTTAATTAGCCATTAGAGAGACAGAGGGGAGATGGTGGATAAAGAGGGGATAGATGGTTTTTTTGCACAAAGCAATGAACCCCTGTAGCCCCTTTTTTTGCTACAATAGCTCCATAGCTAGGGCTTCTTCTGTCGTCATGGAGACTAATGTTGAAAGCCAGCTGTGGTTTTGTCTTGGAAGCCCATTAGGCTGGGGCTCAGTTGGCACTCCTCTCTGTCTCGCTTTTCTTTTTGGCTTCGCCTCCTTGGATTCACAATGGCGAAAATATCCTCTCCGTGTTGAACTTGTCTGTGATATTGAACATGGGTCAAATAGCGGTTGCAAATCATTCAGAGCTTTTGTTTTATCCTGTTTGAAGTGCTTAATAGAGGATTTTGTTTCTTACATTAGCCAAATTGGCCATGCACACACACAGTTGGCTACAGCACAGACAAAAAGAAAGTGAGTTTTAAATAGTCTCTTTAGTAGCTTGCAGTAGGTTAAAGTAGGTTAAAACAAGTGCAAACAGAGACCATTTTCTAATAATTCTTTATTAGCAAATGGTATCTAACCCAGGTCTGCTTGATGGATGGCACTACTACGGTTGTGGTGGCACATGGATTGGGGTTGTGGATGCTGCCATGGTCCTGCTCCGTACCCACTGCTAATACGACTATTATTATTATTAGTAGTAATTTTTACTATCTTTACTGTTACTATAATTGCCACTGTTCATCATGTCATTCCATTATACCCACTGCTATAATTATTATGAGACATATTTCTATAATTGTTATAGGTTAAGTATACAGTACATTGTAGTTGCTGTCAATCTCTCTCTCTTTCTCTCTCTCTCTCTCTCCTTCCCTTCGAGGCAGATGGCAGCCCACCCAGAGCCAGGTTCTGTCCGAGGTTTCTGCCTGTTAAACAGAGTTTTTTCCTCGCTGCTGTGGCACCAAATGCATGCTCTTGGGGGAGTGTGGTCTAGACCTACTCTATCTGTGAAGTTTCCTGAGATAACTTCTGTTATAATTTGACACTATAAATAAAATTGAATTGAATTGAACTCTTTCCACATTATCCTTCTGTCTGGCGAGCACTGTTTTCTTGCCCCGGATCCCTTATTTACAGTAATGTGGCTCAGGAGAGAGATCTGAGTAATGTTGTTGTTGTTGTTGAGAACAGTTTATCCCAGCTCTGGAGCTCTTTTCCCTGCAGCCCTGATATTCAAGCCTCCAGACCCTGACCCAAACACATCAGTCAGCGGGACACGGGTGCCATGTGACTCGGCCAGGAAGTGGGCTGAGGCAGGCAGGGAGAATGATTGTTATGCAGCAGATTGATCAGGTTTCACAGGACACCGCCAAACTATCAATCTATAGGACTGTACACACAGACGAGTGTGTGTGTGTGTGTGTATGTGTGTGTGTGTGTGTGTGTGTGTGTGTGTGTGTGTGTGTGTGTGTGTCTGTGTGTGGGGTTTTGTTTGGTTTTTGTGCGGGCAGGGTCAGGACTAGTGTTGTGTGTTTGGGGCAGCAAATGCAGAGAATCAATAGCTGGGTCAGAGGGTAATGTCTCACTGAGTGCTGAGTCTATACACAGCCATCAGACAGGATCACTATCAATCATGGGAGAGCTTAGGGAACGTACACTCTCTTTCTCTTCTGTGCGTGTCTCTTTGCCTCTGCTGGCCCAGTGTCTGATGGGATCACTATTGCTCATGTAAGGGCTTTGGGAACAGAGACAGCAGGAGATGCTGGGAAACAGAGAGATAGAGCGGCCCAGGAAGGATTGATGAAACAAAGTGATAGAATAAAAGGGAGAGATTGGTTGGTATTGGCAGATTCTTGGTGAACGACACTTGAGAGGTAGAAGAAGCTTTAAAGTGAAGAAACCCTTTGGAGCGTAAAATAGGCTGAGTGGGATAGTTGCGAAATGGACGATGAATTAAAGTTGAAAACAAAATCAATAAACACGCAAATTAAGGTAAAGACCACAAGTCCCGGTCTCATTCACAGGTTGAACAACATTTTTCTTAATCGAAGTGCACTGTCTTTCCTCCTTCCCACTCTTGTCGTTCATCCTTTTATCCGCCCCTCTCTGATCTCCTCTCCTTCTCGCTTTTTTTCCCTTTGTCTCCGTATTCTGCATGTGTTCTGCCATCTGTTGTTTCATGCAGTTCATTGTAATTTCCTCACATTCATCCATCTGTGTCACATGTGTGTTTGGACAAAAAAACACAAAATAAAGCATGAATGATTGATTGCAAACATGTATGCACAGGAGAACATGCCCGTCGTACACATAATGGCTTAGGTGTGTGTCGGTAAAACGTGGCTCTGTGTGAAAACGAGACAGCTCAGTTCAAAGGGCTAATAACGCCTGCCATTAGGTTTTCGTGCTGCCGGAGCACTCTTTCTCTCACACCACATAGTCAATATCCACAGGCAGAGAGAGGAAGGGAGGAAGAGAGAGGGAGAAGATGATGGATGGAGGAAGGAGAGGAGGAGAGGAAAGAGAAAGAGTGCTTAAGAGTTCAAGAGAAGCGAGACATGAGCAGAAAAATGGAGCAAACGAGGTAGATGATGTTTGAAAAGGGTGGAAAAAGAGAAAGAGCGATTTGGAGAATGCTGCTCGTGTTAAGGGATCATGTCAGTGCTGCGTGTGAGGCCGCTTGGCAAGAAACCCTGTTAGCTGTAATACTTTGATCAATTACCAATGATGAACCATCCCTCTGCAGGGCAGGACTGTGTGTGTGTGTGTGTGTGTGTGTGTGTGTGTGTGTGTGTGTGTGGCGGCCTTGAGAGAAGGCAGCATATTCCAGTCTGTTGGACACACTCTAGACAGGTATTGATTTCAATGGGGAGAATTTAGAACCCACCTAACTACTACACCCTATCAGACCCCCCCCCACCACACACACACACACACACACACACACACACACACACACACACACACCAACAAGCATGTTCCATGATGGAGGGGAAAAGAGTAAAAAGAGGCTGATGATGATAAAAGAGAAGCATGGTATTCTTATTCACCAGCAGTCACACATGTCAATATCTTTAATGTTGACCACTATTGAAATAGAAGGCATCACTAAGGGGCATGTATATACACACAACGTGACAAGTTCTTTTTTAAAATACTATTGTCTGCATGCTTCCTCTCAGGTGAAAGCCAAACTTAGACAGGAACAGAGAAAGTGAGAAGAAATGGAGGTAAGGAGACAAACGAGAGAGGCAGAGCAGAGGGAGTGGGAAGAGGATACAGTAGGAAGGACTCCTGCCTGTGTTTGACGGGCCTCATTGATGCTACATATCTCTGGGAGTCTCCATTCAACGGGGGAGCCATTTAATTATACCTGCCGCTCTGCTGGCTGATTGGAGTCCTCCCGCACAATGTTAGCATCTCTGTACCGAACTGAGATGGGATTAAAAATTCTGTCCTCGAGAAGCAGAGCTTTTAAGTCCTGATTGGCAATCATTTGTAACATTGCTGGACAAGTTTTAATCCAGCCCTACCTTTCACCCATCAGTTGTGTCTCCCTTGAATTTTTTTAACCTTGATATACATTGGCATGCATATTTTTTTATTTTGGCACCCTCGTAACCCAATCAGCCACCTGTGGTTCTCTACTTTTCATCATTGTGCAGTTAGTAGTTGGAAAGCATAAAAAAAACCGTATGTCCATGTGTGCCCTAGCTCCTGAGATGTTCCATGCTAACATGTTAGCATTCACTGTTGACAGCTAGAGTTATCTCTCATGAGAAAGTAATTGAAAAGGTCAAGTATCTCTGAGGAATGTTTTGTATTTTTAAGTCTTAAATGACTTAATATAAGTCTTACAAGGTTATGTTAGGTCAGATAACATTAGACAATCTTACTTGGGTGAATGAAACACACATCATCCAGCACAGTGTCAGAAGTTATGTAATAGATAAAAGGTAAATAAATAAATAAAGGCAAATGAGCAGAATATTCATCATAATTGGCAATTAAACACCTACACATTACATAGCATCTATATATGGAACTCTTGTGATTTTTGTTGTTATGTAAGCTACCCTTATGAAGGTTGTTTGGATTGACATGTTATATTAAATACATAAACCAGCAGTAGGTGAGACAAGTAACAACTTCCACTGAGTATGTGAGGAACTCATGGCTGCTCATTTGGAACTGCTCTAAAAAAAACTTGCATTCCTTTATAATAAAAAATGAATTAGGTATTTTAAGTAGGAAAAGCTGATAACATTAACGATGACCCTATTCATTTCAATTGTAGCAATGACAGGCAGTGAGCCAGCATGAACAATGCCAGGACCTGAAACTGAAGAAGCTAAGTGGAACTCGGCCATTATTCATGTTATTATTTACACCTGTGCTTTTCCTACTGTCACATGTCAAAATGTCTATTGTGAAAAAGATCTTATTAATGAAACTATGTGAATCCACAGATTATGTGATAAAACAATTTTCAGCAAGTTCAAACTTCTTATTTAGGTTGATGGTAGCTAAGTCTCTCATTGGCTGATTGTTGTGTTATGCATTTCCCTCTGGTTTCCGTGGCAACAGATTTTTTCTTTGCAAAATTTGCTGGCCTGTCATCACAAGAGGTTTTAATAAGCCATGTGCAAAATGTGCCTAAATGAGTAACATTTCCCAGCTTAGAATATTAAGCTAGAGCACCAGATTCACATTGACAATTCTGATTGGTTCAGACAATACAACTTATGTTTGCACAGAATCACAGATTGACCACCACCATGTAAATAATCTACCGGGCACACATGGATGATTTTGGCGTTGTCATATTTATTTATTATTTTGTTATATCGACCAATGTGCTATTGTTGCAAAAACATGATATGTATTCAGTGTAATACCATGCTACGACGCTGTCATGGTGGAAGGGAAAACTACACTCACTTGCTTAAATCTTTGAGCTTCCAGCCCGCCTCAGGGTCCCCCCTTCTCTACAGGGTCAGCCATTTTACCAACAGAGAACAGCAGAGTAATCTGGTCCACCAAGCTCTTGTTACAAAAAGGGATGATTGCTCTTACTGTCAAAGTGTTTTATTGATGTACGGTGCTCCAACAGGCCAGCCAGATAATAGGCAGGCAGGGGGTAACTCTGTGGCATTGTGTTGCCCACAACTGATTTATATAGGCAACATACTCTCTCTCTCTCTCTCCCTCTCTCTCACACTCTCATGTGATTTTACAGTAGTGACATTGATCCAGGCCCACTTTGATCTTGCTCTTAGCTGTTGCTCCCTCCCGCTGTCACCCTCCGCTCCCTGGTGGCCAGACTTTGCATCTTTTAACCCCCGACTACTCCTCGTATCATCCTATAAACCCTCCCATCTTTCTCTCCACCCTTCCATTTTGCTCATCGAAGCCTCTGCTTTGCTCCTCAGAGTTTTATTGTTGAAGTAACATCCCGCTCCATCTCTCTGCTCTCCCTGCTATCAGCTTCAACTAACCAGGTGTCATGTACAAAGGAGGAAATTAGTGGTGATCCAACACAAAATGAAAGGGAGGCATCAGGAGAGAGCAGAGGAAAGCAACACATCATGACATTTCATAAGTTACTCTACCTCTTACTTTCTGTATCGCTGTGTCTTTCCATCTCTCTTTATTTGGAATTTTCAGGGAGCATTACTATCCAATAAACTCCAATATAATAAAAGGGAATAAAAAAAGGGTAGCCGTTTTGGAATAAAATGAGAATCATGGTTTCCTCAGAGTGGATATCTCTCACGATTCTTAGGGAAAACTGTCATGGTTAGCGAGGATGGTGGACCCAAATGCAGAGAGCAGGCGAAGGAGTAATGAGCACGAGGATTTATTAAATACAAAAAGGAGCAAACCAAAGGCGGTCCAAAAATGGAGCAGGCAGAAACAACTGAACAGGCTACGACGTACTGACAGGAACAGAAACCAGACACAAAACAATGATCCAACGAGAGACAAGGGAAAACAGAGAGGCTAAATACACAAGGTAACGAGGGAACGAGAGGCAGGTGACACAACAGGTGGAACAAATCAAAAAAGGCGGGAAACAAACAAAGACAGGAAGAAAGCTAGACAAGACAAGGGAGACAAGACAGACTACAAAATAAAACAGGAAACAAGCACAATACAGAACAGAAACCGACTACAAAAATAATACACACCACAAAATACCAAAACCCTGACAAAAACAGTTTTTAAAAATGTTACTATTTATTGCATTCTCTTTTTTCTTGAAGCAGACTGAAGGAAGAATACAATCGTGACTGGTATGGGGCTGTCACACCAACTTTGCACAACGAAAAGGGCACATTCACAACAGACAGTTTGTAGCCCACTGCTTCACTTAAGTTCATGGTTCTTTTATTCTTTTTATCATTGTCACAGAGCCTATTTTTTTCTATAGCATAATTGTCTCTGTACACATCAGCACATGTACCATTGTGGTTGAAAACATTAGGAGTAAAACCATGTTGACAATGTGTGACCAGAAAAAAAAACCCACCTACAATGAAATACAATACAATGCCAGGAGAGTAAATATTACTTTACTATAAAACTGACTGTGACTCAACTTTATGGTTCGGTTTATGGTATGGAGTTGGACTGTATTATATTGAAAAGTTTTTCTAATATTTATAAACTTAGCTGTCACTCATTCAGACAATTAGATTCTGTGTACTGGCCAATACCAAATACCAATCCAATACCAGGGCTCTTTTTTCAGTTTAAAATCTGTGTATATTACTGTGTGGAACTGATTGGGATATTTCTGGACTGTTGTATTGGATTACATTATGTTGTACAGGGTGTTCAACATTTGTGGTCACTTAATGCACATTTAATATGTCATTGTAGACAAATGAGACATCACGGGAATTATTAAAATCATGCTTTTAATACCATTAAGTCTCCAAAACATGCTCTCTTCAACACAAACTCACTCTCACTCTATTTTCTGATATTTCTGAAATGAAAGCATAATGTGGTCATATGCTGTATTTCCACTGCATGGTACGCCACAGCTCTACTCAACTTGACTTGCTTGCATAAGTTGTGGATAGTACCTGGTACCTGCTTATTTTGTTGGTAGTGCCACCTCCGTGAGAGTCCAAGCGAGCTGAGCTGATACTGGAATGTGGAGTTAAAACTCTGCAGAACACTGACATAATTGTCACAAGCACGACACGGGACATCCTGCACAAACCCGCCTTTTTTACAGTTTTCTCAGTCGCTTTGGTACATTTCTCAGATCAGAATTGAAATTCTCAAAACTACCTGTTCAATCTTCACATCATTGTGTCACTTGTGCACATCAAAAAAGCAGTTTCTCATTTCTTTGAACAAGTTGCAAATGCTTTGGTACATCCATGCAAATGATTATGTACAATTCTCTGCTGTTTCCTACATTATCAATTGCTTATGTCATGTTGATCAAAATGTATTATGATGGGTCTCTGTTGAGTAGTCTCAGCCACCACAACATTTAGGCATTAGTTCATAGCATAAGTCTTTACATGCAAAATGGTTGAACAAGTTGTCATAATATGTCAAGCATATTTCTATACATTTCCATTAGACTTTTTTTCTAAATCTGTCCTGAATTGGTAAATTGCTCCCAGGTGAATCTTGACTTTCTCTAACGAAGGTGCATCTCATGAACCATCAACTGGCAAGTATATATATATAGCTGGAGCACAACACAATATTACAATGTCTGACAATGGAAGGACAAGGAATTGGACGGGTTCAACAGCCAGAGAGTAGAAGAAGAGGAAGAGGAGTGAGGCTGCGTGGCAGAGGAGTTGGGAGGCAAAACAGAGGAACAGTCAGAAGAGGCTGAGGACATATGAACATGAAAACATGTATGAGCATGCAGCAACTGTACCTCACAGTAAACAGTACAACATTGTATAGTGATATACAGTACAGTAAGTGTGGACAATGTCAGTTTCCATCGCTCCAACATCATCAGGCAATGGTTTGCGGCCCACAACAGGATGCTGATGGAGTTCCTCTCACCCTTTCCTTAACCCCATTGAGGAATTCTTTTTCAGCATGGAGATGGAAAGTATATGATCGCCAGCCACATACACAGATGACCCTTCTGGCTGCCATGGATGCAGCGTGTGATGACATCACAGCAGATGCCTGCAGAGGCTGGATAAGACACTAAAAGATTCTTTCCACGCTGCATCGCAGAAGATATTCATTGTGATGTGGATGAGAATTTGTGGCCCAACAGACAGGAATGTCAGGAGGTGTAGGAAGACTGCACTGTAATTCATACAGCACTGTGCTGTCTTTTCCTTTCTGTATCGCAATGACATGGTCTGTCAACAAATTACAGCACAAACAGTAAAAGCGTAAATGTGAATCTTGTCCAGTCTCTTGCAATCAAACTCCCACACACACTAAGGTGTAACCTTATTACCTTAGTAAATTATTACAAATTATTGTAACAATTTACAATAATTGTCATCAAAACTTTAGCCATAGTTTACATCAGAACATCCCTCTTATCCGTACACAATGACACAAGGACTTGTCATTCTGATGGCACTGACATGTTCATTGACACAGATATTTACTTTTGAGAGAAGAACTAAGGATTTTGAGCAAGAGACTGGCTTTTGCAGGTAATCCATGATGTTTTGCTATTTGTACGAATTGTTTTGAGAAATGCACTTACTCTTTTGCAAATGTCGAGGATGATTCGAGAAATGTACCAAAGCGACTGAGAAAAACTGTAAATAGCCAAGCCAATAGCCAATACTGCAATTTTCTTATTCACTTGCCCCAGATTTTACAAAATGACTAAAAACTACGCCGTACAATTGACGGAGTGCGGTGTTTGCTGTTAAGACACACTTATGGTGAATCACCACTTCTTTGTATTTTATCTGTGTACATGTGTGTATGTCAGAGACACACACCCTAAAGAAGTCACTCCATCAAATATAAAAGGTTGGCAGGTCACACATAGAAATGCACACACACACCAAAGCAGGTGCACATGCAGTCATAGACACACATATACACATATACACATTGGGAATCCTAAAGCCAGCTTTTATCTTAGAGAAGTGATTTACTTTCAGATTACTCAAGATGCTCCGAGTTGCCCTCTCCCTTACTTTCTTTTCTGCCATTATCCCTTCATCTCTGAGAACTTGCATTTCTTTTGTTTTGCGTAAAACTCTCCAACCGCCTCTTTTTTCTGTCTGCTCTATTCTGGCTTTCTCTACTCTTTTACTCAATTTGCATTCACACCTCCCTGGTGGAACTAAACTCATCCCTCACTTGTGTTCTTTCTCTCTCTCTGTCTCTCTCTCTGTCTCTCTCTCTCTCTCTCTCTCTCTCTCTCTCTCTCTCTCTCCCCCTCCCCCTCTCTCTTTTGCATTCACTATAAATATAGTTCCCTTGAAGCATTTTACACTTTTTTATACCAGTAATATCCTCTATAGGCTAGTAAATGATGTAATGAGAGAAAGTGAGGAGTGGAGAGGAGAGGAGGAAGAGAGCAAAGGATGAATGTTGAGCAATTAATCTTCCGTTCATGTTAGTCTGAAAGAAAGAGATGAGAGAAATGGAGAGCAGGGGGAGAAAGACAAATTCAGGAAGGATTTGAAGAGAGCGGTAAGAAGTGATGGAGAGAGGGAGACACTGGGAACAGTGTTTCGATCTTCATTTAATAATTGAATAATAATCCCCCTTGAGACATGACCTAGAACTGGCAAAGAGAGAGGCAACACCAGGCTGAGGATGACACACTGCTGCCCCCTTGTGATTTTATGATGTCACCACTATAACATCTGAGTGTGTGTGTGTGTGTGTGTGTGTGTGTGTGTGTGTGTGTGTGTGTGTGTGTGTGTCTGTCTGTGTGTGTATGATTTACAACTACAACCTGTCTCTGTCACACAGATATGGGCCCGTGTCTGTGATTGGGAGAAAAAGGGGGCTTTTGGATGTCAGGAAAGAATCTATTTCACTTTGTCACACAACCTACACACACATACACAGACACAGATTCAAACCTTATCTTCCTGTCAAGCAGTCTTTTTTGGGGTTGACGCTGATATATGAGCTTTGGGGGGGGACGTGGCAAAGATGTTGACGGCTGACGTGAGCGCAACGTTGCGCTCAGGTTGATGTACGAGCACTGGGGTTAGGGGACAATGCTGCGCTGACACCAGGAGAAGGAGCTGTGGCCCTGGGGCCTTCAGTCTATACTGAAGAGCCAGCTTCGCAGTCTCTGCATGCAGCAGCCCTGCAGCCACAAATACACACACTCTTACACACACCTGCTTTGTGTTATTAATAACTCAATAACTCTCACGCAAAGACTTGTTTGACCCCAGGTGAACATTCAAGCTAAAATGCATCCATCTGAAACACAGCATAGCTTACAATGATGTGTGGTGTTATGTTGTCTTTGCAGTGAGTATGTGAGTGTTGTGTAAAGGCCCAAAAATGTTGCACACACAATTGGGAATTAGAGCCAGTTAACAGTGTTCATGCTAAATGTGGAACTTCATGCTAACTATGATAAAATACAACAAATAGTGTGTGTGTGTGTGTGTGTGTGTGTGTGTGTGTGTGTGTGTGTGTGTGTGTGTGTGTGTGTGTGTGTGTGTGTGCCATTGGAGAAGGTGCTACTCTGTAAACATATTTAAATATGTGTGCTAGTATTTAGTTGAAAATATTGAGTGTAATATATGTGGAGTACTAATAAAGTTTTCACTTTTGAAATGACCTGGTTTTTAAATGCACTATTAAAAGAATATGGATACTGTTCATCATTGTTTGCACATAAAAGTAGTGCATGTTATCCTGTGTGTTGTACATGTTAATTAATTTGTGTGTTTCTAAGCACTGGAGCAGCAGCATCCAATGCATGAGTTGCACTATATAAATAGCATGTATTGTTATTCATTAGTGAAGAAAAAGAAGAAGGTTGATAAAGTTTTTATTAGTTTCAAAGGGCAGTTTAGACATAATACTAAAAATCTCATTGGCAGGCAAAAGCAGTTTTTCCCCTCAAATTCTGTAAACATTTTTTTTTTCTATTGGGGGGAAACAATCAAGAACATGTCCAATAAGGATGTGTTGACTCTAGTTCGTTTGAATGTGCCTGTAAAGATTCATAAAAATGCAATTATTTTTATTGTCTAAAAAAACGGTTTACACTTTCTCTCTGTGTGTCCAGTCTGCGTAGGGAGGGCTACACAATGCAGGTGAACGTCAACGACTACCTGGACATCTACTGCCCTCATTACAATGACAGCCAGCGCATGGTGGGCACCGGCGAGCAGTACATCCTCTACATGGTCAGTTACCGCGGTTACAGGAACTGCGACCCCCAGCTGGGCTTCAAGAGGTGGGAGTGTAACCGGCCCCACGCCCCCCACGCGCCCATCAAGTTCTCTGAGAAGTTCCAGCGCTACAGCGCCTTCTCGCTGGGCTACGAGTTCCACGTTGGACAGGAGTACTACTACATCTGTGAGTGGAATTAAACCAATTTCATGTTAATACATACCACTATTAAGTGCTTGTTTATGTCCTTGAAATACATTTTAACACTATAAATCTTACTAAACGCTTGTGAGACTAGAGCTGTAATGTGACAAACACTCCCTGTAAGATTAAACATGTTATTCTTTTATTGTTAAGCGGATTTGATGATTAATTCAGTTTAGTCCATCCTCAGGTAATTTCAGGATAACAAATTGCTGTTTCACATCTAATCATATCAGCCTGCAGTCAAGCAAAGCTCATCCATTTTGTTGAGTGCTAATCAAATTAACTTGCAACACCTTGAGCCAATATGACAATGTATAAATGATTTTTTTTTTGGCTTGTCATGAAACAATTTAAAAAACAAATATTTCAGGCCAAGGATAAATGTCTTATGCATTCAATGGCTATATGATGAGTGCAGCACTCATTTAACCTACATTACTCTACGGGAGACATCCCTGTGAAGTTTTTGTTTTGTTCTGCAGCAACAGCAAAGCTGCTCTGTGCTTCTCTTCATCTATGCTTCAAAGAGACGCCTCCTTGTGTTTTGGTCTTTTGGAGGCTGGTGTTTGCAAAACCTCAAAACTGTCTTTCAATTATCAAATCCAAATCCAAGGGTTATATCAATTTTAAACTTGTATGAATGTGGTACAACTGGCTGGTTATAATACTTAAATTAAAGACATTAGAATTTGGGAAAAGTTTGACAATTTGAATGTATGCTTTTTTTTTTGCACAAAGGCCTTTTTAATGGCAGACATTTTGTCATAGAAGTAAAGGTGGAGGTGTTACTAATAACATTAATAATGGCTCTGTTCTACTCAAGTGCTGTGTGTGGAACAATCAATGTAGACAACACATTGTTGGCCACACCACTGAACAAATGAACATTTTTGTGTTTTGTGTTTTTCATGTTGGGGGGTGGTCTGGTCAGACACAAAGGAAGAGATAAATGGGATGTGCCAAACACGATTTGCGATCCGAATTCTGAACTTTTAACTATCCGCCACAATTAGGAACCTGCAGTAAAACCACACTGTTTTAGGCCCTGTTTACACAAATACGCTTGCAGGTGAAAATGTAAAAATATTTTATCAGCGACGGCGTTTTTGGCTTAAAAAGTTGTTTGGAGCAATAACTCCACCTCCTCGTCTGTCCAGACAAAATTGTCAGCTTTTGTTGTGAAGTAGAAGTAGAAGAAAGGTTCTACGCAGGCGCACAGACTTGGTGGTGTTGTGTGGCAGTGCTTCACACTACCACCTAGCCGCCTAGTGTGTATACTACATCGAATTTCACACACTTTTGTGTCACCATATGTACAATTTGTACAATTCATATAAATGAATAAAAAGGTCAACAACCTTCACCTGTAATATACAAACAGGAGCGCCAGTGTCTCCATATTCTAGATGTATACCTGACAGAGCTGAAATCAATGTGGGCTAAAGCTTGTTAATTCTGTTTTCTGAGACTGACATTCTACACATGTATCGATAAATAAGATTTCTTATTAAGGCAGAACAGGTAGGCACACCAACACTAACAAACATTTGGCTAGCACTACACCATCTTGGTTGTTTTAGAAGCAGTGTCATGCCATCATTATACGCTACATTCAGTCTCCGCATGTTCCTTTTTCTGTAAGACCGCCACAAGTGGGTAGTATATAGTGGTGTACAGAATGCTTTAAATAAAGCTACCTTAACATTAACAGAACACATGCCAAATTTACATGCAAGCATATTAGCTTGAGCATTCTTCTCTGTTGATGTCCTTATCATCTGATAAGTCATTAACAGTATGATGGCCGAGATATTTAATCCCAT